>NC_063173.1:44346456-44685831 GCF_023159225.1 Perognathus longimembris pacificus | reverse complement strand
GCAATTGAATCTTTATCATCTCTAAAACAACTTAAAAAAAATCAACTCGTAGTTTTAAAAGGATGCAGCCCAGAGCTTATTCTGGGTCTCTAGTAAAGTTTGGGGAGAATATTGTTGTCCTTGGTGATCTGTCCGGACAGTTCTAGGAGAAAGGGGGCACTCCTCATTTTCAGGAACCCCATATTGCCATATTGTTCACTTCTCTGGAATAGGGTATATAAACCATAGCAGGGGGTAAATAAAATAATACACAGTTCTATAGAAAGGGTTGACTAACTAGATTAATGGACACCCCCCTCATACTTTTAAAGCCCCACCTTTTGTCCGGCAAAGTAAAAAGAGTTCAGATGGTTTTAGACAAACTATATTCTTATCTTTCCTCTTGGCTCTCAGAAGTTGGTTATCTGGCTTCCCTGTTCAGTGTCCTGTTTCTATAGATACTAGAGCTCAAAATGTCACAAGAGATTGGAAATTGAAATCGACGAAAAATCTTTTCAACATTAAATAAAATATAGTGATAACATTTTTTCTTCTTTTTAGTGGGAGCCAAAGTTTGGGCAAAATCTCTGCCAGTTTTAGCTCTTGAGATAAAAGGTACTGAAAATTGTAAACAATATTTAAAGTGATTTTTTTATTTACACACAACCAGAGTGAATGATGATAATTGTAATGACTAAATCTAAGAAGTATTGTGTGTGTCACATATTTATGTATATCATTTAATTCTCACCCTAACTCCACATGGTACATATGAGATTTTATTTTCTGAGAGGAAAAACTCAAACCTAGTTGGTTGTGTTAAAAATGACTGGCTTCCAAGCATCAAACTACTGGGTTTCTAAATGATTTACTGAAAGAAGAGGAATCTGTAGTGACCCCAATGATAATAATTCCTATGCATGTGTACTTTGAGTGCTTTATACATTATTCAATTCTTGTAAAAGTTGTGAAAAATAACTATTGGTAATGTTCCAGATGAGAGAAATTGTGGAAGAGAAAGGACAAATAATTTGGCTATTCACATACCTCTTAGAAGAGTCATGACCAATATACAAGTACAAAATCTGTCTGTTTACAAGTCCTAGATCTATTAAACTACCTGTGCTTCAACAATCATATTCCAAAGAAATATTTCTGATGGCTAGTATTTAGTTCTTTACAACATGGGATATTGATATGGGCCTTAAAAAAGAATTTTGTGATCCTGTAAATTTTATAAAAATCAAAATTCAGTAGAGCTTTAGATGCTTTTTTTAACATATCAGTTGTACCTTTGGATTATACTGTGTGGAAGGTCACACTTAGTGAAAAAAGAGAAATATTAGATATGAACCAATTTGCTTAGTACATCTATTTAATGGCTCAGAGGATACAAAATATACATACATGATATCTAACAAAGGGAAGCCAGAATCCTCAAATGGGATAAATTAGAAGACTCATATGTGGATTTTTACAAATCTGATAAACACTTATTACAAAGATGAAATTCAGGCAGATGTGCCCTGAGACTAATTGAAAAAAATCCTAGAAAAGCTCAGTAGTAGGCATAACTGAAATAGACAGCTGAAAGAATAAGAAGAGTACATAAAAGGTCCTATAACTAGTGCTTTGTACACAAAAGGTATTACACTTCTTTGTCACTTAGGAGAGCCATATGATCTAAATACAGAAATGCCCTCTGATGAATGGATACAAGTCCTTGAACAGGGCAGTGGAAGGAAGAAAAACCAAGACAATGAACTTAATGAGCTAGAACTGTCATACCACTTTTGATATTACTAGTTTGAGGTCAGTGTAGCATATGAGAATGTGATGGCAGTAGCTGTTTGTGTGTGTGTGTGTGTGTGTGTGTGTGTGTGTGTGTGGTGATGGGGCAGAGTTCAAATGATTTTGTTAGCATTCCTCTTTGCTTCTCAACCTCTCAAATTTGTGCTCAAAACTCTTCTCATCCATGTTGACACCTGGATGTTCTTACAACAATATCTCGTATATCTTTCCATATTATTTACCTAGCTTTCTCATTTTTGTTTTGAAAATATTTTAAGTGAAAGATCAGTTACATAATCAAATGAGTGACTTAGATCTGAGGCTTGTAACTGCTGTCCAGCGCCACAAGACAGCAGAGCATTGTATGGTTTTATTTTAAAACCATCATTAAGTCAAAAATCATAAGCTAAACCATTGTAATTCAGGGACAGTCTGTACTCTCTGACCTCCATTTTTCCTCATCAGCAATTTGAGGATGATTTCTCCATTGTATTTGGTTTTGTGAGAAATAAACAAGATTATACATATAAAGTATGTAGCATAGTGTCTGGCACAGAGTGCAGAATAAATGCAAATTCTCTCTTAGTTTCTAGTCCCTAGGTCAACTCTGAAATCATAGCATAATGATTTTTTTCCTTGGGGCATTGAGTGCAGCCGTGGCAGCTCCTGTGAGCCTCCTTACTCAAGGGGATTGGTGCCCTGAGAAGTAATCTAATCCCTTATTTTCTAGTTCTCCTTGAATAGTGGGAAGAAAATCTGACTTATTGAAATTTCCAATAAATATAAATGTACTTCTACATTGTCAACAAAGACTGAACTGCCCGCAAATCCTGCTAACTTGGAATCATTTTCTTCTTCCCCAGGGAAGCTTCAAACATTGGGTTTAGCTCTAGTGGTGATCTTTTCCTAATAGCTCTGGAAACTACAGCTAACTTACTCATTTTCTCACTAAGACCAAAAGCTATTTGGCTCCAGGGGTGCCCATTAGCTGATCTGAATTAAATGTCCAGACTTTAAGCCAAAAATCTCAAGGTCATGGGGCCATGGAGCATAAACAAGATATTGAACTACATTTTGGTTTCTGCTCTCAGCACCCAGCCTTGACAACACTGATAGTTACTGCTTCCCTTTCTCCTCAACCTCACACCAACTGAGTGGTCAGATCAGATTTGTAGGAGATAACAATGCTTCAATGAACCACTCCAAGCTGTAAAACGAGGAATAATTCACCAGCTTATGAAGGCTCTGGGCCTCTGGTGGTCTCACCATGGTTACAAGTGACTAAGCTCAGGGGAAGTCCTCTCCCCGGGATAATTAAACTTCCTGGGCTCTACTGAATTAGCACATACAGTTTACTGTGCTGTTGGCTATTAAATTATCAGATAAGCAAATCATTACTGCTCATTTGCACTAGATTCTTTTGAAAGTTCCTTTATCATATGAATGGGTCTTCAGACATTAGGTTGAATACTAAGTTGAATATATGGTTTATGAATTGGCAGGATATTTATTTAAAAAAAATTTTTGCTGCCAGTCTTGGGTCTTGAACTCAGGGCCTAAGCACTGTTCCTGAGTTTTTAGCTCAAGGTTAGCACTCTACCACTTGAACCACAGCTCTACTTCCAGAAGATTGATGGTTAATTGGAGATAAGAGTGTCACAGACTTTTCTTCCCTGGACTGACTTTGAACTACAATCCTCAGATCTCAGGCTCTTGAGTAGTGAGGATCACAGGTATGAACCACCAGTATCTGATAATATTTATTCTTAATTTTCAATATAGAAAATTGAATGGGAACTGGTGGCTCATGCCTATAATCCTAGCTACTCAGGAGGTTGAGATTTGAGGATTATGGTTAAAAGCTAACCCAGGCAGAAAAGTCTATGAGACCCTTATCTCCAATTTACCATCAAGAAGCTGGAAGCAGAGTTGGGGCTCAAGAGGTACAGCACTAGTCTTGAGCAAAAAAGCCCATGGAGAGCACCCTATGCTCTGAGTTCAAGCCCAAGGATAGACAGACAGACAGACAGACAGACACACACACACACACACACACACACACACACACACACTCAAAAGAAAGAAAATAAATTGGCATTTGTTTCTAATCATAAAGCTTAGCACAGGTTTAGGCTATTCACAACAGAGGATCACAAGAGCCTAATAGCTATGCCCCTATGAATGCATAAGATAATGCTAAGTGAAATGAACTCCATGTTATGGAAATGAGTGTTATATCACTGTTGTAATTACTTTCAACCTGCCATGTGAAACCATAGCTTCTATTGTTGATGATCCTCTTGTATCCCCTTCCTGTGGTTGTACCTGCATTATCACTGTATCTTATCTGAGTACATTGGAAACTGTATATACTGATATTAGAACTAGGAAAGTGAAAGGGAATACCAAAATCAAGAGAAAAAGGATAAGAAGACAAACGACTACAAAAGCAATACTTGCAAAACTGTTTACTGTAAACCAACTGAACAACTCATGGGGGGAGAGGGAAAGGGGGAGGGAGGAAGGGGGAATGAGGGAGGTGGTAACAAACAGTACAAGAAATGTATCCAATGACTAATGTATGAAACTGTAACCTCTCTGTACATCACTTTGACAATAAATAAGAGAAAAAAAGGTTATAAATGTGAGTGTTCTTAAGTCAATGTAGAAAATCACCAAAAGAAAAACAGTAAATGTAAATCCCAGTACTCATAGACAATCACTTGTAATTTGTTGCTCTGTTTGGCCTTAACATTTTTTTCCTTCTCCTTCACTTCGCATGAATGGAATCATCAGAGAAATTCAATATTCACAAGAGTATAACATTAATACCCATAAATATAGACCTGTATTATTACTTCTGTGACTATGTAACATTTGTATAACAGACTTTATCCAGTACCTCAGTAGTTTCCAAATTGTCCTTTTTAGTAATAACTCTGCACTAGGGAAACCATAGACCTTTCATGTTTGTCCCTATCAACTCATCTACTTAGGGGACATTTCTCACACGGGGATTTCCAGACACATCAGAAACATCTTACCAACAACTTACGTGTGGACTGATAATACCTAAGTTCAGGCCAGAAAGTCTGTTAAAAAATCCCTATTAAAGATGGACTTCGGGATCCTGAAATGAACTGTACTGGAAGCCTACCTAGAAATCAATTGTAGATCTAGAAGCTGGAAAAGGAATGATGGCTTGAATGATAGAGTGCTAGGAAATAAGGGAATATACTAGTAATCATATAATATAATCAAGTGAAAAAATAATTAGATTTAAAAATATAATTGAAAAAATGGAACAATACATAAAGGAAGACAATACTTCTTTTTATAACAGATCATGGGTATGGATATATAGCAAACAGTTTGAAGAGTGAGGAGGCCATAAGCCCCAGGATAAAAAATTGTTTTAGTATATTCTTGACAGACAACCTATGTACATCTAAGTAGAAATATTCTTTTAGTAAGTTAAATTTTCATTTACCTCTCAAATAATACAGTCTTTGCTAAGTTTGGAGAAAGGTTCATTTTTTCTCTTTTTTATTGATTTATTGTCGATATCTTGTTTAGATACATTATATATGCATGTATAATCTATCTGAATCTATGTATGTATCTACATATCTATCTATCTATCTATCTATCTATCTATCTATCTATCTATCTATCTGGTCTCTCTACACTAGAATTTGAACTCTAGACCTTGTATTTGCTCAACTGCTGATCTACCACTTGAGCTACACTTATGACCCTACATTTCATATAATTTTACTTTTATTAGATATGTTTTTTCACCTTGTCATTGCTGTATATGAGTCTTATTTTGCTTAACTATTTGGTGAAGTAGATAACACCGATCTTATCAGTTGCCAGTGCTGTTTATATATTCCACCCAGATATTCAATATTTATTTAATAAATGACAGTTGTAGCAGAAACAGAGGGCAAAGTCTGCTGATAGGGTTTAACACAGACTCATGCATGTCATAGGATATTATAGTTAAGTCCACATAGATGACTGCTGGCAAGGTAACAACTCAAGTAAGGACTATTTTGACCATTAGAGCATGTTCTTTCCTTGGTCTAGAGTACATGGTGCATGTGAGCATTTCAAGAATTATATATACATTTATTCCAGCAATGTGTAACTCAGCTTATCTTACCAACTGCAGCTCTCCAGGAAGACTCATAAAGCCCCATGTTAGCAGTCTTTCAAAGTTATGTGCACATACAGAGAAAGTTACTCTGCAGCAGCCGTTTCAAAACCAATGGAGCAATTGTTGATTTTTCTGAAACAGATTCAATATTCTAAAATGTCCATGTACAAATATAAACAAATTCAGCTCAAGGTCAAACAAAATTTAGCTGAAAACCCATAATAAGGACTTACCACATTTATAAGCAATACTCAGTATCTTTTTTTTAAACATTTTTTTATTGTCAAGGTAATGTACAGAGGGGTTAGAGTTTCAAACATAAGGCAGTGCATACATTTCTTATCTAAATTGCTACCTCTTCCCTCATTTTCCCCTGCCTCCCCTTCCCATTTCCTTTTCCTCCCACAAGTTGTACAATTGGTTCACACCATATAGTTTTGTAAGTGTTGCTGTTGCATTGGTTTGTCTTTTTATCCTTTTCCTCTTGATTTTGGTATTTCCTTTCCCTTTTCTAGTTCCAGTACATGTATATACAATATCCAGGTTTCCAGAATCAGTTACAGTGATATCAGGGTTAAAACTGTAGGAAAGAAAGACAAAAGAAAACAGACTTTAATTTCACATGGTATGTTGAAAATAACAACAATGACAAACCACTTGTTTCCACAACTTGGAATTCTTAGTATCTGAATCTACAGATTGGTGAGAGCTACTCTTTTCGACCTTGGGGAGTTGTTTAAAGAAGACCATTTTCTAGTTTGAGATTGGGAGTTAGGGAGTTTTGGTCTTTGCTGTTTTCTTGGGGTTTATTTATATTTGCAGTACCCAAAGTAATGAACTTTATAGTATCTTCCTAGATCTTGCTTTCAACCATCTCAGTATATCCAAGAACATCGAAAACATGAAACAGTTTTGGGGTCAATGTCATAATAAATTGAATTAACATATACCAGTGTGGAATGCATGTGTTTCATAACATGCTAGCTTACTATTTATTTAAGCCTTCTACACACACTCTGCTTGGGGTTGTCTTCTTGTATTCACCTTCCTATGACTGGCTCAATCCATCCTTCAGGTGTGAGTTAGAGTGCTGTCCTCCATCCCTGACATGGTTATGTCTTAATACCCATTCATTCCTTCATCCTTATATTAAGTACATGTATGAACATCTTACCTCCTATATATTCTATGCATTGCTCACTGCTTAATGATAAGAGGGCAGGGTAAAGCAGAAGAGATTCTTGTTCTCTTTGGAACATATGATAGGAAAGAGAAGGCTTTAAGCAAGTGATCACACAGGGAGATGTGAATTGCAATTGTGTCAAGCACCATAAAGGAAAAGTGCCCCATTTGACCTGACTCTATCAAGAGTCCAAACCTAGACAGGTTGGATAGACAGGACATAAAGAAGGACTTAACGAAATGATGCCAGTATCCTACTTTTCAACTTTGTGATTCGATGGGCTGAATTATGTATTCCTATCACAGTTTTGTGTTTACATTTTAAACCTAGAGTAATGGTATTAGTGACTTTTGTGTCATTGTTGAAAACACCTGACAGAAACAACTTAAGGCAGTACATGTGTATTTTGCTCATGATTATGGAGGGCTCTTTTCATGGATTGCTCTTGGGCAGAACATTGAGACAGAAACATACAGAGGAAGAAGCTAAATGGGTCTGAGCAGCAGGCATACATTTTGAAGGTAGACCCCCAATCTCCTCCAGAAATTTACTTCTTTCAACCAATTGAACTCATTCATGGGGTTGTTATTCTTCTAGCATTTAATCTTCAGAATTCATTCCTTAGAGACAAGATAGAAAGTTCTTTGTGTGTGTGTGTGGTGGGGGTAAGGGTAGAGATTCTCAAGTGCATTTACTTTCTCTTTTCTCATGACATAGCCTTTTTAAGCCTTGAAGAATATGTATTTACCAGAGAATGTCATCCTATACCCACCCATGTGGAACAAATCCAATGTGACTAGCTCCATGAAAACTTCCAATCATGAAATATTTCTGGATTGAGTGTGGTATATAATATAATATATTTATTTATCTTTTTGCTAGTCCTGGGGCCTGAGGTCTGTCTGGGCCTTTGCATTGCTCATGGACTCCTTTTGATCAATGCTAGTGCTGTACAATTTTGAGCCCACAGAACCACTTTCAGTTTTCTGGTGTTTATTCAGGGATAAGCATCTCATGGACTTTCCTGTCTGGGCTGACTTAGCACCACAACCATCAGATCTCAGCCCACCGAGTAGCTCGGATTACAAGTGTGAGATACTGGTAACTGGCTTTACTGTAATTTTATATTTTTTGAAGGTTATACATTGACAAGCCAATTGCCTATGGGTAAAATGAGTCATAACTTTCTGCTATAGTGAATGAGGCAAGTTCTACATCTGGGCCAAAAACAATGCAAGTACAATGGGACGGGGGAAAAAAACAAAATTAAAAAATATATATCAACAACGTAGAATCCTGCCAAATAGAATGATAAGTGTTTTAAGTTAGCCTCTTTGTGTGGAACCTGCACTGCTGTTGGAAGAAGAAAGAGGCTTATAGTTGGTGACAGAATTACAGGACTTTGGAAATGGAAACTAATAGAGAAGGCAGGGACAAGACTAAGTTTTCTCTGTGAAACCAGAACACACTAAAGCCACCAGCACAACAATGTTCATCGCAGTACAATTAGTCATAGCTAGAATCTAGAACCAACCCAGATGCCCCTCAGTATGCGAATGGATCAGGAAAATGTGGTACATATACACAATGGAATTTTATGCCTCTATCAGAAAGAATGACATTGCCCCATTCATAAGGAAATGGAAGGACTTGGAAAAAATTATACTAAGTGAAGTGAGCCAGACCCAAAGAAACATGGACTCTATGGTCTCCCTCATAGGGAATTATTAGTACAATTTTAGGCTAGTCACAGCAGAGGATCACAAGAGCCTAATAGCTATGCCCCTATGAATGCATAAGATGATGCTAAGTGAAATGAACTCCATGTTATGGAAATGAGTGTTATATCACTGTTGTAATTACTTTCAACCTGCCATGTGAAACCGAATCTTCTATTGTTGATGATCCTCTTGAATCCCCTTCCTGTGGTTGTACCCACACTATCACTGTATCTTATCTGAGTACACTGGAAACTGTATATACTGGTAGTAGAACTAGGAAAGTGAAAGGGAATGTCAAAATCAAGAGACAACGGATAAAAAGAAAAATGACTCCAAAAGCAATACTTGCAAAACCATTTGGTTTAAACCAACTGAACAACTCATGGGGGGAGAGGGAAAGGGAGAAGAGGGAGGGGGAATGAGAGAGGAGGTAACAAACAGTACAAGACATGTACCCAAGGCCTAATGTATGAAACTGTAAACTCTCTGTACATTATTTTGACAATAAATAAGAAAAAGAAAATAGAAAAAAAAGTTTTCTCTGTGAAAGGACAAGGCTCATGTTGGGCTTGGTCAGGCTGTGATTCAAAAAAATATTATGGAAGAAATAATTGGGTGTAACTCTAGTGACATTTGCCTGTGTCATTCTGACTATTAATTGAGTTACTTACCATACTGTGCCCAACAATGTTTTAATGGAGCAAAGTATAGAAAACTTGCAGGTTACTTACTGGGTAGGCTTGGCCCATCCCTGAAAGAAGCATGGGGTGATGGGCTATGAACTTTACATTTACACCCCAGCTGTGCTTTCCACTCTGTGGAAGAGCCACTCTAGATGATAAAGGAGCAGCCCAATACTCATACAGAGTAAGGTCCTATGCAGGGAGCAAGAGATTCGATGATGATTATTTTTGTTGTTTGAGAAGTAGTGGCTTAAAAAGTACAGAAGTATTATACGATGATCAATAAGAACTCAGATCCTAGGATTGGTGAGACCTTTGTGTAGTTTGAATTGTGATCCGACAAATATTTTCCCCTCAGTCCATAGAGAAATGTGGTTCTCTTCTACCACTTCACATTATGGCATATGATTTTTTTCAATAATAAAACTGAATCAAGAAGGTATGTGCTCAGCAAGAGATTATTTTTTCTATATTCTGGATGCTAGGAAAATCTGTACTTGGAAGTACAGAGTCCAATCTCCCTCCCTCAGTTTCTCCCTCCCTCCCTCCCTCCCACCTCCTTCCCTCCCTTCCTTTTCTTCATTGATTGCTGCTTCAGTTACACTAGACTAGAAGAATGTACAGGTTTAAATATTAAATTCTTCAGGAACTGAGACCCCCTTCCTTCTCTTACCAGTTCAGTCAGTAATCATAATTCATTGGAATCATAAGTTGAATACGAGGGTTTTTTTTTTCAAATAGCGTAATAAGAGATCTTAATTATATAATTTCCTAGTCCAAGCTTGACTCAGATAACAAGGTTTGGACAGGATTATATAAGCTTTAAAATTACAATAACTTCTCACTCTCTCACCCATGGTGCGATACCCATCCATGTCCACATGTCAAGGTGTGGGTGGAGAAAACATTATTTCTATCTTTTAAGAACAGCATCATCCATTTCTATATCCAAATAGGCTAGGATTAAACTCCAACAGACTTTTATGATTATTCTTTTCCATTATGTCATAGCAAGTCTTAGTTTTCTTTATTCTGGAGAGATAAATTTATTTTATATACTGTTATTGAATACTATATATATATATAGAGAGAGAGAGTTATGGTGTTACTTTTGTGTGTGTGTGTGTATATATATATATATATATATATATATATATATATATATCATTGATATGTATAGTATCCAATCGCAACAGATACTGGAGATATATATATATATATATATATATATATATATATATATATATATATATATATCTCATAGATAGGTTGAAAAGTAGTGATTTGGAGAAAGTGAATGACAAATGTGGAAGAGAAGTCAACTACTGGTTGGGGCCTTGACCTGCGCAGTGTGACATCAGGGTAATATTTATTGGCTAGTGACTAAAGGACTCGGGCATTACCTACTCACAGCTCACTTGTCCACTGAGTTTCTGAAGTTCCTGACAGCAAACAGCCTATTACCCACATCTTCTTCAGTTCTGAAGATCTGATCTTCCAAACACAGAGTCCCACCACCAGATCCATTGTCTGTCTATCTATCTATCTATCTATCTATCTATCTACCTACCTATCTATCAGTCACCTGTCTGTCTGTCTACCTGTCCGTCTATCTATCTATTTTTCTATCTATCTTCACTCTCCCCAGATAATAAGATGCCATTGTGCCACAACTATTGGACTGGGCAGTCTTGAATGCCTGAAAATTTTTTGTTATGAAGCTAGTCTGTTTCCTTTGAGCAGGAAGAAGTGTATGATTTCTCATACATGGCCTTGGCCATTCATTTCCTGTTAGTTATTGTGAGATCATTCCCCACCAGCTCAAAAATTCTACTTTTCCAATATTTATAATAAATATACAAATGTAGAAATAAACCCACTCAGACCCTAAGTGATGACATGAGCAGAGTTGATATCTGCCCATTTGAAATATGGATTTTGAATTTGTGCTTCATCAAGAAATAAACTTTTTTTTTACTAAATCGTAGATTTAAAGGCTGATGCAATGACACAGCTGGTGTCACCTTTAATAATAAAGGTGGGAAGGCTAGGCTGACTGGCTGTAGTGATTGAACCAAAAAGTTGTTACAAATTTTAAGCATGGTTACTCAGAGCATGAAACTCAATACCTGGCACTAATAGAACCATATTTTAATTTGGCGGGGGCAGGGCGGGTGGGGAAGATCACGAGTTGTAAAAATCACATAATCTGGTATATCATGACTATTCTTTGGTTCCTTAGGAAGAAATTTTTCCTGAGAAGGAAGCCATCCCTGAGGAAAGCAGAGATGAGTTATGGCAAGTAAGCCCTGGGAATGTTATTTTAACACCTAGAAGTATGTCTCTCTCTGGATTCCTAGGAATTGTACCTATATGGGTCCTTGCTTTTATTCAAATTAGCTCCAGTTTAGTTTTTGCTTGCCACTGAAATAATCCAGGTCAGTGAAACCAGAAGCAAAAGTGAGAATTTCATGCCCCAGAAATATTAAGATTCTCTATTTTATATTAAGATTAAGATTATATTAATATTAAGATTTCTCTATTTTTCACTCTATAAACCCTTGCATTTGATTAGCTGCAATATGAAAAAGTGGGAAATTCCAATTTGGTGACTTTGAGTTGATTTCATGAATCATTTTCAATTTCTAAATCTTTGAAGGGCTTGCTTCAGTCATAACCTGATATTATGTCTTGACAGCTTGAGGAGAACCGAACATTTCTATACCTCCTAAAATGATCTGAGCCCAAGCCCAAGCCTCCTCCTCCAGCCCCCCCCAACCCCCCTACCCCCACACTGCCATTTTGCTTTAAGCTTGCCTTCTCTTTTTGCAAAGCCCTTGAAACTAATAAATTAAACTAAGCATCAAGAAACACATTTTCCCCCAGCTTATGTTTCTAGTTGCCAGAAGCCATTTCTCTATGGTTGATAGGTAGCAGGCATGATTCCAGTATGGAATACACTGTGGAGCTGTTGATTTTTCTGTTATAATAGTAATAGAAATTTATTAAACTATTCCTCTATTTTGGGACCTATGCCTTCCTTGCAAAGATTTTCTTCCCTTCAGGAGAGCTGTTGGGCCTCTTGTGAATGTCCATGCTAATTAAAATGTTAATCCCTCAGCTTTTTTGATGTTCAAAATTCTCCACAATCTGACTTGCATCTTTCTTCCTAACTTTATTTCTGTCACTTTTAGCTATATGTAACTGCTTGTGTTTCAAGGACATGCATCTCATATTCCTATTTCTTTGCTTTTATTCATGGTGTTTTTTCTTTGTCTTGTACTACCCTTTCTCCGGTCTTCTTCCATTTATTTATCTGTCTGGGTGAAGTTTGGTATGCTACCTTCTTGACAATGACTTCATTTGGTTGGGGGTAGTACTGGGGTTTGGACTCCCTAGCTCAAGAATTTCCTTGATCTCACAGTGGGAATGACATCTGTGGAACCTGGGAGCACACTGATTACATTCCTAACAATCACTATCATCAACGAAGTATGCATGTGACTCTAACCTCCACTGCTCTCACAATCAGCCATCCCAATTCAATATTGCCTGTTATTAGCAATAGTCATGACCCTTCTTTCCTTACTTCTCAGGAACAAAGCTGTCAGGAGCAAGAGCCCGAATTTATCTACTGGCTGTGTGACTCCAGTCACACAGATTTAATCACTGCATTTTACTGTTTTTGTCCCATGGCACATAGTTTGCCATCAATAAACAGATTGCATTAAAAACAAAAAAACTATTACCAATTCCCTAAAGGCAGGTTAGTCATTTAATTCTTCCTTTTAAGTTGTTGTAAATATCTAGTCAGGGACAAGAAAATGGTATATGCTTCATATATAAGAATGATTTAGTGAGTTGACATTTATTTCATCACTGAAAACTTGGAATTGAAAAATTGTTTATTATTGGTTTTAGAATGCAAGAAGCAGAAAAATATTTTAGTTTATTTTAGTTATATGGGATATGAGTACAATAATTAACTATCTGTAATTTGCAGTTGGAGAAAAAAACATAGAGGTTTTAAAGGTTACCAAAGGGGCACAGTGCCCGGCACAGCAACCGCACTCCACGCAGCTAAAGCACACAGTGGAGACCAGGGAGAAATACTCCAGACGGTGGCTGAGCACGGACGACCTGAAATCACAGAGAAAGTGTGAGTACCCCACGAAAGATATTCTCACTCGCGCCCACAGAGCAGCTTCTGGAAGCCAGCCCTTCCCCCACTGCCAGAGCAAAGCACCATCTTTGCCACTGGCATAGGGTCAGACCAGATTGGAACTAAAGCGGGCCTGGGGAAAGCGAGGTCAAAGGAGCCATCTTTGAAAAAGGCAAGAGGGACCAGCCAGTGAGAGCCAGCTCCTCCCAGGAGAATGCCTCCTGCCCAGGCGGGAGGCGTGTCCTGGGCCACGGTGCCAGAGGTGCCCCGCCCTGCCCGCCAGAATTTCTAAATTTAAAGCGAAAGCAGCGAGCAGCTCCCAGCAACATGGAAACACCAGACGGAGGAACCAATAGTTCCTGAGATAGTTAAACGGTCCCGTCACAGAGGAAGCCCAATTCCCAGCCTGAAACGGAGCTGCTTTCCATAGCCACCTCCGCCAAGGAGGCTGCCCCGCCCAAGAGAGAGAAGCCTCACCCAGGCAAGCAACTCTCAGCCAGGTAAAACAGGCCAGAGGCGCCCTGCCCTGCTGAGTCCACAGCCTATTCAAAGCCAGGCGTTAAAGGCAGTGGCCCCACAGCAGACAGAGGAGCAAACTGAAATCAAGCCAAACCCAGCCAATCAGTAATATAGACTTCAGACCATCACAAGGAAACCAGAGACTGGGGAAAGACCACCCAAACAAGGAGGACTCCATTTTTTTTTTTCATTCTTTTCAACATTTTTTAAATTAAAAAAAAAATTTTTTTTTCACTTCGGAAACGTCGTCATTTTTTTTTCATGTTTTCTATTTTTACCTGTTTGTTTTATCAAGTTTTTTTTTCTTTTCTGTTTGTTTGGGTTGTTCCTTTTCTGATTTATTTCCTTTTTATTTTTTTCTTTTTTAAATAATTTTTCTCTGTTTTGAGCATCTGTCTTCCACTATTTTTACTTAATTTCTCTCTTTGCATTCTCTTTCTTTAAAAATTACTTTCCTATGAAGAACACTTCCACTCTTTTCTGCTAACTCTCCATTATCTATCATTTCAACCTTGTTCTTTCTACTGATTCTACTCTTCTCCACATTTCCACATCACTGAAACTAAACCAAAATCACCTCCCCCAATACATTTTACTCTATTCTCTTTACTACCTCCAACTTACCCTCCTGACTTACTGCCTGGACCTCCAGTCTCCATTGACTCCTAGTAATTGGATAGAGGGTATTCCAGATTAATCCGAGTGAATCAAAGGGGTTCATAGAGAAAGCCAGTCCTAAAAGAACTTAAAATCAAAATAAGAATTGCTTATAGGGTTGTAACAGTAAATAAGTAACTACTGAATACAGGGCCCAGGGTCAGTTGTTATATTGAAATTGTATTCTTTAGGAACACCAAATCTAATTTTATAGACAGGTATACAGGGTATCTGTATATAATTGTGAACTTGTAAGGTTTACACAACAGTGCTTGGTAAGGGCTGCTTTGGGTCTTAAACAGTGCTCACAGGTGCAGGTCGACTGGCATTCCCAATTCAAATGGGCAGAAGGAACACAAGAAAGATGGCAAACAATGAAGTCTTATCCCCCACTCAAAACAAGCAGGAAGCAGAGCAGTCAATCAAAGACATAGAAGAGAGCCCCCAAAATGCTCTACAAAGTCTACTGATAAACATGATAAATGAAAACTTTGAATCTCTTCAGTCAATTATTCTAGAGCATGAAGAGGCAAAGCAAAAGTTAATGGAGAATTTCATGGCATCCACAAATAGAAAGATAAATGAACTTCAAGAGTCAAATGAAAACATAGCTAACCAGCTTAAAGATTTGAGAGACAACACTCAAAACCAAAGTAATGAAGTAAAGAAGTCCATACAAGACCTAATAAATGACAAGGAAATCATCAGGAAAGACCAGTCAGAAAGAAAAGAGATGGGAAATCAAGTAGCTAGCCTACAGTCCCGACTAACTGAAGCAGAGTATCGAATTTCAGGAGCTGAAGATTCCTTAGATTCTATGGAAAAAGATCAAAAATCAATACAAATCCAGTCCAATTAACAAAACCGATGGCTATAGGAGATTCAAGACACGATCAGGAAGCCCAATTTAAGGATAATAGGTATTGAGGAAAACTTGGAGAAAGAGGTTAATGGGATAGGCAACCTATTTAACAGAATATTAGCTGAGAACTTCCCAAACACAGAAAATGCTACAATTCATGGAGACTAAACAACACACTGCTGAACCATCAGAGGGTCATTGAAGAAATTCAAATGTTTATGGAATTCAACCAAGTTGAGGACCCAAAGTACCACCTCCTTTGGGACACAGCAAAGGCAGTACTCAGAGGAAAATTTATATCTCTTAGTGCATACATCAACAAACTTGAGAAAGAGCAACTCAATAATTTAAGGAAGCACCTTAATTTCCTTGAGAGAGAAAAACAAGCCAAACCCCAAGTCAATAGATTGATGCAAATAATTAAAATCAAATCAGAATTAAATCAATTATGGATGAAAAAACCTTCGAAAAAATCAACAAAACAAAGAATTGGTTCTTTGAAAAAATCAACAAGATAGACAGACCGCTGGCAAACCTGACCAAAAAACGAAGGCAGAACACACAAGTAAACAAGATAAGAGATGAAACAGGTAACATCACCACAGAAATAACCGAAATTCAGAAAATAATAAGGGACTATTTTGCAAACCTTTATGCCAACAAATTCGAGAACTTGGAAGAAATGGATGATTTCCTAGAAAAATTCATATCCTAAAACTGAACCATGAAGATTTAAACCTTCTAAACAGACCCATATCCAGAACTGAAATAGAAACAGCAATAAATGATCTCCCATCCAAGAAAAGCCCAAGTCAAGACGGATTCACTGCAGAATTCTACAAGTCCTTCAAAACAGAACTCACACCCATATTTCTCAAACTCTTCAATGAAATTGAAAGAGAACGTTCACTTCCAGACTCATTCTATGAAGCCAGTATAATCCTCATCCCAAAACCAGGCAGGGACTCATCAAGAAAGAGGGCTATAGACCGATCTCCCTGATTAACATAGACGAAAAAATTCTCAACAAAATTCTGGCCAATTGACTTCAACAGGTCATCAAAAAAACCATACACCACGATCAAACTAGATTCATTCCATGTTGGGGTTCAGCTTTGGCCTTGAGGGGGAAGGGCAAAGGGGAGTGCTCCTGAGACGGGGCCTTCCATCAGCCCTGGAGGAATGGGGAAGCAGGCCACAATTCTCTGTGTCTGGAACCAGAAGAAGTGGCTTTGCACACAGCCCCCAAACCTTCTCACCAGCCCATGTGCTCCCTGTTCGCGGGCTTTCCCCCTGTGGTGGTGCTATCCAAATGACGTTAGCTCATGACGGGGTCCTATGACAAGCTTGCCAGCATATCGCCAGCTCTCTGGTCAATGACCCCTTTTCTCGTCGCCATCTACTATAGCAGGTGCTAGCCCCTCCCTTATTAAATAAGATTTGCTCTTGAAGCGTCTCCAAGCTCCGCATATGCCTGGCTTTCCTCTCGGGTAAGGAGGAAGGTAAAGCGATCTCATATGGCCGTGTGCACCTGAGGTCTTTCCTGAGCCCCCCACTCCACTCTGGCCTTACCTGTGGGTCGGCTGACCAGGGGAGAAGGTGAGAAAGGGGGCGATTGGAGTAGAGAAGAGCCTGAACCCCCGTGCCAGGGGAGGCAACCCGAGCCCGGCAATCCCAGGGATGCAAAGTTGGTTTAATATATGCAAGTCAACTAATGTAATCCACCACATCAACTGGAGCAAGCTAAAGAACCACATGGTTTTAACTCTGTATGCGGAAAAAGCATTCGATAAAATTCAGCACCCATTTATGCTAAAAGCCCTGGAAAAACTGGGATTCCAGGGAACATTCCTGAATATAATCAAGGCAGTGTATGACAAACCAACAGCAAGCATAACTCTAAATAGTGAAAAACTAAAGCCATTCCCTTTAAAATCAGGAACAAGGCAGGGATGTCCTGTCTCTCCCCTGCTCTTCAACATAGTACTAGAATTCCTACCCGAGCAATCAGGCAAGAAGATAATATAAAGGGGATCCAAATAGGAAAAGATGAACTTAAACTTTCCCTCTTTCTGATGACATGATCCTATACCTAAAGAATCCCATAGACTCTACCCCCAAGCTACTACAGCTGATCCAAAACTTTGGCAAAGTTGCAGGATATAAAATAAACGTTCAAAAATCAACGGCCTTTCTCTATGCTAATGACCCAAAGACCGAGGCTGAAATCAGGAAAGCTACTCCCTTTGCAATAGCCCCCCCAAACATAAAATACCTAGGAATAACCTTAATCAAAGAAGTGAAAGAACTCTTTGAGGAGAACTTTAAAACCTTGAAAAATGAAATTAAGTCAGATCTAAGGAAATGGAAAAACCTCCCATGCTCCTGGATTGGGAGGATTAATATAATCAAAATGGCAATATTGCCAAAGGTTATCTACAAATTCACTGCAATACCCATTAATATCCCAACACCATTTTTTGATGAAATAGAAGAAGCAATCCAGTAATTCATATGGAACAATAGAAAACCTAGAATAGCAAAAACAATCCTAAGCAGAAAGAACAGTGCTGGAGGAATTACAATACCCAACTTCAAGTTGTATTATAAAGCTATAGTAATAAAAATAGCTTGTTATTGGCACCGGAACAGGCCTGAAGACCAATGGAACAGAATTGAAGACCCAGAAATGATCCCACAGAACTATGCCTACTTAATCTTTGATAAAGGAGCTAAAACAATAGTTTGTAATAAAGATAGCCTCTTTAACAAATTGTGCTGGAAAAACTGGCTCAACACATGCAAAAAACTAAAACTAGATTCTTATATATCACCCTGCACCAAAATCAATTCCAAATGGATTAATACCTCGAAATCAAAACAGACACCCTGAAAACACTAAAGGAAGGAGTAGGAGAAACATTTGGGCTCCTTGGCGCAGGACGGAACTTCCTTAACAAAGACCCAGAAATCCTACAAATCAAAGAAAGGCTGGGCAAATGGGACTGCATCAAACTTCAGAGCTTCTGCACAGCAAAGGACATACCTCGCAAGATAAACAGAAAGCCTACAGATTGGGAGAAGATCTTTACCGGCCATTCAATGGACAAAGGCCTCATATCTAAAATATATGCAGAACTAAAAAAATTACCTTCTTCCAAAACAAAACCACAAAGAACCAATAGCCTCCGCATCGAGTGGGCTGAAGACTTACAAAGAGACTTCTCTGATGAGGAATTGAGAATGGCCAGGAGACATATGAAAAAGTGCTCTACATCACTGGCCTAAAAAGAAATGCAAATCAAAACTACATTGAGATTCCATCTCACCCCAGTAAGAATGTCATATATCAAGAAAACTAACAATAACAATTGTTGGAGGGGATGTGGCCGAAAGGGAACCCTATTTCATTGTTGGTGGGAATGTAAACTGGTTCAGCCACTCTGGCAAGCAGTATGGAGATTCCTCAGAAGGCTGAATATAGAACTCCCCTATGACCCAGCAGCCCCACTTTTGGGTATCTATCCAAAGGACCACAAACAAAATCACAGTAATGCCACCAGCACAACAATGTTCATTGCAACACAATTTGTCATAGCGAGAATCTGGAACCAACCCAGATGCCCCTCAGTAGACCAATGGATCAGGAAAATGTGGTACATATACACAATGGAATTTTATGCCTCTATCAGAAAGAATGACATTGTCCCATTTGTAAGGAAATGAAAAGACTCGGAAAAAATTATACTAAGTGAAGTGAGCCAGACCCACAGAAACATGGACTCTATGGTCTCCCTTATTGGGAATAATTAGTACAGGTTTAGGCAAGTCATAGCAGAGCACCACAAGGCCCAATAGCTATACCCTTATGAACACCTAAGATGACCCTAAGTGAAATGAACTCCATGTTATGGAGACAATTGTTATATCACAGTTGTAACTACTTTCAACATCTCATGTGTATCTGTAGCTTCTATTATTGATGATGTTCTTGTATCACCTTCCTGTGTTTGTACCTACACTATCTCTGTAATCTTATCTGAGTATATTGGAAACCGTGTATACTGGTATTGGAAGTAGGAGATTGAAAGGCAATACCGAATTTGAGAGACACAGGGTAAAAAATGACAAACAACTACAAAAGCAATACTTGCAAAACTGTTTGGTGTAAGTGAACTGAACACCTCAGGGGGGAAAGTGAAAGGGTGAGGGGTGAGGGGGGTATGAGGGACAAGGTAACAAACAGTACTAGTAATGTATCCAATGCCTAACGTATGAAACTGTAACCTCTCTGTACATCAGTTTGATAATAAAAATTTGAAAAAAAGGTTACCAAAGGAAGGATATAACATAGCTAATTGAATTGTTGCATCATCATCATTATAATTAATGCATTAGAAGATCACATTGTGATATAAATGACCATCATCTATCTATCTATCTATCTATCTATCTGTCTGTCTGTCTGTCTGTCTGTCTGTCTGTCTTCTGTCTGTCTGTAGATCTATCTGTCTATCTATCTATCTATCTATCTATCTATTTATCTATCTTTATGTCATGATATTCTGGCTTAGGATAAATAGCTCTTTCTCTTTTTCCTCAAAGCTGCTGACTCAACAGATCGGTAATTCTCAACCTAATTTTCAGGCATCACAACTACATTGAATGACCCCCATGTGAAAAATTTCCACTGGAAAGATAATAATTCCATTCTTCTGCGACTCAGCAAAATATGCCAGAAGGCTAGCCATAAGAGTGATAATATTTTAGTAGTTATAATCATGTTCAAGTTCAGGAAAAAAGGCTTAGAAGATTTTAATATTTTAACCATTATTGATAACAAATAGGTCATAGCTCTCTCTTCACAATGAATGAGGACAGAGTACATTTCAAAAATTCTCCTTTAGGATTAGGGTGGATTTAGCAGTTTGCCAATCACATTAGAAAACAGGACACATAGCATTGAGGAGTTTAGCAAGTTAGATAATGCAATTATATTAGAGTTTCTTTAGAGCTGGTAAAGTATTCAGGAAATATTGTATTCAACTGCCTCATTTCATAGAGGAGCAAATTCAGATGAGGAATTGTCCCATTGCTTTCATTCACCATGATCACATTATACACAATGGGCTTGACATTTTTCTCCAGCATGAGATAACCTTGTGTTATATGGTAAATTATCTGAGAAGCTGCATATTGAAGGATTGAATCTTGGAGTCTTTATTAAAGCATTAGCAGTCTTCAGGCAGCCAGTTGTTACAAAGGCCTACAGCCCGCAAATACCCTTAACACTGTCAGAAAAGAGGCCAGAGAGGAAAGATAGAAAAAAAGCAATACCAGCTCTCCAATGGAGAGCTGAAGTGGGACACCATGGTGACCAGAGATAAGCCAGGAGACAGCACGGGACATGAAGACGGAGACACATAGCAGGGCATTATGGCACCTGAGCTGGCCTGACCCTAAATAGGGTCAGGTCAGGGAGTAAGGTCATAGGAAGGTCCTAGTCCCAGGCACTTGACTGACAGGTTCAGTCACCTATAGACCAACTCACCATGTGGCCAATGATGGCGCTGGCCAGATCTGACCTCCATACTACATTTGCCTTTGGTGACTTTCTGCTATAAGCATTTTAAAGACCACTTTACTCCTGGAAGGCAATTGTCAAAGCTGGTGTTGGTGACAGAAAGCTGGGTCCATTCTCATTGCTTGACACTAAATCTTAGGGAAAGATATTAGAAGTCTTTTTGTTTAACTTTAATTCCAGAAGGTGGAAATAGAGAAGGGAAGGGCATTATACAAGCTAAAGACCTAGCAACAATTGAAATGCTTCATTAAAGCAAATCATGTCATTTAGCCTAGATTTTTCTCTTAATATGGATAGCTAAGCCTTGACTAGTAAGGAGAGAATACTTGCTCTCTACTATGGGTTATACAAAATAGTAGGCTTTAAGCATTCTAAAATCAAGGGCTAGGCATCGCAGTTCTTCAATGTCACATGCTAGCACCATTATACACAATGGAAGTGAACATTTGTTAAAATCTTACTGAAAAGTACTTTGGTTTGGCTATGATTTCATGAAATTTTCTCAAAAATTACAATAAAGCAAATACTTTTATTATTCTTTAGAGATGAAGAAGTTGAAGACTTATATCACTACATCTAATAAAATACTCTGGATGAAAATGAGGTCTGTGTGGGAAGAGTAAAGGGAGAAATTCACATTCTCTGTAAGTGTCCAGAGGTCCTTAGATAGCTTAAATATTTTTTTTATTTTTATTATAAAGTTGATATACAGAGGGGTTATAGTTACATTTTTTTTTTTTTTTTTGCCAGTCCTGGGCCTTGGACTCAGGGCCTGAGCACTGTCCCTGGCTTCTTCCCGCTCAAGGCTAGCACTCTGCCACTTGAGCCACAGCGCCACTTCTGGCCGTTTTCTGTATATGTGGTGCTGGGGAATCGAACCTAGGGCCTCGTGTATCCGAGGCAGGCACTCTTGCCGCTAGGCTATATCCCCAGCCCTATAGTTACATTAGCCAGGTAAAGAGTACATTTCTTTTTGGACAATGTCATTTCTTCCCTTATTTTCTCCCAGTTTTCCCTTCCCATATCCACTCACAAGTTATATAGTTCATTGTCAATATAGTGTCTAGTGAGAACATTACTGTATTTGTTCACCCTTTGTCCCTCCATTTCTGTGGCCCTCCTAGCCCCACCTTAAAAGACAGTTAAACAAATCAGCAAGACAAAAAGAAAAAAAAAATGGAAAAAAAGCAACAAAGGGAAAAAAAAAACACCTTGCTTCCATACCCTGGAGTTCATTTCAATAAGTATTATTTTTTATGATCATAGGCACATAAGCATTGTGCCTTTGTGTCCCTCCCCTAAGAGTATTTTTCTTTGGTCTCACTGTGTGTGAATGCCTAGATTCCTGTATAATTCAGCATGTCGCTCTATATTTTAGATCTAGCTTTCACATTTGAAAGAAAACATGTAATTTTTGTCTCTCTGAGCTTGGCTTACCTCACTTAACATGAATGGTTCTAGGTGTAACCATTTACCTGCAAATGACATAATATTATTCTTTCAAATGCTTTGTAAAACTTTTGTAAAACTCCATTACTACATTGTATATAGGTACCACACCTTTGAGATCCACGCATTTATTGTAGGGCATTTGGGCTGTTTTCACAGCTTGGGTATTATGAAGAGCGCAGCAGTGAATATGGATGTTCAAGTGTCTTTATGATATCCTGGCTTGTGAATTCATAGACATGGTTCTAATATAGAGAAGAGATTTAAAAGTTAGATAGACACCAGTTAGAACCACTCATTACCTGTGTTACCTTTATGAGAACAGAAGACAAAAGCCCTTTCAGGGATTCACGTATAGTAACTAATAGTGAATGCTAGAAAGGGTAAAAATTTCAATTAACAACAAGAGCTGGGATATAATCTTATGATTGACTTCCAAATGTTAACAATATACTACACAGACTTTGTGTGGTGAATAGATATTTATTTATTTATTTTAAACATCTATTGGGTTTACCTGTGTTACTATGAATATGCTTTTCATAATGTCTTATTTGTAAATTTTTATGTGTAAATATTACTTTTATTTTAATTATATTTAAAAAATTATCTTTAAATAGTTATTCAAAAGGGTTGCAACATATCCTAGTCCTGTTCTTTGTGGGTGTATGTACAACTATAGCCCTAGTTGTAGGAGCAGAGTCCTAGGACTCAGAATTTGATTTTCCTTATTTCAGATGTTCTTCATTTAATTTTGTGATGGGAAAATCTTATTGATTCTATAAATGTTGCATTTTATAAACAGTATTGTTGACTGTCAGTTAGGAGCATGAAAGAGGCTCACATTGTTCTACTTTCTTCAGTAATTGTGGAGACTTGCCAGTCATTACAAAGATACCTTATTGCTTTATTTTTAAAATTTTTATTGTCAAACTGACATACAGAGAGGTTACAGTTTCATATGTTAGGCATTGGATACATTTCTTGTAATGTTTGTTACCTCCTCCCTCATTCCCCCCTCTCCCCTCCCCCTTTCCCTTTCCCCCCATGATTTGTTCAGTTGATTTTCACCAAACAGTTTTGCAAGTATTGCTTTTGTAGTGGTTTGTCTTTTTTACCCTGTGTCTCTCTATTTTGGTATTCCCTTTCAGTTTCCTAGTTCTAATACCATTATACACAGTTTCCAATGTACTTAGATAGGATACAGAGATAGTGCAGGTACAACCACAGGAAGGGGATACAAGAGGATCATCAATAATAGAAACTACAGTTTCACATGGCAGGTTGAAAGTAATTACAACAGTGATATAACACTCATTTCCATAACATGGAGTTCATTTCACTTAGCATCAAAAGATACCTTATTGTATGAGTGTAGAGGATCTATTACTTTGCTTTTGATACTTCTCAGTTTTTTCCTTGTTGACAAGTTTCGAGTTCTGTGGCTATTTGTGTCTGTAGCAAAACTCTGGTACTGGCTCACATACTCCTTTGGGCTTTTAAAATACATATCCACTTATAAAACCCATGCTTTTATTCTTTCATAAAATAGAGTTAAATTGGTACTGTTGGGTTTAGACTAAGATTTGACAGCATAGATTATAGAACTCTTCAGTTACAGTCTATATTTAATTCTACCCAAAGCATTTCTTGGACTTGGGGAAAAAGCTAGTATTTTAAGATTCTACATTTAATACCTGATTAGTGATGATTGGAGAAGGTGTTTGGTGGATAATAAGCAAACGACAATCTGGTGTAATGATGGAAAGAATTCTAATTCAGGCTCTGCTACTTAGGAGCTGAGACACTTATGGAAAGTAAGTTCATACAAGGGAAGTTCATATTTCCCCTATGGAAATGGAAAGAAACATAGTACTTATCTCACATGGTTCAAGTATTTGGTCGAAAAGAATTACCTATAAAGTGGTTATATAATGCATGGAAGGAGATGGGCTCTCTGTAATTGGAAGCTGTTGTTATCATTATGAGTCAAAGAGACTATACTATGTGTCAATTGCAACTAAGAACACATTAAACCCTTCATAGTGAATAAAGGCCTGCTAGTAAGAGGTAGGTTAGTTTTTCTATAACCTTGTTTTGATTCTTGAGTGAGCTTTCAGTCTTGGAGAGTGTTTCCACAGGAAATGTGACAAATTATCCTGTTTTTTGGGTTCAGAAGGGTAACCTGGGATGTAGGACTTTCAATGGTAGAACATACAAAATGCTGAGAAGACTACTTCACACTAGGTACTATTTATCACTTTTACTGTTTCTTAGACCTGATTCATCATGTGTTTTTTGGGGGGGATGGGTGCAGTACTGGAATTTGAACCCAGGGCTTTGCTAGGCAGGTATTCTACCAACAAGCCATGCAGCTAACCCTCACATTTTTGCCAAGGCCTATGCCTGGAATGCAAGGTTCCTATTTTGTGCTTCTTCTTGTGGCTGGATTAAGAGATATGTGTCATCACACCCAATGACTTCCACTTCCACTGTGATGGAATCTCTAAGATTTTTTCTGCCTGGCTTATCCAGGGACATTGACACCACCGTTTTCAGCCTTCCATGTAGCTAGGATGATGGGCATGTGACACTCAACCAAGGTACAGGCTGAAAAGAAGGTGTCATGAACTTGTCTGTCCAGCTGGCCTTTGAACAGCAATCTTCCTGATCTTAGCCTACCAAGTAGCTAACGATCACAGGTAGTAGTCACTGATGTCTAACTCTTCATTCCTTTTCCTACATCTTGGTTCCAGACTCTTCTTCAGAGTTTCCACTCACTTAAAAACAATGCATTGACTTGATTTTCCTCCCAATTAAAAAAAAATTAGTTCCAATAGAAATGAATTGGACCCACATCATTCTCAAGAAAAAATTTACAATTCAAGTTATGACCATATGCATTAAAATATGTATTATATGTTTAAAAGAATTACCATATTATCTTTGTTGATGCTCAGTGGTCCCATTGTAAGCCAGGAAAAAAGCTCATTTAATTTAGTTCCTTAGCCTTTTGACACTATCCTTTTATTCTGATAAAATCCAATGAGAAGATGCAAACTTTATGACCTAAGTCTGAACCCAGCCGTTTCTCCAAAGATCTTTGGTTCTTGATAGAATTCCTATGTTTTGGAGAACACAATGTGAACACCAGGGGTGCTATTGTAATTGACTGTGTTAGGGTGTCTAGACATTTAGAGATATCTAAAAATATATATTTTAATTTTTAGAGAAAAGCATTTCATAGACTTACAGTAATTCCTTCAATTTGCATTTAGGATTATCCAGCTTTCATTTAATCTTGTCAATATTATATCTGTACACATTTCCCTGTTAAGAGGAGTCATGATGTGAACCAACTCGAAACATTAATCTATATTTTGTGCTTTAATTTTCAGTGATATTATCTGGAAAGAGTACCTAGAATTTGTGTGAGAGGATGACAACATTGGGACAAAGAGAAGACAAGGAAATGTGAGGTGACTTAATCTAATGCAATGAAATGTGCCAATGAGAAACTATGTGGTTCTGTCCAGGGTCCTGACAATGTCTTATCCTTGCAAAACTGGAAGGCTGTTGTCTAGTTTCCTCCAGAATTTCCTAACCAGATAAATGGAGAAATCACAATTGGTAGACAAGCTGGGACAATCTATAAAAAAAATACGTGGGAGCTATTGATGATGTTTATATATCACTGAGGTGTTGAAGAAACACAATTTCATTTAAAATAATAATAAATTTTAATATAGACACAAGCACAAAATGAGTGTGCACAAATGTAAAGGGTGTTATATGTGTTTTGTTTCATTTACTCTGTGTCTCTTGTATTTTTATTACTTTTCCTCCAGTTTTAGAAGGTTTGTATTTTTGTTATAATGGTAAACTTTGTATTGATTCTCTACATATGTGTGTGTGTATATGTGTGTGTGTGTGTGTGTGTGTGTGTGTGTGTGTGTGTGTTGTGTGGTATTAGGCTTGAACTCAGGGCCAGGGCACTGTCTCTTAGCACTTTTGCTCAAAGCTAGAACTCTGCTATTTGGACCAAATCTCTACTTCTGGCTTTTTGATGGTTAATTGGAGATAAAAACTCTTATGGACTTTATTTCCTGGTGTGATTTTAAATCTCAATCCTCAGATACCAGCCTTCTGAGCTAGGATCCAGGTGGGAGCTACTGGTGTCTACTTTCTCTATGTATTTAGTCTTTTTATTCCTTGGTCTATTTTTGTTGGTCTTCAATTACAAGCAATATTTAAAGTATCTAGTAATCTTTATGTCCCATTCCCATTCATATCATGCATTGATTATAAGTAATGTTCTCTCATTTCCAATTAGCATCCAACATTCCTAATCAAACCTTAATCAAAGTTTAAAATACTCTGCTACTGAGGCATGCATGCCTTCAGTCCCTTTTTGCATTGGCTATTTTGAAATAGGATCTCACTTTTGTCTAGGCCTGTGCCTAGATCATTATAGTACCACTAAGAAGAAAATAAGAATTTCAGTAAATGCATAATTTTTTTCACAGTTTCATCTTACTAGTTACTTTTTGTTGTTATTGTTGGTTTGTTTGTGGTGTGAAGACTGAACCCAGGGCTCTGTGCATACTTGGCAAGTGTGTCACTACTGAGCCACATCCCAAACCCTCATGATCATTTACCAGTCCATATGGTTGGTCATTTAAATCATTTTCAATTTCTCATTAGGACAAACTACACTGTAATAGACATTCCACTATATTTTGTCAGCAAAAAAATTAAAATACTCTCCATTCTATATCAGTTTTTAAAGCTTTATAATGACCACGATACCATCTGTCTTATAACAATGATTTAATATTAGTTTTACAGGTAAATATGTGTGTATATTTTATATGTGTGTATTCATATGTTATATGTATGTGCTTATTTTAAGTGCTTATGTACATTTATTCCTACTCATTTTGAATGTCTAAATACTGCCCCATAAAGATTTCTTCAAAAAAGGCTCCAAGAAATATAATTCCCTTAATTATTGCTTATTCAAAACCATTCTGTTTATATGTTTATATTTAAATTATTTTGCTACACACTATACCCATATACCCACATATACACTTAATGCAAGGTTATCTTGAAATTCTTCAGTGTATCTTATCATTAATAACTTGTACCTGGAATTTCTCAATGATATGGCATTACTGTTCTGGGCAATCAGTGTTACCTTCATTATGGAAATTCAGATCATCCTCTTTATAAGGGGGTGTGTGTTTGTGTGTGTTTGTGTGTGTGTGCATGTGTGTGTATGTGTGCATGCACATTCACACACAGTGCAGAGATTGAGTATTTCAAATGCTGATAGAGATGATGATGATGATTTTTGTTTGGGTTTTTAAAAAATTGTTATTGTAAAGATGATATACAGAGGGATTACAGTTATATAGGTCAGGTAATAAGCACATTTCTTTTTGAACAGTGTCACTCCCTCCTTTGCTTTATCCTAGGTTTTCCCTACTCATCCCCACAAGCTGTAAAGTTCATTTTCAACATAGTATCTAGTGAGTATCACTGCTGCATTTGTTCACCCTTTGTCCCACCACTTATGTGCTTCCCTCTTGCCCTCCCCCAAACAGATAAACTTACATACAAGACAAAATGCACAGAAATTTAAAAAAAAAATGACAAAGGAGAAAAACAAAACCAAAACCAAAATAAAGCAAAACCCAAAGCAACAAAAAATCTCTTCTTTAATTTGATAAACATTATTTTATAAGATCATATATACATAGCTATTGAGCCTTTGTGATCTCTAAGAATATACTTCTTTGGTCTTACTGTGTGAGTGTCCAAGTATATATTTTTTTGTCCTTTACCATTTACTTTTGGATTTATAGGCACATTCTAGTGACAACATGTGAGGGAGACCATGCAAACCATGTTTCTTTGGATCTTGTTTACTGTGCTTAATATATTTTTCCAAGTCTTTCAGAATTATTATTTTTGTACTGGAGATTAAACCCAGGAACTCATGTTTATATAATATAATATGTTATAATATATCATATATAAATAATAGATCACAATATATAATATAGAATAATAATATATAGCATAAAATATAACATAATATGTCATATATTATATTATTTGTAACATTATATGATATATATATATAACTATACATACTATTAGGCATGCTTCTACCTCTTTCTGCTTTAATTATTTTTCAGATAGTGCTTCACATTTTTCTTTAGGGTTGTCTCATATCACAACTCTCCTTTCTGTGCCTCTCAGGTAGCTGGAATTATAGGCCTGGGCCATTGGGCCTGGCTTTGATGGCTAATAGTATCCATGGGATAGGATTGAGAAGTGGCTAGAATAGTAGCTAAACACACTCGTGTGAGCATGTTTTCAGAGATGATTACCTAAGTAGGTTGGGGATGGATAACTTGCCCTGAATGTTGGTGGCAGGTTATTTAATAGGCTGAGGGCTCAGATGAAGGAAAAGAGGAAGAAGCCTTTTTTTTTTTCTCAGCACTTGCCCCCTGCAATGGAACATGGACTGAAAACTCTGAAACAAGGAGCCAGAGTGAATCTATCCTCCTCTGCAAGTTGTTCTTGAGGTATTTGTCACAGAGATAACACACACACACACACACACACACACACACACACATACATACACACACACATACACACACCCACACCACTGAACCAATCCTCTTGTTTTCAGATATAAGATTCTCTGCTAGTTATATTTGGTGACTCTAAACCTTGAGCTTTTTTAGGTTTAGTGAAAAATTAGCTCTAAAAACACCCTTTTGTCCTCCTTCATTTGCATAAGTTGTGATTGCTCCCATCCTGCCCTCTGCTGTGCCCTGCTCTTTCTAATTCTAGAAACTCACTGAAATGTTATGTCCACTGCTACTGTCCCTTTTCTGACTTTTATCACAATGAGCTTACATGTATCTTTTATTTCTTTACCATCATTTTGAGAGTCTTGGGAGGGACAGTAGCTTGGGTAAATGGTCTATCTACTAATTTTAGCTAGACCGCTACAGTTTTTATTTATTTTTTTTTTATAATTTGAAAGTCATGAAATGACAAACTTTCGCTTTGGGTTTATGGGTAAGAAAACACTTCAATTTTTATAATGTGTAATCTGGAAAAAGTAGAAAATAGCACATAACTTCTTTTATTGTCAAAGTGATGTACAGAGAGGTTACAGTTTCATACGTTAGGCATTGGATACATTTCTTGTACAGTTTGTTACCTCCTCCCTCATTCCTCCTCCCCCTCCCCCTTTCCCTCTCTCCCTCTGAGTTGTTCAGTTGGTTTACACCAAACAGTTTTGCAAGTACTGCTTTTGTAGTCATTTGTCTTTTTATCCTTTTTCTCTCGATTTTGATATTCCCTTTCAGTTTCCTAGTTCTAATACCAGTATACACAGTTTCCAATATACTCAGAAAAGATACAGTGATAGTGCAGGTACAACCACAGGAAGGGGATACAAGAGGATCATCAACAATAGAAGCGTCACATGGCATGTTGAAAGTAATTACAACAGTGATATAACACTCGTTTCCATTACATGGAGTTCATTTCACTTAGCATCATCTTATGTGTTCAAAAAGGCATAGCTATTAGGCTCTTGTGATCCTCTGCTGTGACTAGCCTAAACCTGTGCTAATTATTCCCTATGGAAATAGCACATAACTTTTTACCAGTCATTTCAAGAGTGAAAATAAGAAATTAGTTAAAACTTTAAGAATAGTGTAAGTGAGCCAGGAGCTGGTGGCCCTTGTGTATAATCCTAGCTACTTAGGAGGCTGGGATCTCAGGATTGTTGTTTGAAGCTAGCCTTGGCAGAAGAGAGTCCTGTGAAACTCTTACCTCCAATTAACCCCTAAAATGTTGGAAGGGGAACTAGGGCTGAAGTGGCAGAGCACTTGCCTTAAGCAGAAAAAGCTTAGGAACAGTGCTCAAGCTTTGAGTTCAAGCCCCCTGGGCTGGAATGCACACATACAGTGCTCATGATGATGACTGGATTTGGGGGGATTTAGTCTTCACTGGACTACTGGGCAGGAATTTCAAGTTGCTGTCTGAAAACAGAGTGTGTTTCCTAATTTGAACTTAGTGGGCTGGTTATTTACATCAGGCATACAACAACTGATGGATCCATTATAGAATATTGATTTCATTTAATGAGTGTGAGCAAATAGGTTCTGGATTCACAGGATGGTGAGCAAAGTGTAATTCAGTCTTGTTCTAGTGTGTTCCTGCTAGTTTTCTACTTTTGCAGAATTCTGGAGTATTTGGGGCAAGGGATTTCTCCAAGTGCACTTAACAGAGATTTTTTTTCCCCTCTTAACTTTCTTCTTTGCTTCATTCCCTTATCCTCTGCACCCCAGATATATTTATTTGGGAGGTAGCTAAAAGAGAGCTAGGATTTGTGGTCATAGTAAGAGAAATTAAAATTGGTAAAATCCTCATTGTAAGTTTGTTTTTATCTCCTTATGACAGACAGTTCAAATCAGCCATGTTTTTGCTCTGTCTGGGATGCTGCTGGAGAACATCGTAGCTGTGTGTGGAGGCTGGTTCATGAATTGGTTAACTTCCAATGAAGATTTTAATTATAAATACGTCTTCCATGATGGTTGAAATCATAAAAAGGAAAAAACCCAATGATAAAGGGAAAAACAAAAGGATAACAATAAACATAATATTGTAATGAATTTAGGTATGCAAAAAAAGAGGCAGGTGCTGTGGGACCTCACAGATTAAGTGCATAGGAAACCAAAGTGGATATTTAAAGTTAATTCTTAATGGAAACCCAGGAAGGTTTAGTTAGTGGATACAACAGATACTAGCAGGAAGTCACATGTCTGGGAACAAGAAGGCTGCCTGAATGTCAGCCTTTGGAAAATTCATCTTCAGTCACTTCTATTCTTGGCACATGCACTTGTAACCAGACCTATTCCACAGCCACATACATAGGCTAGCTTAATCTTTGTGAGGATGTTTAATATTGTGACAAGTTCTATTTTGTACAAGAGAAAACAGATTCTAAGAGTGTAAAAAACATTTCCATCATTTTATGTACCTGGGAGAAAAACAATTCACAATATGCGTTTCCATGACTTGTACTCCCAGTCATTATGCTGTACCACCTCTCTAGTGGCTAGAGGTTGTAATGACTTCAGTAATGCTGATATCCACGTGTCTATTACCTCCTGGTGATTAGACATAATAGATGCTCAGGAATTTTTCTTTTGAATAAAGATGTCCATCATGACCATGGCACATTGATACGAAGAAATGAGTGAACTACAGAAGATATAATAATGCTGAAATAAAGTTATGCCCAGAGGAGATAATTAATTCTGACTTTGGGTAAATAATATTCTTCTCCAAACTTACACAGTGAAGGGTTTGGGGCTTAATTATTTATACAGAAAATGTTTTACCACTATTCTGTGAATCCCCAGGATTCTGGGACAAATCTTAATTGCAGCGAAAATGGCCATGAGGAAGTTAAGCCAAAAGAACTATTTTCTTTTCTACAAGCCAGGATTCTCTCTAAAAGTTTCACTTTTGTGAAATTTTTGTGTTGAGAATCTGTGCAAAATTCTCTATAATGAAAGAGTTCTGTGGCTAAAATAGTTTGAGTTACTATACACATAAGTTATTGACTGTCTTCCAATTCTAAAATGTTACAGATTCATGTTTCTCTCACTATTGTTGACAAAATTCACCAAAGTCCCTATGTGTCCTTTTTGCCTGAAATATACTTACTGTGACATGCTGATTTTTTTAACTGTTGTTCAAAATGATAAAGTCAACCTAATTAAGACAGCATTATTTTCCTCCTAAATGTATCAGCTTATTTACTTCTTTTTACTTCATTATTGTATTTGTATATCTATACATGTTAGTGGAGAAAATTCACCTGATACTTCATGATGATTGTTCTTTCTTTTTAGAGGAAAGAAATAAAAATAGGGAAAGCTGTCTTCCTATTTTTGTGGTGTGTGTGTGTGTGTGTGTGTGTGTGTGTGTGTGTGTGTGTGTGTGTGTGTGTTGGTTCTGGGGGTTTGAACCCTAGAAGCTATACCGGATTTTTGTGTACTGAAGCCTAATTCTCTACCACGTGAGCCACAGCTCTTTTTCTAGCTTTTCTGGTCGTTAATTGGAGATAAGAATCTGACAGTTTGCTTTTTAGATAGGGTCTCCTGCTTTTGCTGGTGGCATCAGATTGTGATCCTTCTACCTCCATTTCTGGAAGAACTGGTATTAGCATCAGCTACCATGTTTTGCTCTCCCAAGAATTCTTTTTCTTAGCTTTACTAGGTTTTGAACTTAGGATCAAGAATTTAATAGATATATGTTAAATCATTTAAGTGGTTCCCCTATTTTAGAAAGTTTACATTTCTCTTTTTAGTGTTTCTCAAGTGTCTAGTCTCCTGTCAGCTTATATTAACAGCTTGAGGCATATGCACTGAATGAACAAATAATTCACCCACAAGTCCTAAATCCAGAATTGAGGCTATTTTCCTCTCTAATATACCGAGTATTTATTATTTTCTGAATGATTTTTCCAGATAATTCACATATATCATAATAGCTCTCTGAAGTTCATCACATTTCACAAAAATTGACAAAAGTGGGAAGCGATGAAGCCAGACATTAAATATATGACTGTAGGACTTCAGAACATGACAGTTCACTATCATCACATTGCTGAACACTGAGTTGGCTTAACCTACCTGGAGAGTGCTGCCATCTTATTTTTTTTCTAAAGATATGAGTTTTTTTTTCTTATTTATTGTCAAAGTGATGTACAGAGAGGTTACAGTTTCATACATTAGGCACTGGATACATTTCTTGTACTGTTTATTACCTCCTACCTCATTCCCCCCTCCTCCCTTTCCCTTTCCCTCTCCCCCCATGTAAACCAACTTGTTCAGTTGGTTTACATCAAATGGTTTTGCAAGTATTGCTTTTGGAGTCATATGTTTTTTTTTTTCTTTGTCTCTCGATTTTGGTATTCCCTTTCACTTTCCTAGTTCTAATACCAGTATATAGAGTTTCCAATGTACTCAGATAAGATAGAGTGATAGTGCAGGTACAACCACAGGAAGGGGTACAAGAGGATCATCAACAATAGAAGCTACGGTTTCACATGGCATGACTGCATCAAACTGCAGAGCCTCTGCAGGGCAAAGTACATAGCTCGCAAGATAAACAGAAAGCCCACAGATTGGGAAAAGATCTTTAATGGCTGTACAATGGACAAAAGCCTCATATCTAAAATATATACAGAACTAAAAAAGTTAAATTGCTCCAAAACAAAACTGCAAAGAACCAACAGCCCCCTCAACAAGTGGGCTAAAGACTTAAAAAAGAGACTTCTCGGGCTGGGGATATAGCCTAGTGGCAAGAGTGCCTGCCTTGGATACACAAGGCCCTAGGTTCGATTCCCCAGCACCACATATACAGAAAACGGCCAGAAGCGGCGCTGTGGCTCAAGTGGCAGAGTGCTAGCCTTGAGCGGGAAGAAGCCAGGGACAGTGCTCAGGCCCTGAGTCCAAGGCCCAAGACTGGCAAAAAAAAAAAAAAAAAAAAAAAAAAAAAGAGACTTCTCTGATGAGGAAATGAGAATGTCCAAGAGACATATGAAAAAGTGCTCTACATCACTGGCCATAAAAGAAATGCAAATCAAAACAACATTGAGATTCCATCTCACCCCAGTAAGAATGTCCTATATCAAGAAAACTAACAATAATAAATGTTGGAGGGGATGGGGCCAAAAGGGAACCCTACTTCATTGTTGGTGGGAATGTAAGCTGGTTCAGCCACTCTGGAAAGCAGTGTGGAGATTCCTCGGAAGGCTAAACAGAGATCCCCTATGACTCAGCAGCCCCATTTTTGGGCATCTACCCAAAAGACCACAAGCAAGAACACACTAAAGCCACCAGCACAACAATGTTCATCGCAGCACAATTTGTCATAGCCAGCATCTTATATGTAGATCGTCACATCATCTCACACTTCTGCTCAGTGCAACATGTTTTTGTGTTTAAGGGATTGTGCTGCCTACATGATCTGTTTCTTTGTGAAGAACTGTTGTGGAAGGGAACCAATTAAAATGTCATTGACAAAACAGAATGTTTGTTGGGAATAAGTTTTTCTCACTTACTAAATAGCATTGCTAATGAAAAATTCACATTTAACAATATTCACAGCAGTTTCAAACCCATTGAGCATAACAAGACAAACATTTAGTTATATTGAGGGGTAGCCTGAGCAATGTGATGAAAAGAGAAACTATTTAAAATTGTAATAATTAAAAAAATTTACTTTGTCTCTCCTCTTTTCCCATCAAAGTAATTAAAGTTCTTGACTTGGTTGAAAATGACTCAGATTTAATTTCATTTTGTTAAGTATCTCTATTTTTCAGATCAGGACAAAAAGCTATTAGCATTTGCATTCTCCATTACGACCTCTTTTATAATATGAAATTTATATGGGAAATGCTAATTGGATGTTCATCATTGTAAAGATAATGATTTCAGTACATTTGATGGTGATAATTAAGATGAAAGATGAAAATGATACAGAATGAAAGTCAGAATTCTTTTTACACTTTTCACCAAGTGATGGCTAGAGCAGGCATTTTGCTCTTGGCTTCAGGTAAGTGCCAATGGAAGGTAGAGCTGTGAGGTCAAGCTCTAGGTTCAGGTAGAGCATGTAAATTCGAAGTATCTCACTCTTGTTTTATCTGGGCACTTTTTAGTTATTTAATTACTGGTTATGATGAGAAAGTTGAGAAGGATAAGGGTCTCAGAGAGAGGGGTATTTACACCTTTTGCCTTCCTTTTACAAAAAATAAGAGCGACTCTCATCAATCTTTGTTCCTTCCTCTGTCATAAGATAGACAGCTGGATTGACTAGATTGTTAATAGTGATAGGTGTGGATCCAGGAGACTTTTCAACCAAGTGCAGTTGTATCTCGAGGCTTGGTGATACAGTCAAAATTAGCTTTTATGAAATTGATTCCTATGAACATGGAAGTTTGACCAGAATCAGAAAAGAACCTTACTTCACTTTCTATCACCCTGTTAAAATAGTTTTGAGGTAGGACTAAGTCACTGGCTTTTCCGTATGTAAGGAATTAAAGAGGAACTAAACTGACCAGAACTTAATGAAAATGACACAAGCATCTGTTTAAATAAAGTTTCATCCACATGCTTTCCAAATAAACTGGCAAAATTTTATTGACCGGGGCTGGGAATATGGCCTAGTGGCAAGAGTACTTGCCTCATTTACATGAAGCCCTGGGTTCAATTCCCCAGCACCACATATATAGAAAATGGCCAGAAGTGGTGCTGTGGCTCAAGTGGCAGAGTGCTAGCTTGGAGCAAAAAGAAGCCAGGGACAGTGCTCAGGCCCTGAGTCTAAGGCCCAGGACTGGCAAAAAAAAAAAAAAAAAAAAAAAAAAAGAAAAATTTATTGACCATTTCACATAGTCTAGATAGTATCCTTTTATATTGGATAATTCTTCTCATCTAAGAAACTATGACTGAATAAAGTTAATTTTAAAGGCATAAGGCCAAGTGTTGGTCTTATACCTACCAGTTTCATTTTAATTTCCTATATTCCAGAAAAGAAGAAAAGTGAAGAAGCTTTGTACTTCTACAAATCATAAGGCAAACATTCCCGAAGCACAAATCAATGTCTATGCTTTAGCCTTCTTTCTGTATTGTGTACACATGCATACATTTATTCACTTGCTATTATGTTCAATGGCTATTTGTTGAGTATTTTCTATGTATTCCAGGCATTGAGCTATGAAACCATTTCATGTTGAAAAATTTGGTGAGGAGCAACAAATTTAATCACCCAATATTTCATTGATCTACTAGAGTCATTTTAATTCAATACCATTTTAATACAGAGAATTATCTTCCTCCCCCAGCCCCCCCAATAAAAGCCTAGACTATAAGTACCTTTGCGTAAAATTTAGAAATATCTTGCCTGAAAAAGAGATATTCTAGAATTTGCTTACATTGGAGGAATTGCTACTTATGAGATACCAAATTGGATAAGGCCAACATTTTCCTTGGCTCTGGGTTCAGCCCTGGTAGGAGTGCCAAGAAATGAAATGTACGAAGCAAGTTCTTATTGTTTTGCCCTCAGGAAGATCTTTTGAAAAGATGCTATTTATTGGATCATTGTTGAAGCAGACACAGTTCTAAGTGGGTTACCAGTATTAGTAGCCTCCTACCTGCTCTCGCTGCCTTCTTCCTGCTCTTATGTCCATTCTCCATGTAACACTCAGAGACATCCTCCTTAAATATCTGGTCTTGCTGGTCTCCCACTGGCAACCCTTGTCACATTTGGAAGAAAATTGTGGCTCTTGGCTTGCTTTCTAAAATCATCTCCCAGAGCACCTATTCACTATGTTCATCAGCACTAGTCCTGAGTAGGCTCCCCTTTAAGAGTGTGGTTCTTTAAAGTTTTGTCTTCTTACAACACTATTTTCCCACATCATCACAGCATTTGCTCTTTTAGTCCATTTATACTAGTACCAAAAATCTTTCCTAGAAACACCACTAAGTACTCCCTATCAATCTCTCAAATGTACCTGCTTTGTTTTCCTTCTCTACCCATCACTCACTCCCTGACAGTGTGGGACATACATATTAGCTTATGTGAGTACCTACTGGATTAGAACATAAGCTCTAAGAAAAGGATGAGATTTGTGGATTTCACTGCTGTATTCCTAGTTCCTCATACATGACCCATAGTAGGCACTTGATAAACATAATAGCATCACTTGTACCCTCTGTACAGAAGAGAATTTGAGGATGGATAATGTTAAATGATTTGCTGCCCACTAGGAAATTCAAGGTCCAACTGTAGTCTGACTGTAACTGAGTCTCTTATCTTTCCTGCTAGGTCAGTACTCGTAGTGTTTCTTCTCAGTCAGGCTTGGGTTTTTTAAAATTGTTCTTTGTGTTGTTTCATGTTTAGAGACAAAGACTCAATGTGATGCTTAGGCTGGCCTCAAACTCTTGATCCTCCTGCCTCATCCTCTGAAGTCCTGGATCATAGCTACTTGCCCATAGCTGGGCTTTGCACCTTTTGTATCCATAGGTGGGCCTTATCTGTTGAATAATTAGCAATAATAGCATACTTTTATTGTGCACTTTTATAAACCAAATAATCTTCTAGTTCCAGGTAATGATGGCTCACATCTGTAATACTAGTTACAGTTACTCTGGAGGCTGAGATGTGGAAGATTGTGGTTTGAAGCCAGTCTGAGTAGAATAACACTCTATTTCCAACATAGCTAGCAAAAAATATGGCTGGAGGCATGGCCAAATTGGTAGAGTGCTAGTCAAGCCAGCAAACTGAGCCAGTACAAGGCTCAGCATTCAAACCCTGATCCTACCACTGCCACTAACAACCACAAAACAACTCAAAATAATTGTCTAGGTACTTTATGTATTGTTTCACTTAATTAGGACATCTAGGACATCTATAATACTGTTATTAGTTCTGGTTGCAGATTGACTAAGTCAAGGCACACAAAGATTGAGTCAACTAGAAAATATGAAGGTCTGACTTGAGGCTCCATACTCCACAATCACTTCAGTATTGGTCAACCTTTCTTGCATTATCCTTTATTATATTCTCAAGAAGATCTTTTAGATATTTCCTTCCTTAATTGTCTTTCAACCCATGGTATTTCAATGTTACATATATATATATATATATATATATATATATATATATATAATATATATATATATTACTATATATGCCACACATTATTATATTTTTTTTTCTTGGTTGTGGAATATGAAGTCCACCTAAGCACTGTCCCTGAGATTTTGGTTCAAAGCTAGAACTTTACCACTTAAGACACAGTGCTACTTCCCGCTTTTTGGCCATTAATTGGAGATAAGAGACTCACAGACTTTCCTGCCTGGGCTAGCTTGGGATCATGATCCTCAGATCTCAGCCTCCTGAGTAGCAAGGATCATAGACATGAGCCACTGGTACCTGACTTGTTTTTATGTTCTTTATAAACACAAAGAATATTTCTCTGTCTTTTTCTTGCCAGTCCTGGGGCTTGAATTCAGAGCCTGGGCACTGTTTCTGAGGTTTTGTGATCAAGGCTAACTTTCTACCACTTAAGCCACAGCTCTACTTCTGGCTTTTTGTGATTAATTAGAAATAAGAGTCTCTCAGACTTTTCCTATTTCGGCTGACTTCAAACTGCAGTCCTCAGATCTTAGTCGCCTCAGAAGCTAGGATTACAGGTATGAGTTAACAGCATCTGTCTACAAGAGTATTTTTAATGCTATTGCATCAAATTTCTCCCAATAAGAAAATTATTTCTCACAAGATCTAGGCTGGCCAGTGCCTGCCTGACTCTTCTCATATTCCACAGACCTAGGTATGGAGCTACAGATAGGTTCTATGCATTGCATTGTTATTTCTTGATATCTGGATCTAGGATGAATTCCATAAAGGGAAGGGACTGTACAGGGTCCACTCCCACATTCACAGAGTTGAGAAGTTGGCAACAGTGGGTTCTGGTACACTGATGGAACAGTATGGTTCACTCTGCCTCATCAGCCAGCAGAGACATTCTTTGAGCCAGGGCAGAGCTGGCTTGCTTCCTCACATGGCCCAGGTCAGTGAGCAGCACTGACCACAGGCAAGGGCATCAGCATCTGCCCACTGTTTCCTCTCAGATCATCTGAGGACAGCCATGTGAGTGCTCACATAATCCATTCTGTACCAGGTTTCTGGCAACAGAGGGAGGTCAGCCAATACCATAGGCTTGTAAATATCCCAGAGAGCCTGTAGGATGTGTTCACAGACGGTTCCCGCTGGGAGAAAATAACTGAAATCACACTTGTCTCTCATCATGGTGTTCCACATTTGTGTTGAGGAAAGGGTTGGAATGGAGAAAAATAGAATTCTTGCTCTCATCCTTGACCATTTCATCTCTAGGCCACAGTCAGTACATGTGTGCGTGCGTGCCTGTGTGTGTGTGTGTGTGTGTGTGTGTGTGTGTGTGTGTGTGTGTCTTCCAGGTTTGGTATGTTTTTTCTAAAGCAGCTTTGTAGCTCCAGTACTGACCTGAGTGTGCTCTGCCTATGTGTGCTGATGGCCTTTTTCCCCCACCCTTCCTGTTTTATTTGTTTTTCACCCTGATCTCTCCCTAGGCAGGTGGACACTTACACAGATCATAGCAATGGTCTCCTTTACCTTGTAGCTTCCAATTGTATTTTGCCAGTAGGAAGTTCTAATGAAACATCCAAAAGCGTGGGTGAGAGAGTTTGGGTACTTATTTCCCTGGTTCATCCCCTTTATCTTAGACCACAATGTGCTTACGGTAGCCCTTGATGGAGTGGAGCTCAAGTCAGGCATTCTGGTCTCAGAGCCTGTGCTATGACTTATCCTGCTCCAGAAAGTAACATATTCTATCCTTTTCCTCTGTCTCATGTCTCTCAAGAAGGACTGTCAGGAGGAAGCACCATCATCATTTCCCTTTGCACAAAGGAGTTGATGGTCAGTGACAGTTGCTCAAGCACTAAGTCCTCTGAGCTTCTTACTTGAACTCTTAGATCCAGTGAGCAGTCAGTTTGAATTCAGTGGCCCTTGTATGTTTTCTATTGCTATCCACCAGCTCCATGTAGCTTTAATTGAGTACAGACACCTTCATGGAGAAAAAGAAAGACCACATAGCTGATGTGAACCTATGTTTCACTGCCTGAATTTAGTCTGTCTTTGGAGTTAAATGTATGCATCCCTAGAAGGAATTATTTCCTCTTGCCAAGGTGGGAGACTGGCATTTTTACTTTTCCTTGTTTTTACTTTAAAAATTTGTAGCAAGAAGGCAATTTAGCCCAGCAGCAGTTTGAAGTTTACATAGTTACTCTATTTAAGCAATTTCTCTGCTTCCCCTAGGCCCAGTGTTTTATGAAGCTATAATTTAGCTCCCAAATGACAAAACAAGAAGTCCACATGAAGAAAAAATGATAGAAGTGTTATTGTGGAGGTTAAACTTCTGGATAACCAAGGGCCAGATATGAGTGAGGCAGGACAGTCATCTCTACAGGCTTCCTCCAAGGACAATCAGATTGTTGCTGGTGTTTCCTGCAATCATTTAGCTGAGGATCAGACTTTGTGGCTGTTCCTTAAAAACTCAGAGACATCAACTCTTTGCTAGGACTCTGTCTCCATTTAACCAAAGAAGGTCCTGATATTAGCTATGATGCAAAGGTGGAAGCCATACAGTATTGCTGTAAACAAAGATGCATGTCAAGTTGTCCTACAGCGGAGCCTGTGGGAACCATTTGATGTTCCCTTAGGACAGGGTAGAAACAAGATTCTTGATGTACAATAGGTGGAAAGCATGGGTCATATAGGTAAGATAGGATAGGTCCCAGGTTTCCTCTTTTTGACACAGAAGATGTGGAACCTTAACATGTGCATTTGGTGTTTTGGATAATTTTTTATAACTCCAAACATTACTTTGAACCCAGTTTCGATCTAGAATAGGATTTTCTCATTTTCTGATCTGCTGGCTATTCTTTGAATCAGCAGTAAACTCTGATCAGTTTTCTTCATACACACAGACACACACACACACACACACACACACACACACAGGAAGAAATGATATGCTTGAGTGTCATGAACTGTATCTTTCTCTCTGTGGCTAAGTCACATCAGAGTCAAATGTGAATCCATTTAGTGAATTTTTACTCACTAAAAACATATTGGAGTAACTCAATGAAGTTCTCATGGAGCTTATAAATCAATGAGTTTGCTTTTTTTGTTGTTTGGGATTGAATACAAGGCAATGACTATCATTTACAGTTCCACAAGCATACTCCATTGAGGGGCTGTCCTTCAATTGGTGTTGCCTTTTCAGAGGAGCCACAATACTTGAAGCCCTTGACTTTATTTCTTCTGCATCGTTCTTACTGAACATCTATATTGTTCTACTTTTTGTGTGCAGGAGTAGTCCTGGGGTTGGAACTCAGGACCTTATTCTTCCTAGACAGGCACATTCTAATGAGCTATACCGCAATCCCTATTTTTTTTTTGGGGGGGGTCAGCGGTGGTTATTTTTTAGACAAGGTATTGCTTCATACCTGGGTACATGTCTGGATTCTGGTTGCCTATTTTAGGCTTCGTGTCAGCGAGTGTGGTAAGAGTGCACCACCATACCCAGTCTCTTCCCATGGAGTTGGAGTCTCATGTAGTTTTATTCTTGGGCTAACCACACCCCTGTAACTGAGATCCTCTCATGTTCATTCTCTTATGCCCCTGGGATGATGATGAGAGTGTGCCACTGCACTCAGGTACCATCTGAGAAAGGGTAATGTTTGTTGCCCCAGGCTGGCTTCTGTGATGCTTCAGATCCCAGCCTCCCAAGCAGTTAGGATTACAGCCTTGAGTCTCTCGCACCTGGCTTGTTTTACCATTTTGCTTTGTGTGCTATCCTATTTTCTGTAGGGACATTTTTTTGTTTGTATTTCTTTGGATATGTCATTACTTTCTAATGCCATGGCTTAAATTCATTCAGTCGAGGAATATTCACTGAGCATGCAGTGGGGTCCAGCACTATCTTTGGAAGAAGAAACTCAGCGTATATTAAACCAGCTTTGCATCCCTGGGATTCATTGTTGGTGGGAATGTAAACTGGTTCAGCCACTCTGGCAAGCAGTATGGAGATTCCTCAGAAGGCTCAATATAGAACTCCCCTATGACCCAGCAGCCCCACTGTTGGGTATCTATCCAAAAGCCCACAAACAAAATCACAGTAATGCCACCAGCACAACAATGTTCATCGCAGCACAATTTGTCATAGCGAGAAGCTGGAACCAACCCAGATGCCCCTCCATAGATGAATGGATCAGGAAAATGTGGTACATTTACACAATGGAATTTTATGCCTCTATCAGAAAGAATGACATTGTTCCATTTGTAAGGAAATGGAAGGACTTGGAAAAAGTTATACTAAGTGAAGTGAGCCAGACCCAAAGAAACATGGACTCTATGGCCTCCCTTATTGGGAATAATTAGTACAGGTTTAGGCAAGCCATAGCAGAGCATCACAAGGCCCAATAGCTATACCCCTAGAAACACATAAGATGATGCTAAGTGAAATGAACTCCATGTTATGGAAACAAGTGATATATCACAGTTGTAACTACTTTCAACGTCCTATGTGTATGTGTAGTTTCTATTATTGATGATGTTTTGTATCACCTTCCTATGTTTGTACCTACACTATCTCTGTAATCTTATCTGAGTATATTGGAAACCGTGCTTACTGGTATTGGAAGTAGGAAATTCAAAGGGAATACCATATTCGAGAGACACAGGGTAAAAAAAGAGAAATAACTACAAAAGCAATACTTGCAAAACTGTTTGGCGTAAGTGAACTGAACACCTGGGGGGGGGAGGGAAAGGGGGGGAGGGAGGGGGGCATGAGGGACAAGGCAACAAACAGTACAAGAAATGTATCCAATGCCCAACGTATGATACTGTAACCTCTCTGTACGTCAGTTTGATAATAAAAATTTGAGAAAAAAAAATGATGCTCACTATCCTTATCTTTGGAATTTACAACACAGCCATTCAAGTAAGCTGGGTTTTTATTTTCTAGTCATGGGGCTTGAACTCAGGGCCTGGGAGCTGTTTCTGAGCACTTTTGCTCAAGGTTAGTGCTCTACCACTTTGAGCCACAGCTCCACTCTGGTTTTCATGTGGCTAATTTGAGATGAGAGTCTCATGTCCTTTCCTTTCTGGACTGGCTTTGAACTGTGATCCTCAGATCTCAGCAACCTGAGTAGCTAGGATTACAAGTGTGAGCCACCTGCACTCAGCACAAGTAAACTTTAATGTGCTGATTTTGCTTAATTTTTACCATAACCTTATAGTGTCAGTCAGGGGTCCAGGTTCAAAACAAAATCAAATAAAATATTGCACACTAAAATTATTTGAGAAAGTTTTAGCAAAGGAACTATTGACAAACACTTAGGAAGGCTTAAAACAATCTTTCTCACCAGGGAGCAAGTCTGTTGTCTAGGGGTTGTTCAGAGACTTTTTTGTTTGCCACAGCTTGGGGGTGGGTGGTTACTGCTGGGATTAAGAGGCTGGCTTGCTGCTAAATGTCCTATATGGCATGGGACAGCTTCCCCAAACAATTATCTGCCCAAAATATCAATAATGCTGCACTTGACAAATCATGCTTAAGAGAAATTAACAGAAGATGTTGCAGGTCACTGATGCTAGTGGCTGGGGGCCCCTTGTCATTCACAAGATTCCCAAGAGACAGTGGAAGTGTGGGGATTGGTGGTGCTTGGGAAGAGCTCTAATGTTCAGTAAAAAGATGGTAGGAAGAAAGGCCAAGGGTGTGAACATTATGAGCCCACTCTCCTGCTGCCCTCTTCTCTGTCAGTTGATTCAGCAGAAGTCATATAACTTCATTGATGTCATTCATTCAGAGAATAAGGGAGGGTGAGAAAGGCAGAGAGCAGATGAGCAGGGGAGAGTAGTAGAAGCCTAGCAGAGAGCTCTGAGTGTTGCTTGAATTTAGGAAAAGCTCCTATTGCTTATTTACAAATTTCTGTGTAGGGGTTGACTTAGGGCTCATAGTCATCTCTGTGATGGCTTCATTTTATAATATAAAACTTAAAATAAAGCCATTTTCTCCATGCTTATTTCTAAGTTCTTATTTGTAAATGCTAATGATAGGAACCCGAGACCCTGTCAGGTGTGGGTACCAGGAAGTATGGTGAAGATCTGGAATTTTAGGGTATCTGTTGTGATGGAGAGGATGCGGTGAAGATAGTAAAGGAAGCAAGAAAGATTCTATCTCACTTTAGAAATCATCTCAGAGCTAGGCCCAGGCCTCTCCTTGAAGCAGAAGTAAAACTAGTTAATTTAATTTTTTATTTAGCTGAGGGAGAAGAGAAGTGTCTGGGGTTCCGTTAGACTGGATTCAAAGGATGGATCTGATTTCACCTGTGTAATGGCAGGAATAGATGGGCACAGAAGTATTGATGTTGGAGGAAAGGGCAGATCTATTTATTTATTTATTTTAATGATTTTTTAAATTTGAGCTTCAGTTTTATGATTATTGTGCTACTCGTTTCCAAGACTGTGTTAAGTATGTCTGACATGATCTTCCTTTCATGTAGTACCTATGGCAATGATCCCTTTTTATTTATCTCTTTGAAGGCAGCAATCATCCATGGACCTTAGAGTTTTGTATCTTCAACACATGGAGAGATTGTGGATTGTCAATGAGTAGTTGCAGAATGAGTGAATAGAAGTGTAATAGTTCCTTTTTCAACTCTAGAACTATAACTGGACACTGACCTTTTTTTCTCAGTAGGTGTGCTTACACACTTTTCCGCGTATCTTTTGTCTAGGGGACTGGTCAATGGATCCCAGTCCCATGCTTAACCAGGCCCTTCCTGTCTCCTCACATATCTTTCTCCCTGGTTTCTGTTGAAAAGAAAGTTTTGGAGATTTCTGTCTTACCGTCCCCTCTTCAGAAGCACATGAGGTCAGATCCTTCCCTATGTACTCTGGGATACAGAAAGGGCTGAGCTGTGTGCCACAAGAGGTTAAATCCAAGGACCCTAAAACCTGAACAAGTGATTTACAGCAGAGGAAGTTTGGAGGTCAGGTTTGGAGTTCATGACAAGTGTGTCTGTGTATGAGCTTCGGTCTGTACTGTGACTCTTGCTGGGGACTTTGCTTTGACGTTCTGTAATATTCAGCGTTCCTGTCTGGCTTTTAGGTTTGAACCTCAAAGTTTCTAATAGATTTGTGATTTCCTGAACTCTTGCAATGAATTCTTTTTCTGAAGTGCTTAAAAGTTAGGATCTTCTATTCACAAGTAAGAATCTTTCCGGGTATCTGTTGGGACAATTGAGGATGCATAGTGTATAGGAAAGACATTGATTGCCATTTCTGTTTCCTGGTAAGGATCATGTAATTGATTTATTTTCCCACCACTGATTCCAGAGATTGATTACTTATGTAGAAAACAGAGAATAGAGAATGGAGTTCCTGCTCTGTATGGGGGATAGTATAAGGCTGTGTAGTTACATACATGTCAAACAGTCCAGCTTAGTAGGCCCTGATCACCCTTTGACCTTTGGGAAAATGGAAGCTCAGATAAGGTAACTACACTATCCAAGTTCACAGAGAGAATTGATGCTGGACAAATAGAAGTCTGTATAAGCTTTTCTTCTTGTATCAGTCCAGGTGAACACTCAATTGCTCCTGCCCCCCTTCCACTCCTAGGTCCAGCAGAGTTTGACCATGAGGTCAGAACCCTTGGACTTTTGTATATCTTAGTGTAAGCTTGTGAAGTAGCAGGCATTGTTGCCTTTATTCTCATGTGGAGCTATTTTAAAATTCTCTTTCTGTGATACAGCTTGCTGATTTGTTTATGTGGGTCTTCACTGCTAGTAGTGCTTAGTAGTTCTCTTCTAAATACAAAACAATTTTGGATAAAAGGGACATTTAACATCTGGCTATTCAAGGTGATCCACAGTAGCATTTGTATTTTCTGATTCAGACTTAACTCTCAGGGCAATGAAGAGGAACTTACATTTTGTTGTCAGCATTTTGACACTTCATAACTGTCAGAGGTTGGTGCAATTTTTCTTCCAGAGAAAAATATTGCTGGCCTTTGTCAGTAATGTTTGATGAAGGCTAATGTAGTCCTTTCCATTTCTAGTACAAAGAACAAATTGCTTCATTTTTGGAGGAGGAATAGATGATACCTATTTTGTTTATAAAGAAGTCTCTGAAGTTTCAGTTCTCTCTCTCTCTCTCAATCTCTGTCTGTCTCTCTCTCTCTGTCTGTCTCTCTTTCTCATTTTGGGGCTTGGCCTCTGGGCCTGGGTACTGTCCCTAAGATTCTTTAGCTCAAGAATAGCACTCTACTACTTTAGCAACAGCTCCATTTTATTTTTAAATAGTTATTAGAGATAAGAATCTCATTTACTTTCCTGCCTGGGCTGGCTTTGAACTTTGATTCTCAAATCTTAGTCTCCTGAGTTGCCAGGATTATAGCATGAGCCACCAGCACCTGGCAGGTTTCAGCTTTTGGAACAGTTGCTGTTAGGTTATGGGCTTCCATCACAATATCAATTTATTTTATTCAATAAACATTTGTAGAGTGTATGCTAGGTAATATGCTGTGTGGTTTATTTATGTGTGTGTGTGTGTGTGTGTGTGTGTGTGTATGTGTGTGTTGCATTACTTTTAGCAACAGTGTAAAGAAACAGACACCTGCTCTAGTTCAAAGGATAGACTTAAGACCAGAAATACAGTAACAGTAAGACTTTAATGGTAGTCTTCCACAATGTAGGGCTGGGTAGGCAGGCAGCCATAGGCAATTACAACAAGCACTTTTATCTCTAGTGCGGGAGACCGCCTCCCCTCCCACCCCCCTGATTCCTCATTAGCTGCTGAGTACTATGGGGTTTACAATCTCTCCAGGCAATCACCTAAGTTACACTACTTTCTATTGAGTAATTTGAGTAGGAATACTTCTCAAGACTGATTGAATTTTAGAAGTATGCTCTTTGCTGTCTCCACCTCCACCTTCCCTTGTTCTCTTGGGGGTGGGGTGGGGGGAAGGCTTTTCTGGGCTTGTGCTTTCTGGCATGCACACAGTTTCACCTATTTTCTTATTTTATTGCCATCTTTTCTTCCCCTGCTATCTGACCCACTCCTAATCAGTCCTGTTTGCTTCCTGAATTTCGAATGCATGCACTCTGTCATGTCTGCAAGTCTCTATGCAAGCAAGCTACTGGTAAGTTTCTACTCTGGGTCAAATGACTTGTCCTGAAAATGGGCCACCACTGGCTTTGTTTCTAACAACAGCTTCATAGATTGAATTAAAGAAGGAAATGGAAGCAAATGAATCAAAATAACGTGTCTCAAGTCATACATCTCATAATTGGCAGAGCCATAGCTCATACTCAGGAAGTTTATCTCCTGAACTCACATTCTAAACTCTGTCCCTTGTTGCCTATCAGACATATCAATAAATGGATACAGTACAGACCCTGTATAGCTGTGGGATTTCTCCTCCTGATGCCCAAACCAGCTAAGCACTTCATTCTTTTCATCTTGATTAGGATTCTAACTCCATGCTTAGCTGCTCTTGGTTTTATGCTGTTTTCAAAGTGCGCTGATGTTGAAGGAAGATTTGAATGAATGATCTCAAACACTGCAGGCATTCTCCAGTGCAGAACTTGATGCTCTAAGGAAGTTAAATCTGAACACGCATGAATGGTAAAGTTGTTTGGGAATTGTTTATGACCTAAAAACAAGGCAAAGTAGAACTTGTGGCTAAAAAATATTTCTTTCATTTGGTTATGGAAAAAAAAAACATAATCGCAGTGTAGAAAGAAAATCTGACAAAATGCAGACAGAATGGCAGAAGACAATACCTGTGACCCTAAAAGGTGATATGGAAAAATATCCTGAGTCTAAGAAAGATGGGTAGAAGTTAACAATGAATGAGGAAACCTAGAGTAAGGGTTGTGAAAGCAGGGGGATAATGGCAAGAGATGAAGCTGAAGGGATATACTGAGAAGTTGGATTGGGGTGGAGATTAGCCTGTGGGAAACATAGGAACCAATGGAATATTGTAGGCAGGAAAGTATCATAATAGAGGTTTTAAGGTATTCTTTCAGAATAGATGTGGAGAATTGATTACCAGGAGTAGAAAGTCAGCAGCATTGTTCTATTTCAGTTTATTCTCTGGTTGTACCTGACTTGGTGCCTCCAGTATCATCTGGAAAAACATGGTAGGTCCTAATCAGCTCAGCATTTTCGTTCCAGAATGTCCTAGGTAACATTCTTTGGAAGAACTCATTGTCTGAACCATAAACAAATTTTTTTTATTGATGTGCTAATTTTCTGTCATTGTGAAGCAATGTCCATCAACCTTTGGGATTCACAGGTGTGGCCAGCTGGATTTGTTTGGAGTCCCCCAAATGTCAGGGAAATAATGAAGGGTCATTTATCCTCTGAGAGTCTCCTTAAAGAGAATCAATAACCTCGTTGGCAAGAAAAATTGCATCATTTCTGTGAGGCTCTTTTCCAGGTGAGTAATGCTGTTTGAGTGTTTTAGCTGACATTTACAACATACATTCTGACAACAGGCTCTGACCTTAGGGTGATACATAGGAGCTTATTTGTTTCAATTCTTCTTTTTCAAGATGGAGGTCTCATTTTATAGGTCAGGCTAGCCTTAAATTTGTAATCCTCCTCCCTCAGCCTCTAGAATCTTAGAATTATAGGTGTGAGCCCTCTTGCTTGTGGTAAGTCTTATTTATTGTTCTAGATGAAGATATCAAGACACTGTAAATTTAACAAATTTGCCCCCAAGCACACAGTAAACAGTAAGAAATCTAAATATGGGCTTATCAAACACTGTGCATTGGTTGTATATGTGTTTCCTCTTTGTACAAATTGTTTTTTTGCAGCCCTTTATCTTAGTGTCCTTACCAAAAATTGAGCATAAGTTTACCATCATCTAGCTTACTTGTATTTTAATCAAATAACGTATATACAAAGCATCATGTAAGTTGGACACAATAATCCTAGCTACTTAGGAAGTTGAGACCTGAGGATCATGGTTCAAAGCCAGCTGTGGCAGACAAATCCGAGAGACTCTTAGCTCCAATTAACCTGCCCAAATTCTGAAGTAGAGCTGTAGTTCAAGTTTAGAGCACTAGCCTTGAGCAAAAAATGGTAAGGGAGAGCAAGAGACATTGAGTTAGCTGAAAATCCAGTTCCTCCCCCCCCCAAAAAAAAATAATAGAAAAGGAAGAAAACTATTTAACAAACTTCAGCATGACATAGGAATGATGATAATAATTTTTCTAGTACATATATGTTTATAGAAATGTGAAATAACATTTCTTACCCATTAAGGATTTCTAAATACATGCATGCATTTTTGCCCCAAGTAATTCTGAAAGAGCCTTACAGTTTAATATATGAGCAATTATGGTACAAAGACTAGTTCTGGGGACATTTTAATTATTCTGCACTCATTTTTCTACCAGCTTAGTCTGAGTAGCCTAGGAGGAGTCTGAAAAGGTTAATCATAAAAGAAAGAGCTTTTGTTCTCACATTACTGAGTCAGATCAATATACACTTTCTCCTGACTAATTCTGAGGGCTGGTTAATTTAGTGACACTAATGGTTTCTATGACAATCATGAAGTTGAGGTTCTCGGACCTCCTACTGAGGAAGGCAGCAACCTGGGAAATCATTTACCACTCCATATGAGACCTTTAAAACTCTTGGCCATGTAATAAGGGCATTTAAATATTAATTTCCAAGTTGGGGGAGTAGAATAGGCTGAAGACATGATGTATGACCTGGAAGAAGGGGATAACAGGAGGAAAAAGCTGCATAACTGTTTCCTTTGCTGGCTGAATCTCTAAGAAATTGCCCTAAGGGCATTCTGAAAAATAACAACAACAACAAAACCAAGAAACCTAGTCTCATCCTTTATGTTCTGAACTCTTTCCTCACATTTAAGCAGGACACTCACACCAATTTGGTAGAATAGCCTCTATTAATAATATTGATAATGGCTACCATTTACTTAGCACACCAACTGGGATCATTTAAAAAAGACTGTGTTAACCCTCAGCTTGGTTCTCAGCAGGGATGGTTGATTCTCAGAACTCTAGTTGGGCTGTTCTTGTCAGAGGAAATAGTAGGAGAAAGATGGAAGCTAAGTAAGCTGCATACTGGCTGTTGCTACACATTGTTTCTGTAGACTTTCTACTTGGGTGAAGATTTTTTTTCCCCTGCCAGTCCTTGGAGCTTGAACTCAGGGTCTGGGGGTACTGTCCCTGAGCCTCTTTGTGCTCAAGGTTGCTGTCCTACCACAGCACCACATCTGTTTTTTTCAAAGAAGTTTATTGCAGATAAGGGTCTCATGGTACTTTCCTGTCCAGGCTGGCTTCAAACTGAGATCCTCAGATCTCAGCCTCCTGAGTAGCTAGGATTACAGATATGAGCCACCAGCACCCAGCAAGGGGGAAGTATTGTAAGCAATTTTATTTGACATTCCTTAGACTTCCTAGACTTTTCCTAGACATTCCTTAGACATTTCCTAGTTTGGCAAAGCAGTATGTTGGATGGAGTGGACATGGTTCTCATATTTTGGTTCACACCTGTGGCTGCAGAAGCACTTGGAGCAGAGAGGCAGATACTCATTTTCATTGACACAGATGCAAAAAACTTTGTGAAGTGACTTGCTCAAGGCTTTATAAGCTAGCAAACCAGACCATTTCACTGAGTTCTCTTGGGAGCTTGGAGTTCTGGGAACTGGCCTGAAACTTTGGGAATCACTCCATATTTCTCCTGGTGAATGTGGAAACATGGGAGAAAGTACAGGGCTATCCCAGTCAGCACCAGAGCAAAGTGGGAATCTACCACCAGTGGGTAACTGTATGCTGGTACCAGTTCAGATGCTGTTGGAATAATAGATGACCTGTAAGCCCAGCTAGGAGTTTTTGGTCCCTGACCCCATGTATTTCTAAGTATACACTCTGCATCTGAGTTCCTATTTGCCTTTTCAGACCTCCCCCTACCCTAAATCATAGGGGAGATGGAGTGTAAACACTTTTAGTGTAAACACTAAAAGCATCTATCCTCGTGCACTAGCTGTTTGGAGAATTAATTTACGTTCCTCTAAAAGAGTATTGATTTGAGAAAGGTGATTAAAGGCCCTCAATATAAAAACCTGTTAAATCTATTCACCCGTGTTCCACTGATTATGAAAAGACATCTATCAATCTTTTCTCATCAAATGATTCTTCCTTTGCCTCCATTATTCTTCCATTTTGCTGTATTCAGGCTTGTAATTAGCCTAAGAGGCAGAATTCATAGTCTTTTGGGGAGAACTAGAAAGGAAGAACTATGCAGTACACAGCTTTGGAAAATGAAAAAAGGAATGGCTTAACCTTTTAATGAGGTGTAGCAGCTTGGAATACAGATTCCAAGCCCATTTTACTTATCTCCCTCGCATCCTATCATTTCTGGATTTGACATCTAAAATGTATCCCAAATCAATTTTCTTTCCTTCTTTGCTGTCCTGGCTCAGGACCTGATTGTTGTACTTGAACTATAAATGGGATCATTGCCCTTTAACTGAGTTTCTCGTCCTTCTAGTATCTTTCCATTCCTCCAACCTCCCCTTTACTCTATTACTGGGGGCCTTTTCCAAATAAAGTTCTGAGGATGCTGGTGATGTTTCTTGATGACCAATTTGAAATGCATACATATCCTTACTGCTATTCATAAACACTCTGAACTTCTTAGTATAGCCTAGAAGGCATTTTATAGTGTCAACTTATCAGACTGATTTCTTTTCTTGGCTAACCTCACACACACTGGGTTCTGGTCATACCATAGGACCTGTGATTCCTTGAATAGAACATTTACTGCTGTACTTCTGAATCTTTGTTCTATATTTTTCCCTAGAAATTCATTTGTTTTCAAGGTCTACCTTATATCCTGAGATATAAATCCTTTGCTGATTCTTTAATAAACCCAACAAGTATTACATTCCTTTGTTTTCCCTAATCACTTAGTAGTTTGGATGTTTCCTTACCTAGCAGTTTTAATATTATCTTTTTGATACTGTTTTGTTTTGAAATGTGAGCTCCTGGAGGACAGACATCAATTCATATTTAATTCTAGTATTTCTAGAATCTAATGTACAGTCAAATGCATACTGAATGATGGTTTGGATTGTTTTTATGCAGAAATTTATCCTTCTTTCTTACTTAAAGTGGAATAAGCTTTTTTTGGTTCCACTGATTTCAAGATTGGCAATGTGGCTTCCCTAGCCACTGGACTGAATAAGTTAGGTGCAAGCAGAAGATGTGTATGTGAGAAAGTGTGAGTGTGTGGGGGGGGCAGGGGGATGGGGGAGTCTGCCTTCTCTTTTGGTGTCATTGGTCCAAGATGACTAGAAACATACATGGAACAAACCTACGTTTATCTAATTAGAAGATCTCTAAGTTTGTTGTGGTAAGGCCTCAGGATTGGTGGTAGAACTCTTATAGGAACAGCTGACAAACACAGAGTTACATATGATTGAACTAGTACTCAGGAAAACAGTATAAAGATAAATGGAGTGAAAAGGAAGAGAGGAAGAAGTAAAATGTGAGCTGAGTCTTCATGCATTCCTTTTCTATGGCGAAGCATAATGTTTAGGATCTAATTATTCATAGGTAGCTCAGGAGAGGATCCTTCAGAGTTAGGGTAGTATCGTACAATTTGAGGAAAGACATTACATTTCAGTTCTGCAAGCCTGAGGTGGAGGATGAAGTTTATAAATTTTTAAAACTTTAAAACAAGAATTAAGCTTCTTGTTCAAATATTCATCATGGAAAATATAATCAGAATGTAAATCTTCTGGGAAGAGAATCACATAATGAATTTCAAATCCTAATAGAAATTATTATTGGATTGTAAACTACTTTGGATTAACCAAGCCATCGTTCCTCTTCATTAGTGTGGATAATTAAAAGTTAACTGTGTATCATTTTCTGGATATTTATGGATATTGCTGTGCCAACGATGGTGTGATTAGGAAGGTCTATAAGAAGTTATTTTCCTTAGCAAAGGCACTCAGTAAATGAATTCAGCATTAGCGGATCGAGACTTAACTGGATTTATGAACTTTGTCTTCATAATCTCAAATGTGTGTCAGGAAGAGCTAATGAGAATGTGTGACTGAACAAATGCAACATTTATCTTGATATATATAAAATTTTGCAGCACTAAACAAGTGGTAGGAACTGTTTATGTGAACTGAGAGATGAAAATTGTATAGAAGAAGCTGGGGGCTGGTAGCTCACCTCTGTAATCTTAGCTACTTGGGAGGCTAAGGTCTAAGGACAGAGGTTTGAAATTAGCTTGGGCAGGAAAGTGTGAGAGACACTTATCGCCAATTAATCAGCAAAAAGCTGGAAGTAGAGGTGTGGCTCAAGTAGTAGAGCACCAACCTTGAGTGGAACATGTAAGGGAGAGCACAGGTCCCGAGTTGAAGTCACAGTCCACACACACACACACATACACACACACATACAAGCATGCACACGCAAGCAGTGTATAGAAGATAAATGAGAGGTGGAGAACTTGTGGAACAACTCCCAAGTTTACCTTTGTTTCTAGGTATAATCAAGAGAAGGAATTAGGGATAAACCAGTCACCCATGGGGAATTCATAGAGTGGTGAGGTGATTCACAAATCTGAATCTAATCTACATCAAGGGACCCAGAATTGCTGAGCTCTACATGGGTAAATTCACAGATTTTTGAACTCAGTATTAGAAATTAAGTCACTTGCTTTAATAGTAATCTCTTACTTAAGAAAAATGTTGCAAGTTGTTGGTGTGATTTAGATTAATAGGGTCATGCCTGCATTTCAAGTAGAGGAAATTACATGCTTGGAGGAAAGTAAGTTATTTCTGTCTTGTTGGGATGTTGTGACAATTAGGGTTTGTGCTAGTGTATCATTTGACCTGTTCATCTCCTCTTCTCAGTTGGGGACTATTGCATCTCCTCTAAAGTTAGCCCTCTGTTAATTGAGGGCACAAAAGATATCATTGTTTTTTTCTATGGTGTTTTTTTTCCACTATAGCTATGCCTGTGGCATTTTCTGCTCAGTCCACCTTGTGTATCTTACCAGTGATGCCAAGAAGCTATTCAGTGACTAGAAAGGAATTCTCTACTGGGATAAAAACATTCTTGAGCTCTGGAGAAGGTGGTGCTAGTGGCAAAATTAGATTTTCACCATTTCAGAGCCTGCTAGTATTCTATCAAGATAGTCCACAAAATCATAATCCTCACAGCAAGGTTCAATATCTAAATAGCTTTAGAATATCAATCACTCAAGTGTTGGATAGAAATGAATTTTCCTATTACTTAGTAATTACCTAAAACATTGGTTGTAATTCAGAGAAGATAATTGTGGAACAGCACAATGAATTATGTAATGTGTCTCTAATAAAGACTACTTTCTAAGTTATTGTTAATCACCATAGACCTGGAATATAATCTAGCTATAAAAAGATGACCCTGATAAGTCATCATACAAAAACAAAAAAGGAAAAACATGTTAAATACAGAGTTACTGGGACAAAGAACTCTCCATTCTTGGGAAAACGGTAGTCAAAAAAGAATCTAGATTAAACCCAGGTATGAGAAAGTTTTAGCTTGTTACAACTCATTATAGAAATTATTTGCTATCTGCTTCCTTGTGTGGGCTGGATATCATTCTCCTATGAAAAGGACAGGCAAAGGAAGTGAACATCTTTCTCACTGGCTCTAGGACTTTTGAAATCCATTTTGGAGACATGGATTAAACTAAACACCTGCACAACTGTTATTCAAGCATGAGTATTACATAGTCTTTAAAACACTCTTTTTTTGCTTCTTTTGTGCCAGTACTGGAGCTTAATCTCAGGGTTGTGTGCTCATGGCTAGTGCTCTACTGCTTGAACCATGCTTCCAATCCATCTGTTTTGCTGATTAATTGGAGATAGTATCTTATGAACTTACTTGTCTACACTCACATTGAACTGTGATCCTCAGACATCAGCCTCCTGAGCAGCTAGGAATACAGACATGAATCACTATTGCTAGGCTTCAAAAGATTTAAAAAAATTTTCTGTCTTATGGCTTATATTTTGATGTCTGCTTATATTAATAACTATGATGTTGAGAAATGTGGTTTGGCCAACCTCTCCTTCAAATTTCATAAATCTCAGAATTCTCCTGTCTAGCCAGAAAAAGGAGATGCATTATTTCCTCTTGAGCAAAAATGGTGTGAAGGTTCATGCTATCACTTAGGCTGAACTACTATTTTGACACAAAACTCTTTGCATACAAGATAGGTACAAGATATTATAGGTGAGTAGATGCTTGTTAGACTATGTGAGTTTGTTGTTTGTTTGTTTGTTGTGGTGGTGGTTGTTTCCTTGTTTGTTGTAGACAGGATCTCACAGTGTGGTACAGGATGGCCTCAAATTCTTGATCTTCTTGACCCAGCCTCTCTAATATTGGTATTGTAGGTGAGAATCGCCATGTCTGGACTTTTGGTATTCTCAGATGGTTTGGGTTCAAGGCCACATGAATTCAAGTCTTGGTTCTAACATTTACTAGCATTGTGAGTTACACTCATTTCTGTGCATTACCTCTCAATAGAATAGTTAATTGTTAATTGAATAGTTCCTATCTCCAAGGGTTATGTTGAAATAATAAGCAAGCTAAGCTAAATAGTCTCTGAGACGTGATTAATGCCCCATGGGTGTTAGCGCAATGGAATGATAATGCCAGATGATGAAGGAGAGCGTGTGACGATGAACTTCACCCACTTCCAGAGCCCTTGATTACCTGCTTTATATCAAATTTCCTTTTATTTTCCACTTAGTTTGAAGTTGAAGAGTTGCAGTCTTCTTTCAGAGGAACACACTAAATATTAATGAATGGGCCTTTGGACTTAGTAATAGGAGTCAAATGCTATTTTTAGTACCATTTTTTAAATTAAGGGAAAGAGTACACTTAAATGGATTTTAAGTTATGAAGTCTCTTCTCAATTTGTGCCTGTCTTCGTTCTTTCTTTTCCTTTCTTTTAGGGTAGTTTCTAAGACAGATATGCACTCTAAAATGGCCTCAAAGCATCACTGCAGAGACTGCTCAGATGTTGAAATTTACAGTGAACATTGAAAATTGAGAGGTAGGGGAGAAAGAAGGCCCCCAGTTTTTGAGGCACAGTTGTCAATGAACAAATTGGTATTTGGGGAGGCAGAAGTTCAAAACATGAAAAAAGAACCTTTTGATTTTATTTTATTTTAGTTGACATGGTTATGCAAATTTAGAATATCAGTTGCTGGTATAACCTCTAACCAGTACAGATAGGTAGGTATGTCAATTTGGCATTGATCCTCAATCCATGGTTTTACTCTGGTCCTAAAATTCTTACTTCTATTGTTTTCAAGTTCCACAGGTTTTTCTTTTTTGAGAACTAGCTTCTTTGCAGCAAATCTTTGTCCCTGAAAATTTCTGCTACCCCCATTTTTGCATCCATCACATATCTGTCTATCTTTATTCAGATCTTATAAAAATGCTATCACATTTGCCTCACAGACTGTTTTCACTTAATAACGTACTGAGACTCTACTCTCGTGTAGCTCACTTCTCTTCCATGTTAAATATGGAGTAGGATCCAATTATATTCCTTTTTTTTTTGGTAGTATTTGGGTTTGAATTGTGTAGAACTGGGTATTCTAGGCAGCCATTCTTCCACTGAACTATGCTCCCAACCTTGAGATCCAGCCCTTCTGGGATTTCTCTAGATGTTGGACTCCACCTTTGATTACCTCTTCATGGCCTCAATGTTAGTCTTTCTGTCTTGTTGTTGTTGTTGTAGGTTATGAGGCTTGAACTTTGGGCCTGGGCATTGTTCTTGAGTTCTTCAGCTCAAGGCTAGCACTCCACCGCTTGAGCCACAGCACCACTTCCAAAGTCTTTCTGTCTTAAATGTATTCATTGCCTTACATATGAATCAGTATCCCCTCTGTGTATTACTTTGACCATAAATAAATTTTTAAAAAAGACAACTTCCTATTTTTCCCCCCAGGTCTCATCTCTCACTCCTGTGTGTTGCATGCAGCTAATCTGACTGAAAAGAAAGAGGGCTTGGCTTGCTGACTGTCCGGGTATTACTGGGAACCAGGCTTGAGCACTATCAGGGAATTCTGGCCTGTCTTCCCCACTTTGCATCCAAATACATCCAGATGGTACAGTCTGTGGCAGGGAGCATGGTTATGCATGAAGGTTCTCCATCAAAGCCCTACACTGAATTCCAGCTTTTCCACTTAACATGAATCCCAGGGTCCTCATCTTTTCTACCTGTGGTTGTTATATACAACAAACACATTACTACCCACCATAACCACTCAGAAAGCAGTATTAGCTATTATTTGTATTCAGATGGAAAGCTAAAGGTTAACACCATTCAAATAGATGTTTCTGTTCCATCCTACTTGACATTATCTGTGCTCATATTTCTTCTTCCTGAAACAGTCTCTTCATGTCTCCTGTCCTGTTTTATGCCTTTGATGCATTTGTTTTCATACTGCAGTCAGAATGAGATTTTTTTAAAGTACAAATCTAATCAGGAGCCTCCATTAGTTGAAACCATTCAGTAGTTGGTATCAGGGTAAAGCCTAATCTCTTTGTCTCAGAAGCTCTTTAATATTTGGCTCTTGTCTGTCTCTCCAGGCTCTCCCTTCCTAGTCCTCTTCTATCCATCCTCAGGCCTGCATAAGACCCCCCCAAACTGACCATGCATTTTCTTTCCCATTGGGACCTCAGCTCTTCTCCCCCGTCTTGTGGCCAGTTAATGCTCACACGTCATCCAGGAGGCTTGGCTCTGCAAAACCATCCCCACATCCCCACACTCCCTGTGCTGCCCACAGCATCTCCTGCTCTCTTACACCATTGGACATTACACTACAAATCATTGAATGTGTGTGGTAAAATGGCATCTTCTGTTTCCTCCACTGATCTTCAAACTTCCTGTGGACAGAAAAATCATCCTTTATCTGATATAGTACTGGACCATGCTCGTGGACATAGATGAAGTTCATTTATCAGAATCAGATTCCCCCTTCAACTCTTGGTATCAAGTGTTACATATCTTGATCGCTCCATTCCTAAAGAATGGATTTTTATTGATGTTGTCCTCCCATTGTCACTGCTGTACCACTTTTCTGCTACCAGTGTCTTGTCTTCTCCTTAACTTCTGTGTTCAGAACCTTCCAGAAATTAATTACTTTATATCAAGGCTTTGTCCCTGAAAATTTCTCTTCTTTTTTATATTATCAAAAAATAAACAGAGCCTGACACTGGTGGTTCATGCTCATAATCCCAGCTACTCAGGAGGCTGATGAATGATGTTTGAAGCCAGTCCAGGCACTGAAGTCTATAAGATTCTTATCTCTAGTTAACCACCATAAAGCTGGAAGTGTAGTTGAAGCTCAAGTGGTAGAGCACTAGCCTTGAGCAAATGTTTATGGACAGTGCCAGCCTGGATTCAAGCCCCAGGACCAACACAAACACACCAACACACACACAAATACTTAAATATCTCATTGCATATTTAGTTATAACTGGGATCTGGACAGAAAATTTTTTGTTTCAGTTCCACCAAAACAAAAACAAAAACAACCTCTTCTTCCACTCATATATAAAACATTTCTAAATTCACCACAATAGCAGAGCTTTGTTTTTCTCTTGAAGTTGTATTTCTTTTAGTGTGACTAAAAAAAACTGAAGTAAATAGGGTTTTAATGGTAGGATTTATGATTTTCTGGCTGAGAGTTAGGTAGGATGTGTTTACTCTGTTTTGTAGCTTTAAGTGTCACAGGTAAAATATCATCTGGCATTCTTGCTGTCTCTCCTCTTGTCTTTAGAAAGTTACTCTTAATGTCTGAGAGGGGCATTTGCTTTGATTGTTTTCTCCATTATTACCAAGCAAACCTGTTGGTGGGCTGGTAAGGTGAATGTGCTGAGGAGAAGAGTTGTTGTTTTCCTTTTTGTTAAGCTTTTTTTTCTTGCCATAAAAACAGGAGCAACAACTTCTAAGCTCCTTACGTGCTAGACAGAAATACCCCCAGATGCCTCCACAGTTGAGTCTTATCAGTAGAAGTCTTATCAGTCTTATACTAATCCTGTTTTCTTGAGCTGTCAAGTTCACAAGTATTTCTCAGTCTTTCCTTCTTTTGAGGAGTTAGAGGAGCTAGAGCTGTGTGCTACTCTTCATGTAGAACATATTAGACTGTAGTAAAACAGAGTCCTTTCATCTCTCGTGCCTTCTTTATGAGGATGGAAGGTTCTTAGCATATTTCAGGTAATGACTCCCACCCACTTCAGTGCTTAAAGCACTGAAAAATTTTCTCTGATCTTCATTGTGATCAACGACCCCTTAAGACCAGGCTGTTTCAAGATCTTAAAACTCTAATCCTGAACCTCCAGTATTTCCCCGACTACAGTTTAAGTTTTCCTACCCCTGCTCCTGGGATCCTGCTTCAGGATCTCTCATTGGGAGAACAGCAGCACTGACTTCTGATCTCAATTCTCTGAAAGATCTCAGAAGAGTTATTGATTTCCAGTTTGCTCAGCTTTCCCCTCCGCCCTTTGTCATTAGGACAAACTTTCAAACCCATATCCTAGACGAGAAACAAAGATGCCTCCCTCTCCGTTCCTAAGAAAACTTCTTCGGATGCATTAGATTTCATCCCCTTTCTACTACTCCAGGACCTCACTCAATGAATTATCTCCTTTCTCTTCTCCATCATAATAGTCTCCTTTTCTTATTAACATTCAGAATACTGTAGTAGTTCCTATCTTAATAAAACAATAAACAAAGCAAGTAACAGTAAGCAGAACGAATACACTACCCCTACTATCACTTTGCTCCCTCACTTATCCATAGCTCATCTCATCAGATTTCCTATTCCATTTTCACATAGGTCTGTTGAGTCTTGTCGTTGCGTTTGCCCAGCATTTCTGTCTCCATTCATCCTCCCCCTTACCATTTCCATCCACTCCCTGTAGTCAAGACATATTTAATCTTCCTGATAATTCATTTTGTGAATCTGCCTTTTAATTGTTTAGTGAGGTTACACCATGGAATCCTACTCCTATGTATAGAAGACTTTAGTTTGATTGCTAGTATATGCATCTGACGGTGTGTATGTACATATGTACTTATGTTTATATCTAAATGCACATATGAAAGAAAAAAAATGTGCCCTTTATCTTTCTGAGCCCACTTTACTCAATATGATCCCTTTCCCACCTGGACATACCCATTTTCCTGCACATGACATATTAAAGTTTTCTGCAAGATTTCTAAGTTCTCCTTTGCTCCACATTTTCCTCATCCAGGCATTCATGTTTGTCATTCTTGAAAAATACTCCTGTCACTTCTGTGATATTAAACTCAATGTCAATTTACCTAGTTTGTCAAATGAATCGGGAAATGTTGATTTCTGTTTCTTGAAATACTGAAAAAAAAACAACTTGTTTGCTTCTCAGAGTCCATTATGCCATAATTTCCCTCCTAACTTAATCATCTTTCTGGATGGATTTAAAGATTTTCTTACCTTCCTGACCTTTAAAAGTTGGAGTGACTTAGGGCTCAACCCTCACATGCTTTCTTTATCCAAATTCATTCTTCCACAATCTTATGAGACCTTTATTTAGAGTATTCATGCATATGTGGTTTTCTTCTGTGTTAGAGACATATGTAGTTGCTTGGGGAACTAGTTTCTTTTGATCCAAGAGTAGAACTGGAATGCATTTCCTAGCCTTCGTTGTATTCAGATATAGCCATTTGGTTGATTGTGACACGTGCCTTTTTCAGGCTTATCCCAGAAGCATTTTTTACCTTTACCCATAAGCCCATCTGCTACCTCCCATCTGCTGCCTGTATGAAATGTACTGCAAGATGGGAAGTCCTCATAGGAGACCTCACAAATGGAGGCAGCTCTATCCTGAAGAGTCAAGTAAAAGGTTACCCATTAGTCAGGAGCATTAGTTTGGACTTTAGTTGTGGAAAGCCACTGAGAGTCCGGGGGCATGACGTTCACAAAGCCTGACATTGGAATCTGAAATATGTGTTTCTTTTTAATGATTGGGTATCAGGAGGCATGAAAACTGATAAGAGAAGCAGGCAGGATGGTTTCTATGTAACAAAATGGAAAACACTTGGTTAGAGCATTTTCTGTGATAACTTGGGTAACAGATTTAGCTCTAGTGAGTCTGTATTTCTAAAGAGAGAGAGAGAGTAAAGGTGTGGTACTATATGTGGGTTGTCATTGGCTGTGTTCTGTAGAATGTAGACTCATTATGATTAAGACTGTTAGTAAAGATCAGATTGTAACTATAACTTTTCTCCTCAAGCCTATCATCGCAGCTAGTTCTTCAATGACTTCTGTTTACTGAAGAAGGAGAAATAAGGGGCAAGAAATCCAAATGAGACATCAGCAGCAACTTTCTACATCAAATAACTTTGATGCAGTAAATGCCAAGTGTGCTGACAGAGAACAAATAGATTTGTAGCCTACTAGGAAATGAAGAACTTATACTTCCAAGGAAATGTAAGCCCCCACAAAAATGTCTGTGCTTATTTAAGCTTTTGGATAATCTTTGAGGACTTGAAATTGCACTAGGAGGAAGTAGGCTGGGAAAGTTGAGTAGTCACAGGGAAGTGGGTGCTCTACAGATCTGAGCTACAGAACATAATGTCCAGGGCATTCTTCCCAGAGGACATAATCCATAAATAATCAAGGATTTTTCATATCTTCAGAGAATGGATTCTTCAATGGCCTTGCCAATCAAGGTAACCGTGGGTACAATATTTCCTCTACTCTCCCCTCTTTTGAATGGAGGCTTAACTGTAGTTTTCTTGTCCATTTATTTCCTGGGAAATGAGTTGTGTGTGGGAAAAGGCAGTTAACCTTCAGTTTGGTTCAGAGGTGGGTAAATTATGCAGGCTCAAGGGCAAAAGCCACATAGGATAATTGTATGGATATGAACATGCTCCAGGTTGCTTCCGTTGGAAAAGGTGTGTGTGTAGGGGGGGTTATAGAAGAAAGTGGAGTGTTAAGTCATTAAAGTTGCCTGTAGAAGATATCAGAAAGTTGTTTAAGAAGTTGTTCAATAAGCCCATGTTCCTCTTCTCTCTAAGCACATGACATATCTCAGCCTTCCCTTCTATTGTACACTGCCATGTAAATAGAAGTGGTGTTTGTCTTTTCTTGACTGAGAAACAGAGAGCCCCACATATGGATATTCCTACCTGATTCTTGAAGAAGGTTATGAATGAGATAGGAATGTGAATCTGTTTCAAAATTATGAATGAAAAATAAAGTTCTAGTCACTGAGAGTTTGAAATTTCTCTTTGACAATAGCTATTGTAAATTTAATATTACTTTGATATGTACAGTACAGCTCTTTCCTCAAAATTGTTGTCACATGGATCCAATCCCTTCAGGACACTTTAAATAATGTCTAACAGAGTTTTTTTAACTTAACATTACTTAAAATGCTATGCAGAACCTGCTCTTCCTGCATCCTTCAGATAATCATAAATGGCAATTCCATTCTACTATTTTTCAGAACAAAAGCTTTATTTATTTATTTATTTATTTTGTTTCAGTCTCAACTTTCTTTTGTCTCAAGGCTTAGTGTTCTACCTCTGGAGCCACAACCCTACTTCTGACCCTTTGGTTGTTACATCTCATGGATTTTCCTGCTTGGACTGGCTTCAAATCATGATTCTTAGACCTCAGCCTCCTGCATAGATAGGATGATAGGCATGAGCCATTGGCATATAGCTGGTTCATTCTTGAATGTTCTTCCTTACTCTCTACAGCTAATCCATACACAGATGTCATTACTTGGTGCTCTTCCTCTTCATGTCTGCTACTGTGACATCTGGGTGCATGGTGCTGGGAGTTTTCATCTGACTATGCCAGTGGTTTCCAAACACACCTTTGCTTCGACCTGCAGTATTCTCTTGTAATCTAGTCTTTTTTTTTGCTTTTCAATAGAAGTTTTATTTATCAGTAAAGTAACAATTGTTTTATAATTCCTTGTCACAGAGCCAGTTTGATTGTTTTACACAGACCCTTTCTCAATCCCTAGCTATGTGCAATGTTGTGGCTGTCATCCTAAAGCATGTGAAAGTCTGACATTAAGAAGGATTGTGCCGGAAAGCACAAGAGAGGGTTCTCAAAACCCCATCTCAGAGGAAGGAAGATGGGCTCAATGCAGCATACCTGTAATCTCAGAAACAATAGGAAGCCTCAAATAGACAGACTATGGCTCAAGCACAAGCCCAGGAAGAACACAAGACCCTATTTCAAAACTAACCAATGCACAAAAAGGGCTAAAAGCATGGATTGGTGGTATAGCACCTGCCTAGCAACCAGAAGAACCTGAGTTTAAAACTCTACTACAGGCAAGTACCAGTGGCTCATGCCTGTAATCTCAACTACTCAGAAGGCTGATATTTGGAGAATTAAGGTTCTAAGGCAGCCTACTAAGAGAAGCTATTGAGACTTAATTCTCAACAAAATAGCAAAACGCCAAACTAGCAGCATGGCTCAAGTGGTAGAGCAAAAGCCATAAGCAAGAAAGCCAAGCAAGAGCACTGGTACCAGAACAAAGAAAAGGAAAACTAGTACTTTGGAAAAAGAAACAGAAATTCAGAATTAAATTTTGAGCCATGAATATGTTTCTTTCAGAAAAGAGAATCATGACACTGAAAATGGATGGTAAGGAGAAGGTAAAAGAGGAAGTAAAGGACAGAGACCATTTCCTAAGTTATTACTATATCTTGAGAATGGAGATGTGTTTTATATACATTACCTATGTTTTCCTTTCCCTTTTCCTTTTCTTTTGTTTTTGTGCCAGTCCTGGGGCTTGAACTCAAGGCCTGGGCTCTATCCTTGAGCTTCTTTTGATCAAGGCTAGCAGTCTACTACTAGAGGCACAGACCCACTTCTGGCTTTTTAGTGGTTAATTGGAGATAAGCACCTCATGGACTTACTTGCTTGGGCTCGTTTTGAACTGTGATTCTCAGACTCAGCCTTCTGAATAGCTAGGATGACATGTGTGAGCCACAGGCTTCAGAACATTAACCATTTTTTAACTTTATATTAATGATTTAAAAATCTAATAGTTATCTAATGCTTTCATTTTTGAATGTTAAACAAATCCAAGAAAACCACATCAACATCCAGTGAGGACCATCCCCTGGTGGAAAGTGGAAGTGAACATGTAAGACAGAGAGACAAAATCAAGCAGAATTCATCCTTCCATGAGGAAACCTCTCCATGACAACAACCCACTCCATTAGCCAGCAGTGAAACAGCAGAATCAATCCATTCATGAGCCCTTGTGACTTAATTACCTCTTTAGTGTCACTCATCTTAAACTGTAACAGTAACATTTGCACATTTCAACAGGATTTTGTGAGGGGATATTCAAACCATAACATGTCAAGATGTGTGTGTGTGTGTGTGTGTGTGTGTGTGTGTGTGTGTGTGTGTGTGTGTGTGTGTTCTGATCAAGGGCATGATTCTACCTCAAAATCATTAAGAATAAACAGGGATTGCCCAGGTAAAAAATGAGCTAGAAGATTACAGAAAAGACTTCACTGTGGGTTCAAAATAGGTTAAGGCAGTATTTGAGTTGAACACATGATCTTTTGACACACCTTGTATTTTGTTGGCTTGTTTATAACTTGTTATACTATCAAGCATTTCTTTCTTTATGTTTTGCCTTCTGTCTATGTTACTTTAGAAACATTCCTTTAGTAAACACTAGAGTTCCTTTGTTGTGCTGAGGGAAAAAAAATGCATCAGATTAATCAACTGTTGGCTATACATTTGCTAGTGTAGGATATAGTAAAGTTTCAGGGCCACCCAAGTGGAAGTCTCTAGTGTGGTAGGTGAAAACACAAGAGGGTCAGGACAAAAACATTGTGGTTATTTGTGTGATCTTGGGTACATTACTTAGCATGTCTTTTTCCTTAGTTTCATCTGTGAAGTGAGAAAAACAAAATATTTAGTTTACAGTAAGGGTCAAATAAATCTGTATTTGTAAATATTTGTAATCTAGTCTTAATACTTTCTACCAAGGTAGACTTTAAAACTAGGTCACAATTTATCATTGTTTTTGTTCAAGACTCTGGAAACTGTCTGGTTCATTTAGAGTAAAATTCCAAGTTCCAAGTTATGACTGTATCGGCTCCACATAATTTTCTGATCTTTTGCCACTCCTACTTAGCTCATGAACTCTATTTTAACCTTATTAGATTCTGTGCTATGGTGCTTATATTCCAAAAACAGGTGAACATCAGAGCCCTTGCTCTTGGTGTTCATGCTGCCTAATACCTTTTGATGTGTATAAATCTCACACTCTGAATTTCTTTTGTATCTGTAATCTTAACCTAGATTATGAGTAAATTCTTCACATATTTAACAAATATTTGTTGAATCAGCTGGACACTGGTGGCTCATACATGTAATCCTACTATTACTGCTACTCTAAAGGCTAAATTCTGAGGTTTAAAGCCAGCCTGGGCTGACAGTTTCAAGAGATTCTTATCTCCAATTAACTAGTAAAAAGCCAGAAGTGGAGATGTGGCTCAAGTGGTAGGGTGCCAGTCTTGAATAAAAAAGAAAAAGAAGAACATGAGGTCCTGAGTTCAAGCCTTAATGCTGGCACAAAAATTATTGAAGCAATTAATTAAAAATAATTAGATGATGCATTTTAATATTTTTAGAGGTGAATTTTCATAAGTAAGTAACTTACTGGGGTAAATTTTTTTGCTGGAAACATGTTGGCCTTCTTATTTTTGTAAGTTATGTTCTTTAGTTCTGAACCTTTTCTTTGTTTTCTGTGTCTGAAATGTTTTGCTTTTTCTACTCTAGGAGATTTCATCTGCTCATTTTTAATCTCTTTTAACTGATATATTTAAAAATTCACTGTTTCTACATATCGTTTTTGGTGACCATTCCTTTGATTTTTCTTCTTTTGAAATAAATATTGTTCTTGCATCACAGTCTCCCCAACTTATTTTCCCTTTTCAATGTGTTCATCATACCAGTTGGAGGATTTTCTGCCTTGACTCAATTTCCCTCAAAATCTCCTTTAAAACAATGATTTGTGTAAACACTCTTGTGCTAGGTATGTCTCTAGAATGTGTGGTGTTCCCTAACTGCACATTCCACAATGAATAGGAGTTTGGAAGTGTTGGAGCTGTAACAGAAGCCAGTTGCAAGGATAAGATATAACTTTATATTTTATCGCAACATCTCCCATTGCCACCTCTTCTTGTATACAAACAAGTTTTTCCTGACAAGAAACATCTCTCTCCTGCTTGAGATGGAGGGATGTATTTTTAGAAATGGAAGTACAGAGGTCTACCCACATTTTGGGAGCCAGGCAAGAAAAGAAGGCAAGATTAATATCAGAGTTCTCTTGAGATATCCTCTTTCAATGAGATTATTTTTTTCTATTTTTATATCTTGAGCTGTCCCTCTAACCAGACCTTCTCTGTTGAACTTCTCTGGAGGATAAGAGTCTAGTCTTTAGCTCTAATGGAGTAGGGCAGTCAGCTGCTGGAGTCATCAGCTGTACTCTTCTTTGTACAAATGATCAAAAGATCTTTCTAGTTCCAGCCCAATCATAGTTGAAGTTTCCACGGATTTTGCACTCCAGTTCCAGTTCTATATAAATAATATTTTCCTGCTTTCTCCAGCAATACCTCATGTTCTTAGAAATATATTCTAATTTCTTCTAATTTGCCAAGTCTTTTAACAATTTCCAGAATATTATCAATTATTCAATTTGTTGGTATCTCATTTTATTTTCGGTATATTTATAACTTAAAAACATTTTTTCTGATTGCTTTGTTGCATTTTTTCTTGAGGGAAAATGTGGTAAATATCTATCCATCCACCCATCTAATCTATCTATCTATCTATCTATCTATCTATCTATCTATCTATCTATCTATCTATCTTTTTCTATCTATCATCTGTTCTGTTTGCTTTATTTCCCACAAATATCTTTCTGATGGGTGTCTCTCACTCTCTCCTCATTCTCACTCCTGTCTCTCTTCCTCACCCCTCCCTTCCCTAGGCTGCTCAGATTTGGCTTTTTTCCATCAATGGTGGCAATTCATCTCTCAATGATTCTATTGCTATTCTTGTGCTATCCTTTTTGATAAAGTGTCTCCCTCCATACTGTCTCTCAGTATTTTTTATTTTTAAATTTAAGTTTATTACTTTTTATGTAATGGGGATTGGACTCGAGACTTTATAAAAGTTGTCAAACATTCTGTTAATTGAACTACTTTCCATCTTGTGTTTTGTATTTTGTTTTTATACAGAGTCCCAAGCTAACTTTTGCTGTGCTGGCCACAAATTGGCCATCCTCCTGATTAGCTGGGATTACAAAATTGTGCCACTGTAACTGACTTGTCTCCTCATAGAAAACAACAACAACAAAAACAAAAAACAACAACAAAAAAAAAACTATCTTCAGGACGCTGATAGCTTACTCCTGTGATCCTAACTACTCAGGAAGCTGAGATCTGAGGATCACAGTTCAAAGCTAGTCTAAGAAGGAAAGTTTGCAAGCCTCTTAGCTCCAGTTAAACACAAAAGCTGGAAGTGAATCTGTGGTTCAAAGGGGGAGAACACTAGCCTAGTGCACAAAGCTCAAGGACAGCACCCCGGCCCTGAGTTCAAGTCCCAGGACCAGCACACATACACAAATATCTATAGGCTAATAAGTCACATGCATCTATCTTTTATCTTGACCTTGTTCAATAGCCAATTATCTTCAAGATATATCCTTTGAACAGTTCATAAGAATGTCCTCTGTAATTCAGTACAAGACAGACACACTATCTTCTTTCCATACTGATTTTTTTCTTCTGCATTTGCATCCACAGTTGATGAAGTCACACATACATGGGAGTCACCTTAATCTACTTCTTTTTCACTCCGTAGATCCAGATAATCACAAATCCTGTCAGTTTTTCCTCCCGGATATTTTGCAGACTTTATTCCCTCCCTTTGTCTCCATGATGACTGCCTTCATAACCTCTTTCTGCTCCACTGCCACAGCCTTCTAGCTGCCACCCACTTCTGTGTTTTCTCTGTTAAATTCATCCTCTGCTTAGGTACCATAGTGACTTACACAAAACATAAATCTCATCATACAGCTCCCCTGTTGAGGGTCCTCCAATTGCTCCCCAGTGTAGAATAAAATCTATGTTCCTTAATGTGGAGTACAAGGCCTTCTATGACAGGCCCTTGCTTCTCTCTCTTGCTTCATTGCATTTCACTCATATCCTTGTGCTGACTTGTCTGCTTCCTTCATTCCTTAGGCTTCATGCTCTGTGCCTTTGCTCCTATAATTTCTGCCACCATTTTCCTTGTTTTCTCTTAATTTTTGCACCCTCTTCAAAATTCAGCTTAATATATTTTCTACTCAAGAAGCAACCTTATCCTATAATTGTTCTGGTTTTGGAAGTATCTGTTCCACATTATTAAACTCTCTGTGTATAGCACACATGCATACACACACCAGTCTCTATCTATCTATCTATCTATCTATCTATCTATCTATCTATCTATCTATCTTGTAAATTCCCAGCAATAAGGAATTCTGTCTTACTTTTGGTTCATAAAACCTAGTTAGGATTTAATAATTAGAAAGTGAAGTAATTTGAAGTTGCTTATAAATTACTTCTTGCTAGCTTGGAAATATTAAGACCCCATAACCAAGGAAACATATGATATAGGAAGGAATGACATCTTGGGTGTGAGAGAATCAGGCTGTGAAACCAAAGTGAGCAGTTGGCTTTGGTTTCTCTTGATAATTTTCATTCTGTGATATATAGGTTAGAGGAAACTGCTTCCTGATTTTGAGCTGTTGTATGGTGGGGTAATAAAAAGAACTAGAAACACCTTTTGTTTTCAACTGATGGCTTGAATGTGCCAAGTAGAGTTGGGTGTGACTTGGGTTGCCCAGACTGAAGTGGACGGTTTTATATAGCCAAGTGGTCTAGAAGATGATCCTACAAATACACAGCAAGCGTGACTGGCTTGGTAGAGGGACAGGAAGTGTTGAAATAACTGAGAAGCAACAGCTACTTTCCTTTTATGAATACAATGCAAATGGCTCAGAACCAAGTCCAGTTTTCAGATGGCCATGAACATTCCAACATTGTGTGTAGGCACTTTAAGACAAGCTCTCATAAATAGATCTGTGCCCTGGGATGTGTGCCAAAATGCATTTCTGTGATGACTGCAAAGACACTTGCTAAAAAGCAAACAGCATATTAGTGGCCTTCTGAGTTCTTATGCAAATGGGCTGTGAAATTGTGGCCTGATGCTCCAAAGTTCTACCTTTTTGTCTTCTTGAGGAAGATTAAGAGGAGCCTGGTTGTATTGATTGGGAGGCTGTGTGTGGGTGGAAGGTGGGGGGAGGGTGGCAGAGAATCTCTGGTGAAAAGGAAGGAACATGAGGCATACTCTGGTCCAGTGCTTCATTTGACCTTCAGGAAATTGGAATTGAGATCACATGACTTCATGTTAGCCTAGAAATTACTGCCTCTGTTTGTTCCATGCCCTGGGATTGATGAAAGCACCAGCAGATTCTGACCATAGAATTATAATAAAGGGAAATGTCGCGGGCAATTATTAAATATTTAAAGAACCATCACAACACTAAACTTGTGAGATGGAATGAATGAGATGGAAATGATTTTTATTAAACGTTATTTCCAATGGCAGAGAGAGAAATGCACACAGGCAAACTGTTATGTGCTATAAACAAAATATTCTGGGTTTTTTTTTTGGTGACCCTGGCATTTTCCCATCACCTTTATACTTCCCAGTGTTAATGAAGGCACAGTATGCCCTGGAGGTAGATGGAATGAGGGATCCACAGGAAGAGGGCATAGCCAAGGTTTTATTTTACTCCTTTGCAGTGTCATTAAGTGAAGATGTGCAGAAGACAAGGGGACTTGAGACATTCTCTATGAAAACAAAGGGAAAACAAGGATTAGTAGGATTCTATAACTTTCACATTTTTCATTCTTTTGTTTTTCTTCTTCATACATGAATTATAGACAAAAGGAGGAATGGAAGAAGTCATTAAACAGAAGTTCTGTCAGAAGTAAAACAACCTAGAAAGATGGGCCAATCTCAGCTGAGTAGGGAAGAAAGGAAATCTAGTCCTTAAGAGAAATCTGTTGGAAAAAGAAAATTCCAAAGAATATATGTACACTTTTTAAAAATTCATTTTTATTTTTGTGCTGCTTCTGATGCTTGAACTCAGGACCTGGGCTATTTTACTCAAAGCTAACACTCTTACCATTTGAGCCACAGCTTCACCACTGTTTCTTTTTCTTTTTTTCTTATTTATTGTCAAAGTGATGTACAGAGAGTTTACAGTTTCATATATAAGGCATTGGATACATTTCTTGTACTGTTTGTTACCTCCTCCCTAATTCCTCCCTGCCCCCTCCCCTTTTCCCTCTCCCCCCATAAGTTGTTCAGTTTACACCAAACAGTTTTGCAAGAATTGCTTTTTTAGTCGTTTGTGTTTTTATCCTGTGTCTCTCGATTTTGGTATTCCCTTTCAGTTTCCTAGTTCTAATACCAGTATATACAGTTCCAAAGTACTCAGATAAGATATAGTGATAGTGTAGGTACATCCACAGGAAAGGGATACAAGAGGATCATCAAAAATAGAAGCTACAGCTTCACATGACATGCTGAAAGTAATTACAACAGTGATATATCACACATTTCCATAACATGGAGTTTATTTCACTTAGCATTATCTTATGTATTCATAGGGGCATAGCTATTTGGCTCTTGTGATCCTCTGCTGTGACTAGCCCAAACCTGTGCTAATTATTCCCTATGAGGGAGACCATAGAGTCCATGTTTCTTTGGGTCTGGCTCACTTTACTTATTTTGGGAATATACCCAAAAGTCCACAAACAAGAACACACTAAAGCCACCAGCACAGCAATGTTCATCGCAACACAATTTGTCATAGCTAAAATATGGAACCAACCCAGATGCCCATCAGTAAACGAATGGATCAGGAAAATATGGTACATATACACAATGGAATTTTATGACTCTATCAGAAAGAATGGTATTGCCCCGTTCATAAGGAAATGGAAGGACTTGGAAAAACTTATACTAAGTGAAGTGTACCTCTGGCTTTTTGTTGGTTAACTGAAGATAAAATTCTCATGGAAAGGACTTCCAGGAAGATGATGGAGGAGCAGCAGACCCTTAGCTGAGCTCCCTCTGACATCCCAGTTTTACCACTCCAGAGAACATTTTACTCCTAGAAAGACAGCCCAAGTTAGTTATAACAGCACAGGGATTCTGACCAGGAAAGAAAAATCAACTTTGCTGGCCTGAAAACACAGATTTGAGCTTTGGGCGGCATCCCCCCACCATGCCAGTGCCAGTGCCAGCACAGTACCCTGCATTCCATGCATCTAAAGCACACAATGGTGACCAGGAAGAAATCCTCCAGATGGCAACAGACAGACACAAATTTCATGCTGAGCAATGGGCTGAAATCACAGAGAAAGCATGAGTGCCCCACAAAAGACATTCTCACTCATGCCCACAGAGCAGCTTCTTGGAGGTAGCCCTTCCCCTACCGCCAGAGCAAAGCACCATCTTTGACACTGGCATAGGGACAGACCAGATTAGATCTAAAGCAGGTCTGGGGAAAGCGAGTACAAAGGGGCCATCTTTGAAAAGGGCAGGAGGGACCGACCAGCAAGAGCCAGCTCCATCCAGGAGAATCACCCCTGCCCAGGTGGGAGGCTCATCCAGGGCCACAGCTCACAGACTCAGGTGAACTCAGCCAGAGGTGCCCTGCCCTGCCCGCTGGAATTTCTAAATTAAAACTGAAAGTGGTGAGCGGCTACCGGCAGCATGGAACAACCAGGCGGGGAGAACAAACAGTTCCTGAGGCAGATAAATGGTCACATCACAGAGGAAGCCCAATTCCCAGCCCAAAACAGAGCTGAATTCCATAGCTAGCTCCACCCAGAAGTCTGCCCCTCTCAACTCTCAGCAACTCTCAGCCAGGTAAACCAGGCCAGAGGCACCCTCCCTGCTGAGTCCACAGCCTATTCAAAGCCAGGCATTAACGGCACTGGCCCCACAGCAGATGGGAGGAGCCACAGTTCCCAACACTGTTCACGTGCCCTATCTACAGAGGACACCCAAGGCCTACCTGCAAGCTGTGCAAACCACAGAGCCCCTGGATTTCACTAACAGAAGAGGAGGGTCAAAGCATATCCACTCCCTGCAAACTGAAAGCAAGTCACACCAGCCAAGCAGCAAAATAGACTGCAGACCATCCCAAGAAAATCAGAGACTGTAGAAAGCCCACCCAAACAAGGAAGACTCCATTTTTTAAAAATAAGTTTTAAACTTCTTTCCTATTCTTTTTTTTTTTCATTTCTGAGACGTTGTTTTTTTGTTTTCCTTTATTTTTTTAAATCAGGTTTTGTGGGGGTTGTTTGTTTTACTGTTTGTTTTTTTAAAAAAAATAATTTTACTGTGTTTTGTGCATTTGTCTTCCAGTGTTTTTTCTTTCTTTCTCTCTTCACATTCACTTTCTTTAAAATTACTTTCCTATGAATAACACTTTCACTCTATTCTGCTAACTCTCCATGTCTATCATTTTAACCTGTTCTTTCTACTGATGCTACTCTTCTACACATTTCCATGCCACTGAAACTAAACCAAAATCATCACCCACCCCCATACATTTTACTCTATTCACTTCACTACCTCTATCCTACCCTCCTGATTTACTTCCAGGATCTCCAGATTCCATTTACCTCTGGTTATTGCATAGAAGGTTTCCCTGCTCAATCAGAGTGAATCAAAGGGGTTCATAGAGAAAACCAGTCCAAAAAGAACTTAATATAAGAACAAAAATAGCTCATAGGGTTGTAACAGTAAATAAGTAACTACTGAATACAGGGCTCAGGATTGGTTGTTATATTGAAAACGTATTCTTTAGGAACACCAAATTTAATTTTATATACAGGTATACAAGGTATCTGTATATAATTGTGAACTTCTAAGATTTACAAAACAGTGCTTGGTAAGGTCTGCTTTGGGTATTAAACGGTGCTCAAAGGTGCTTTTTGGATGGTATTTCCAATCCAAATGGGCAGAAGAAACACAAGAAAGATGGGAAACAATGTAGTCTTATCTCCCACTCAAAGGAAGCAGGAAGCAGAGCAGTCAATCAAAGACATAGAAGAGAACCCTCAAAATGCTCTACAAACTCTACTGATAAACATGATAAACAAAAAGTTTGATTCAATAAAGCAATCATTCCATAAAGTAATGGACGATTTCATGGTCTCACAAATACAAAGATAAATAAACTTCAAAAGTCAAATGAAAAGATACCTACTAAGCTAAAAGATTTGAGAGACAGGACTCAAAACCAAATTAATGAAGTTAATGAAGTAAAGAAGTCCATGCAGGACCTAAGAGATAATTACACCCAGGACATGGAAATCATCAAGAAAGTCCAGTCAGAAGGAAAAGAGATTCGAAATCAAATAGCTATTCTATAGTCCCGACTAGCTGAAGCAGAGGATTGAATCTCAGGAGCTGAAGAGTCACTAGAATCTATGGAGAAAGATCAAAAAGCAATACAAAACCAATTCAGTCAACAAAGCAGATCACTCCAGGAGCTCCAAGACACAATCAGGAAGCCCAATTTAAGGCTAATAGGTATTAAGGAAAATCTGGAGAAGGAAGTTAATGGAATATTCAACCTATTTAAGAGAATCTTAGCTAAGAACTTCCCAAATATCCAGAAGGATAGGCTTATACAGATACAAGATGCATTTAGAACTCCAAACAAACCTGACCAGAATAGGACATCCCACCAACACACTGTGATCAAAACAGGATCAATAGAGTCCAAGGAAAGAATCCTTAAAGGTGTTAGGGAAAACAATTACATGTAAAGGAAAAGCAATCAGAATTACACCAGACTTCTCAGCAGAGACCATGAAAGCAAAGAGAACCTGAAATGAAGTATACCAAACCCTTAATAAAATATAACTACCAACCAAGAATACTGTACCCAGCTAAACTCTCATTCATAGCCGAAGGTCAAATAAAAGTCTTCCACAGTAAGGAAAAACTGAAACAATATATAGACACCAAACCAGCTTTACAGAAAATCCCCAAAAATGTACTATACAGGGAAATAATCAAGATCCCAATACAGACCGAGAAATGAACCCTAAACAGAAAAACAGAACAATAGATCAAGAATTGGGAAGACACATCTTTTAACAAGATAGGGATAATGAAAGGAACAAATGATCAGCTCTCAAACCTAACTCTCAACATTAATAAACTTAATTCGCCAATCAAACGACATAGGCTCATAAGTTGGATAAAAAATCAAGATCCATCATTCTGCTGTCTACAAGAGACACATCTATCCAGCAAAAGTAAACATCTTCTAAAAGTGGAAGGCTAGAATCAAATCTGCCAAGCAAATTGCCCCCATAAACAGGGTGGAGTTGCAATCCTAGTATCAGATGAAATTGACTTCAGAATAAAAAAGGTAAGAAGAGACAAAGAAGATTACTACATACTAATGAAGGGATCTCTCCTACAGGAAGATATAACCATTCTAAATATCTACACACCCAATACAGGACCACCCAATTTCATCAAACAAACACTACTGACTCTAAGAGCACTCATAGACCCAAACACATTGATAGTTGGACACTTTAACACACCGCTGTCACCTCAGACAGATCAACACGCTAAAAATTGTACCTAGATTTAACCAAGATCTATAGAATATTCCATCCTGCAACAACAGATCACACATTCTTTTCAGCAGCACATGGAATATTCTCCAAAATAGATCACATCTTAGGGCACAAAGAAAATCTCTACAAATTCAGAAGTATCAAAAACATTCCCTGCATTCTCTCAGACCACAATGGAATAAAATTAGATCTCACTACAGAAAATCCTACAATTCATGGAGTTTAAACAATACACAGCAAAACCATCAGTGGGTCATTGAAGAAAATAGAACAAAAATTCAAATGTTTATGGAAATCAACCAAGATGATTACACAAGGTACCAACTCCTTTGGGACACAGCAAAGGCAGTACTCAGAGGAAAATTTATATATCTGAATGCTAACACCAACGAACTGGAGAAACAGCAATGCAATAATTTAAGGAAGCACCTTAATCTCCTTGAAAGAGAACAACAAGCCAAACCCCAAGTCAATAGACAGAAGCAAATAGTTAAAATCAAATCAGAATTAAACCATTTAGAGAAAAAAACAACATCAAAAAATCAACAAACTAAGAGTTGCTTCTTTGAAAAAAACAAAAAGATAGAGAGAACCCTAGCAAACCTGACCAAAAAGCGAAGGCAGCACAATCAAATAAACATGATCAGAGATAAAACAGGTAACATCACCACAGAAATAATCAAAATTCAGAGCACAATAAGGGACTATTTTGCAAAACTTTATGCCAACAAATTCGAGAACTTGGAAGAAATGGATGATTTCCTAGAAAAAATTGATATCCCCAAACTCAACCATGAAGATTTAAAACTTCTAAACAGACCCATATCCAGTAGTGAAATAGAAACGGCAATAAGTGATCTCCCATCCAAGAAGAGCCCAGGTCCAGACAGATTCACAGCAGAATTCTATAAGGCCTTCAAAACAGAACTCACACCAACATTTCTCAAACTCTTCAAAGAAATTGAAAGAGATTGTTCACTACCAGACACATTCTATGAAGCCAGTATAACCCTCATAACCAATACCAGGCAGGGACTCATCACGGAAAGAGAACTATAGACCGATTTCCCTGATGAACATTAATGCAAAAATTCTCAACAAAATTCTGGCCAATAGACTTCAACAGGTCATCAAAAAAAATCATGCACCATGATGAAACTGGATTCAGCCCAGGGATGCAAAGTTGGTTCAATATGCACAAGTTAATTAATGTAATCCACCACATCAATTGGAGCAAGGTAAAGAACCACATGGTTATATCTCTGGATGCAGAAAAGGCATTCAATGAAATCCAGCACCCATTTATGTGAAAAGCCATGGAAAAATTGGTATTCCAGGGAATGCTCCTGATAATCAAGGCAGTTTATGACAAACCTACAGCAAGCAAAATTCTAAATGCAGAAAAACTTAAGCCATTCCCTTTAAAATCAGTAGCAAGACAGGGTTGTCTACTCTTTCCCCTTCTCTTCAACATAGTACTAGAATTCCTAGCCAGAGCAATTAGGTAAGAAGACAATATAAAGGGGTTACAAATAGAATATGACATGATCCTATACGTAAAGAACCCCATAGATCCTACTCCCAATCTACTAGAGCTGATCCAAACTTTGGCAAAGTTGCAGGATATAAAATAAACCCTCAAAAATCAATGGCCTTTCTATATGCTAATGACCCAAACGTCGAGGCTGAAATCAGGAAAGCAACTCCTTTTGCCATAGTCTCAAAAAACATAAAATACCTAGGAATAACTTCAACCAATGAAGTGAAATATCTCTATGATGAGAACTTTAAAAACATGAAAAACAAAATTAAGGCAGACTAAGGAAATGGAAAATCCTCCCATGCTCCTCGATTGGGAGGATTAATATAATCAAAATGGCAATATTGCCAAAGCCTATCTACAAATTCAATGCAATACCCTTAATATCCCAACACTATTTTTTAATGAAATAGAGGAAGCAATCCAGAAATTCATATGGAACAATAAAAGACCCAGAATAGCAAAGACAATCCTAAGTAGAAAGAACAGTGCTGGAGGAACTACAATACCAAACTTCAACCTGTATTATAAAGCTATAGTAATGAAAACAGCTTGCTATTGGCACCAGAACAAGCCTGAAGACCAATGGAACAGAATTGAAGATGCAGAAATGAACCCACAGAACTATGCCTACTTAATCTTTGATAAAGGAGCTTAAAAAATACTCTGGAAGGAAGATCAGGAAAATGTGGTACATATACACAATGGAATTTTATGCCTCTGTCAGAAAGAATGACATTGCCCTATTCGTAAGGAAATGAAAGGACTTGGAAAAATTATACTAAGTGAAGTGAGCCAGAGGCAAAGAAACATGGGCTTTATGGTCTCCCTCATAGGGAATAATTTGCACAGGTTTAGGCAAGTGACTGCAGAGGATCACAAGAGCCCAATATCTATACCTTTATGAACACATAAGATGATACTAAGTGAAATGAACTCCAGGTTACGGAAATGATTGCTATATCACTGTTGTAATTACTTTCAACGTGCTATGTGTAACCGTAGCTTCTATTATTGATGATCTTCTTGTATCCCCTTCCTGTGGTTGTACCTGCACTATCTCTGTATCTTATCTGAGTACATTGGAAACTATGTATACTGGTATTAGAACTAGGAAACTGAAAGGGAATACTAAAATCAAAGGACACGGGGTACAAAAGACAAACAACTGCAAAAGTAATACTATTTGGTGTAAATGAACTGAAGAACTCTTTGGGGGGAAGGGTACGTGGGAGGGGGGTGAATGAGGGAGGAGGTAACAAACAGTAAAAGAACTGTATAATGCCTAACATATGAAACTGTAACCTCTCTGTACATCGGTTTGAAAATAAAAATAAAATCAAAAAAGAATCTAAATCTCAAAAAAAAGGAAAAGGGTAAACCAATACAACAGTGGTATTCACAAGATAGTATGTTGGAAATGAACTTTACAACTTGGGGGAGGGAGATTAGAGGGGAGGGAAAGTGGGATAATAGGAGGGAGGGGTAACAATGTTCAACAAGAAATGTATTCAGTACTTTATTGTAACTGTAACCCTTCAGTACATCATGTTGACAATAAGATTAAATTTATAAACACACACACACACACACACACAAAGTCTCATGGACTTTCCTGCCTGGGCTGGCTTTGAAAAATGATACTCACGCTAATCTCAGCCTCCTGAATAGCAAAGATTACAGGCATCTGGCTCTGCACTTATTTCGAAATTTCAAAATTACTATCATTCTCGGCACACAAATTAAAATTTTAGAAATATATGCAATTAAAGGACAATATTGCTCTGTCAGATATTTATCTTGTGATGATTGTGTAAATCTACATTTTTTTAAATGCCATCATAATTTATATACCAATTTATTGTTTGCTTTAACTACAGATTCTGAAAAACTTGTGCATTTTATAAATATGACAAAATTATCAGTACCATGGTCACTTAGGATTCCATTGTATTTAACCAGTCCCTCATTATTCTTTCATTTTGGTCGTCCTCTCACTTCCGTTTTGCTATTTTATAACAGCCCTGACACACTGTGTCTGCATTAGGACAGCCTCTCCTACTACTTCCTCAATCCCTGTTTGTTTCAGATGATAATGCCAAGCAGCTGGCAAAGGGCAGTTTAAACATGTTCAAGTTTAGCAATCATAGACATCATCTCCTATTCTGCTCTTGCTGAAAATCTAATGAGGTCTTTTTTGTTATTGTCAAATTAATGTACAGAGAGGTTACACTTTCATATGTTAGGCCTTGGGTACATTTCTTTCACTGTTTGCTACCTCCTCCCTCATTCCTCCATCCCCCTCCCCCTTTCCCTCTTCACCCATGAAATGGTTTTGTAAATATTGCTTTTGAAGTTGTTTGGTTTTTTTTATCCTTTGTCTCTCGATTTTGATATTCCCTTTCACTTCCCTAGTTCTAATACAAGGATATACAGTATCCAGTGTACTCAAATGAGATACAGTGATAGCATGAGTACAACCACAGGAAGGGATAGAAGAGGATCATCAACTGAAGAAGCTATGGTTTCACAGGGCATGTTGAAAGTAATTACAACAGTGATCTAACACCCTTTTCCATAACATGGAGTTCATTTCACTTAACATCATCTTATGTGTTCATAAGGGCATAGCTATTCAGCTCTTGTGATCCTCTCTTGTAACTAGCCTAAACCTGTACTAATTATTCCCTATGAGGAAAACCATTGGGCCCATGTTTCTTTGGGTATGGCTCACTTCACTTAGTATAATTTTTTGCAAGTCCTTCCATTTCCTTACAAATGGGGCAATGCCATTCTTTCTGATAGAGGCATAAAATTCCATTGTGTATATGTACCACATTTTCTTGATCTATTTGTCTACTGATGGGCATCTGGGTTGGTTCCATATTTTAGCTATGACAAATTGTGCTGCGATGAACATTGTCGTGCTTGCGGCTTTAGTGAGTTCTTGTTTGTGGTCTTTTAGGTAGATGCCCCAAAGTGGGGCTGCTGGGTCATAGGGGAGCTCTATGTTTAGCCTTCCGAGGAATCTCCATACTGCTTGCCAGAGTGGCTGAATATATCACCCTGCACCAAAATCAATTCCAAATAAAAACAGATACCCTGAAAACACAACAAGAAGTAGTAGGAGAAACACTTACGCTCCTTGGCACAGGACGAAACTTCCTTAGTAAAGGCCCAGAAATGCTATGAATCAAAGAAAGGATGGACAAATGGGACTACATCAAACTTTAGACCATCTGCAGGGCAAAGGGCATTGCTCACAAGATAACCAGAAAGCCCACAGATTGGGAAATGGTCTTTACCATCCATACAATGGACAAAGGTCTCATATGTAAAATATATGCAGAACTAAAAAAATTAAATTCCTTCAAAACAAAACAGCAAAGAATCAATAGCCCCAACAAGTGGGTTAAAGACTTACAAAGAGACTTCTCTGATGAGGAAATGAGAATGGCCAAGAGACATATGAAAAAGTGCTCTACATCACTGGCCATTAAAGAAATGCAAACCAAAACAACATTGAGATTCCACCTCACCCCAGTAAGAACGTTCTTTATCAAGAAAACTAACAATAACAAATGTTGGAAGGGATGTGGCCAAAAGGGAAACCTACTTTATTGTTGGTGGGAATGTAGTGAGGTATTTTGTCCAGAGGTGAAACCTGTGTGTCCTTGGAGATATCAGTGATGGTTTTTCTCTGGTGTTTAGTCATCTGGCTATACTGCTCCATGTTATCTTCAATCCTTAAATTGTAAAGCAGGGCTGGCCAGTGATAATAAGCAGTAACGGTAATGGCTTCATAGCTCTGTTTCCACTTCCCCTTTTTACCCTCCATCTCTACATTCGAGGCTTGCCTGAATCAAGTACTTTATTAGTCTGGGATTTTCTAATAAATTTGTGCCTATCCATTAGTAAGAACTTGTGATAAATGAGTCACATGGGTCAGGAAAACTCTACAGGATGATACACATGTTCTAGTTTATCCATAATATTTGAAATGATATAAAGAATTCAAATACCATGTACAGATAGGTTTAGAATAGAATCCGACACAAAAGATGGAACTATCAGATAGAGATGTGGTGGAGGGAGGGTCTAGGGATTTCAGGAGTTCCCTACTGTTTTCCACTGGTTCTGAACACACAAGAGAAAATCTCTTTCAGGAAATTCTCACCTAGTGTGTCAAAATTTTGGGTGTCAGCCGGTCACTATTATCTCACACCTATAATCTTAGCTACTCAGGAGGTTGAGATCTGAGGATTGTGATTTGAAGCCAGCCCAGGTAGAAAAGTGATATGAGACTTGTGTCCAATTAACCACTCAAAAACCAGAAGTGAAACTGTTGCTCAAGAGTTAGAGCACTAGCCTTGAGCACAAAGAGGATCAGGGACAGTGCCCAGGCCTGAGTTCATTCCCCCACAATTGACAAACAAATAGAGTGTCATGAGAGTGGAGAAAAAAAAAAAAAAAAAAAAGCAAAGAGCAGTATGTAGTCTTGAAAAAATAACCAGATAGAGTAAATTTAACATTACAATGCTTCCTAGGAAAGCAATTACAGATAGGAAAAATATACACACACTGAAACACTTAGGTTACAAGATAATGTGGAGCATGATGCTAGTTTTATTACCAAGAAAATTAACCTTTTATTGGCATGTTTGATTATAATCTGCATATCTACCTACCTATCCTGTTGTATTCCAAGGTGCTTCCAATGGTTATTTTTCAGTATTGGAAACTATATTTCCCCCTCCCCTCCTTCTTCTTGATCAGTAGTAATTTTAAATTCTTTCATAGTAAACAGCTGTAGCCCTTCCAATGGAAAAAACAATGTTAAGAGAAAAAGACACAGATCAATTTATAATCCATGTCTTAAAAGCCCCTCTCTATAAGTAGATGTGTATAGAGTTTCATAACATTCTTTTGAATAAATATTATTTCTCCCACCAGAAAGCATTTCCTACGTGGCCTGATTTACCTATAATTTCTTCATGGTCCTTATCTGTCCTTGGCATGCTTGAGGGTGGAGTTTATGTCTTACTCAATAGCGTGGTAGTCAGAGGTATTTTTTTGTTTTATTGTTTTTTTCCTTGAATGATTGAATGAATAAGAAAATTAGGGAATGGGGATGTCACTCAGTGGCAGAGCACATGCCTAGAATTCACCAGAACTTAGGATGATCCACAACATTGCCAAATAAAATCCTTTAGAAACTTTGAATAAAATTATTCTAATTCACTAAAGCTAAAATTAGTCTATGAGATGACATCAATAAAAGAGCAATGCATTCAACATAGGTAAAATTCTTAAATCTTGGATGTAAGAAGGAGAAACAAGTGAAACCGTCAATATAATCTTTTACCCCAAATCAAATACAAAGAGAAAGTAATCTTCAATCTGATTCAGGATCCTTAAATGTAGTAATGTTTCAGATACTTTGGGCCTTTTTTGAGAATACAGAATTGGAAACAGGGCTATGAGCTTAGAATTTCCTAGAAGGGATAATGATGGGAAGTGTATGAGTAGTGCAGGAAGGGAGGATCTAGGAATATATGAAAGGGAAGATAATGAGAGAGCATAGTTCAAGCAACTACAAGGGAACTATTTAGAACTCCTTGTCAGGGACCATGTGTGACAAATAGACACTGGCAGAATTCAAAGAGGCAGAATGATTCAATCTTTCTTTCTTTTTGGACTCAGAGCTGAGTAAGAGGTATGTAAATCTGAGAGAAAGTGTCACCATAGGGGTGGTATGAGTCATGTAGGTAGAAGAACCAACAGAATAACATATGAGGTGGAGTATTACTCTGAGTTATGAAGGGAAGAGTAGCAAAGATATTTGAGGCTTTTCTTGGGTCAAATTTTAAAATGTAAATAACAGCTGCCAAAACAAAATGGAAAAGGCTAGAAATTGAGTTGCTGGAGACCAAAAATAATTGAAGTATCTTCTTGCTTTATTGGAAATCTGCAAAGTGGGGTTTAATACTCTCTCTGCTTCATTCATCCCAAGTTTCTTACTTTTATTAGAAATGAAGGCCATCATTTTTGTTCATTTACCTTGGAGATCTGATTAAATAAAAATTCCTGCCCAAGAGAGAAAGAATATGGAACCCCAAGAGTTCTCAAATTGGATATATGGACTAGGAGAAGAGAGAAAAATACAAAGTATTTGTATCCTCTTGGTGTAAAGCTCTCTTTCTTAGCCTCAGTCCTCTAGAGTATTTCTGGAGTTTGAAGATTTAGCTGGTACTAAAAATATACATGGCCCAGGGATTCTCTGTGAGTTTCATCTCTCTTATGATAACTTCTGAATATTACTAGATAACTTTCACGGAAAAAAAAATTCCCATCATCCAATTTCTCTGAAGAGTTAAGGATTTTGAGGCTTATTAACATGGCAGATGAAAGCTGTCCCTTAGGCATGTCCTTCCCAGATATCTTTTATAAAACCCAAGGCCGGATCATTCGTATTCAACTCATAGTTATTAAGACAGAGTGTGATAGTGTGCACTACATGTTAAAATGTGCTCTATGGGATGTCCTCTCATGAGATGCTCTAAAAGATAGCCTTCAGTATAGTGTCTTACTGGGGAATTACAATTTATATTAGTATTGAAAAGACTCTGAAAATACTATGAGTAAATAAATCTGTTAAGATCATCAAAATATTTGACTATGTAGTCTTTGTGTATATGTAAATGGTATATTATATGTGTATATATGTAGTATATTTTGTGCATATATGTATATATGTGTATATATAAATGTACACAACATATTCACACATAATATGCCATATATGCATAATATATACATATATACATGTACATATATGTAAATATAATGGTCAAAGAAATATGGATATTGGAGTCAGAAAGATATGGGTTTGAATTTAATACTTGCTACTTACTGCTGTGTAACGAAGGGTTCTGTTTTCTTTGTGTAAACTGGCTATCACAGCCCAATAAGATACTTATGCTGTTATATAAGACAATACATACTTTAATGTCCGACTTAGTATGTAGAGCAATAGGTCATGCTACTGGAGACCATAAACAATTACATACATACACTGTGGTAAGAATGTGTGGTATGCAAAGCGGAGTAAGCTACTGTGCCTGAAACCGAAGAGGGACGTAATCAATACCTATCAGGTATATACAGTGTGTATTTTTACACCTCTCTTCTGGGTCTACACTGCGCCAGGTACTTCTGGACAGTTCATTATGAGCTGGAGATGGCCCTCCTCCCATGTGGCTTACTGCTTTGCTCTTGATGGCCTTTGTGTTCTCCAGAGTCCACTTCTGCTGAAACTTGTCACCTTTCTTGTGCCTGGCTGCTGTTCTCTTGACACGAAGACATACTTTTGTTTGTTTCTTATATTATCTCTTCAAGTACAGGTTCCTGAGGGAGTATTGTGCTGCTATTATGTTTCTCCCAGAACTCCTTGTAAACTGCCTGCCTTAAAACTGAAGGCAGTCTCATGGGTGACAGTCAAGTGCTTAGGAGCCTGATGGGGAGAGGAGCTGAATAGTGGTGGAAGTCTGCATAGAAGAGCAACAAGGAAACTCCAAAGCAGATATCAAACTTTCTTTTCCTCCTTATCAGGAAAGAAGGAAAAGAGAGAGAGAATTGTTCTTTCTAAACTTTGGAAAGAACATTTGTGATGGTAATTTTGAAGGGTAATTTAGAGAAAAACTTAGTTACTACTTGAAGTATTATTTCAGGACACAAAGGTAATGATTGTTAAGAAAATAACAGTTAACTAGCCTTCCTTGTACACTTCTCTTAGATATGTTTGAGTGCATTTACATGAAGAGATGTGGCAGATGCTTGAAATCATCAATAAGACAGTGGAGCGTTTTGAGTGGTTTGAAAGATGGAAAATGATTTTTTTATTCTTTGTACAACCTCTTTAATTCCTTTATATATATGTTTAAAAACCAGGCTGGGGGGCTAATAGAGGAAGGGCAGGTGTTATGAATCATTTGGAAGACAGAGAAAGTGTCCCTGAGCCCCAAGCACGTGGCAGTCTGTAGTTTTACTTCCAGCACAATCTTTGAAGACAAAAGATTTCATTCAGAAGACTTAAGGAGCCTTGCAGGTAAAAGAAAGTGTCAGGTATGTGACTGTTGAGGGAGAATTTCCTATCCTAAGAAGTGACCTTGAAATGCTATTCAAAGTTCCTATGAGAGATGTATGGCTTATTTCGGCTACAGAGCCCATGTGCTTTGCAAAAAACTTGTCCTTTGAGCTGAGTCTTCCCTCTAGCCTGGGCACTATTGTGTTTAAGCAGTGTCGCCCACAGTAGGATTCCTTCATAAAGACTTGTCGCTGCTATACCATTTCTAGTACTTTTTAGCTTGCAGTGTTATTCATCCAAGGCAGGAAGAAGGATGTGGTTGAAAAGTCCAAGTGGGAATTAGGTGATGAATTGAATCATCTCTATTTAAAAGTGGTCATTGAAATGAACCATTGACATAGGGTAAATGCTTTAAATTCACCTCCTCTTTAACCTACATAACAATACCATGGCAGATGTGCAATTATCTCCAATTTATAGATGCTCTCTAATTTTCTGAGGTGTAGAAAGATAAAGCGAATTGCCCGAAGTCATAAAACTTGTAAGAAACAGAACTGCAGTTTCAATCCTGCTTGTACTTTTGATACATAACCCAATGCTTTGATAGCAAATATTAGTACTACAGACTGCCACTATTACCTGCCGAAAGGAACAATTAAGCTGAACACTGATAGTTTACTTGTATAATCCCACCTACACGGAAGGCTAAGATCTGAGGATCCAGTGTGGACAAATCTACGAGCCTCTTATCTCCAATTAACCAGCAAAAAGCCAGAAATGAAGGTATGGCATCACATATGGGGGAGAATGCCAAGTTAGAAAAAAAGGCAGGTAAAAACATGGGGCACTGAGTTTAAGGCTCAGTACTGGTGTGCACCTGTATGCATGCACATGCAGATGGACACACACACACACACACACACACACACATACACATAGGTACACATGACCAACAGCTCTTACTCTATGCCAGATGCTACAATAAAGTGTCTAATTTAATCCTTCTTATTAGACTTTGAGGTACAGTTCTTTGGTACCTGCAGTCTCCTCTGATTTCTGAAAACTGAAGATGTTTGTGTTCCTTTTAGACGATGACACAATATTTGCATACAATGTCATAGTCTTGTGAACTTCAAATCATTTCTCAATGATTTATAGTACTTGATGTGATGGGTATCATGGAGATAGTTGTTTTCCAGTCTTTTTAGTCATGAGGAACAAGAATAGATCCGATAAAGATGAAATTTAATTTTTCAAATATTTAAAACCTATGATTGCTTAACCTCACAGAGTGGAAGCAATCGATCCAGTAGGCTAGTCTCCACTTTGAAAGACAGAAACATAACTTAGCCCATGTCACACTCATAGCAAATGAGGAGGCATTTTCTTGGAGTTAGGCAATTTGGGTCTTAGTTCTCTCTCCTTGGGCATGCTATCACCTTTTGATTTAAAAGGCCAGTGTTATCAAAGAATCCAGTATACCCAACCCATAGAGAAGAGGATGGAGACATTATTTTCCTAGACCTTCTATAAAACAGTACCACAAAGTAGGTGTCTTAAGTAACTGATATTTGTTGTCCCACAAAGAAAGGTCAGTATGTTTCCAGTCTTGGTCCATTCTGAAGACTATAAGGTAAGAATCAGTTCTAAGATTCTTTCTTTATGTATATATTTTACTTTTATTATCAAACTGAATTACAGAGAGGTTACAGTTTCATACATTAGGCATTGGATACATTTCTTGTACTGTTTGTTACCTCGTCCCTCATTCCCCCTCCCCCTACCCCCATGAATTATTCAGTACATTTACACCAAAATATTTTGCAAGTATTGCTTTTGTAGTTGTTTGTCTTTTTTTTACCCTATGTCTCTCGATTTTGGTATTCCCTTCAAATTTCCTAGTTCTAATACCAGTATACCCAGTTTCCAATATACTCAGATAAGATGCAAAGAAATTGTATGTACAACCACAGGAAGGTGATACAAGAAGAACATCAATAATAGAGGCTACAATTACATATGGCACGTTGAAAGTAGTTACAATAATCGTTTCCATAACATGGAGTTCATTTCACTTAGTATTATCTTATGTGTTCATAAGGATATATCTATTGGGCTCCTGTGATCCTCCGCTGTGACTTGCCTAATCCTGTGCTAATTATTCCTTATAAGGGAGACCATAGAGTCCATGTTTCTTTGGGTCTGGCTCACTTCACTTAGTATAACTTTTTCCAGGTCCTTCCATTTCCTTATAAATGGGGCAATTTCATTATTTCTGATAGAGGCATAAAATTCCATTGTGTATATGTACCACTTTTTCCTGATCCATTCTTCTACTGAGGGGCATCTGGGTTGGTTCCAGATTCTAGCTATGACAAATTGAGCTGCGATGAACATTGTTGTGCTGGTGGCTTTAGTGTGATTATGTTTGTGGTCTTTTGGATAGATACCCAAAAGTGGGGCTGCTGGGTCATAGGGGAGTTCTATATTTAGCCTTCTGAGGAATCTCCATACCACTTGCTAGAGTGGCTGAACCAGCTTACATTCCCACCAACAATGGAGTAGGGTTCCCTTTTGGCCACATCCCCTCCAACAGTTGTTATTGTTAGTTTTCTTTCTTTTTTTTTTTTTTTGGCCAGTCCTGGGCCTTGGACTCAGGGCCTGAGCACTGTCCCTGGCTTCTTCCCGCTCAATGCTAGCACTCCGCCACTTGAGCCACAGCGCTGCTTCTGGCCGTTTTCTGTATACGTGGTGCTGGGGAATCGAACCTAGGGCCTCGTGTATCCGAGGCAGGCACTCTTGCCACTAGGCTATATCCCCAGCCCATTGTTAGTTTTCTTGATATAGGACATTCTAACTGGGGTGAGATGGAATCTCAATGTTGTTTTGATTTGCATTTCTTTTATGGCCAGTGATGTAGAGCACTTTTTCATATGTCTCTTGGCCATTCTCATTTCCTCATCAGAGAAGTCTCTTTTTAAGTCTCTAGCACACTTGACAAGGGGGCTATTGGTTCTTTGCGGTTTTGTTTTGGAGGAAGGTAATTTTTTTAGTTCTGCATATATTTTAGATATGAGGCCTTTGTCTGTTGAATGGCAAGTAAAGATCTTCTCCCAATCTGTGGGCTTTCTGTTTATCTTGTGAGCTATGTCCTTTGCCCTGCAGAAGCTCTAAAGTTTGATGCAGTCCAATTTGTCCATCCTTTCTTTGATTTGTAGCCTTTCTGGGTCTTTGTAAAGAAAGTTCCATTCTATGACAAGGAGCCCAAGTGTTTCTCCTACTCCTTTGATTAGTGTTTTCATGGTGTCTGTTTTGATTTCTAGGTCTTTGATCCATTTGGAGTTGATTTTGGTGCAGGGTAATATACAAGGATATAGTTTTATTTTGTTGCATGTGTTGAACCAGCTTTGCCAGCACCATTTGTTAAAGAGGCTATCTTTCTTCCAGACTAATATTTTAGCTTCATTATCAAAGATTAAGTAGGCATAGTTCTGTGGGTTCATTTCTGGGTCTTCAATTCTGTTCCATTGGTCTTCAGGCCTGTTCCGGTGCCAATACCAAGCTGTTTTTATTACTATAGCTTTATAATACAGCTTGAAGTTGGGTATGGTAATTCCGCCAGCACCGTTCTTTCTGCTTAGGATTGTTTTTCCTATTCTTGGTCTTTGATTTTTACATATGAATTTCTGGATTGCTTCCTCTATTTCATTAAAGAATGGTGTTGGGATATTAATGGGTACTGCATTGAATTTGTAGATAGCCTTTGGCAATATTGCCATTTTGATTATATTAATCCTCCCAATCCAGGAGCATGGGAGGTTTTTCCATTTCCTTAGTTCTGACTTAATTTCATTTTTCATGTTTTTAAAGTTCTCATCAGAGAGGTCTTTCACTTCTTTAGTTAAGGTTATTCCTAGGTACTTTATGTTTTTTGAGGTTATTGCAAAAAGAATTCTTTTCCTGATTTCAGCCTCGGTCTTTGGGTCGTTAGCATAGAGAAAGTCCATTGATTTTAGAGGATTTATTTTATATCCTACAACATTGCCAAAGTTTTGGATCAGCTCTAGTAGCTTGGGGGTAGAGTCTATGGGATTCTTTAGCTATAGGATCATGTCATCTGCAAAGAGAGAAAGTTTAACTACATCTTTTCCTATTTGGATCCCCTTTCTATTTTCTTCTTGCCTAATTGCTCTGGCTAGGAATTGTAGTACTATGTTGAAGAGCAGGGGAGAAAGTGGACATCCCTGTCTTGTTCCTGATTTTAATGGGAATGGCTTTAGTTTTTCACCATTTAGAGTTATGCTTGCTGTTGGTTTGTCATAAACTGCCTTGATTATATTCAGGAATGCTCCCTGAAATCACAATTTTTCCAGGGCTTTTCGCATAAATGGGTGCTGGATTATATCAAATGCCTTTTCTGCATCCAGAGATATAACCATGTGGTTCTTACCTTGCTCCAATTGATGTGGTGAATTGTATTAATTGACTTACGTGTATTGAACCAACTTTGCATGCCTGGGATGAATCCAGTTTAATCGTGGTGTATGATTTTTTTGATGTCCTGTTGAAGTTGATTGGCCAATTTTGTTGAGAATTTTTGAGTCTATATTCATCATGGAAATTGGTCTATAGTTCTCTTTCCGTGATGAGTCCCTGCCTGGTATTGGGATGAGGGTTATACTGGCTTCATAGAATGTGTCTGGTAGTGAACAATCTCTTTCAATTTCTTTGAAGAGTTTGAGAAATATTGGTGTGAGTTCTGTTTTGAAGGCCTTGTAGAGTTCTTCAGTGAATCTGTCTGGACCTGGGCTTTTCTTGGATGGGAGATCACTTATTACCGTTTCTATTTCAATACTGGATATGGGTCTGCTTAGAAGGTTTAAATCTTCATGGTTGAGTTTGGGGATATGAATTTTTTTTCTAGAAAATCATCCATTTTTTTCCAAGTTCTCGAATTTGTTGGCATAAAGTTTTGCAAAATAGTCCATTATTATGGTCTGAATTTTGGTTGTTTATGTGGTGATGTTACCTGATTCACCTCTTATCTCATTTATTTGAGTTTGCTGCATTCGTTTTTTGGTCAGGGTTGCTAGGGGTCTGTCTATCCTGTTGATTTTTTTCAAAGAATCAACTCTTTGTTTTGTTGTTTCTTTAGATTTTTTTTTGTCTCTAATTGATTTAATTCTGACTTGATTTTAAATATTTGCTTCCATCTACTGACTTGGGGTTTGGCTTGTTGTTCTCTTTCAAGGAGATTAAGGTGCTTCTTAAGTTGTTGAGTTGCTGTTACTTCAGAGATATAAATTTTCCTGAGTAGTGCCTTTGCTGTGTCCCAAAGAGCTGGTACTTTGTGTACTCATCTTTGTTGAATTCCATAAACATTTGAATTTCCATTCTAATTTCTTCAATGACCCAGTGATGGTTCAGCAGTGTGTTGTTTAGTCTCCCTGAACTGTAGGATTATCTGTAGTGGCTGTTTGAGTTGAGTTCTTATTTTATTCCATTGTGGTATGAGAGAATGCAGGGAATGGTTTTGATACTTCTGAATTTGTACAGATTTTCTTTGTGCCCTACGATGAGATCTATTTTGGAGAATGTTCCATGTGTCGCTGTGAAGAATGTGTATTCTATTGTTGCAGGGTGGAATATTCTGTAGATGTCGATTATGTCTAGTTGGGCTATGCAATTGTTTAGTTCTGTGGTTTCTTTGTTCAGTTTTTGGCGTGTTGATCTATCCAGAGGTGATAGTAGAGTGTTAAAGTCCCCAACTATCAATATGCTTGGGTCTATGAGTGTTTTTAGAGTCAGCAGTGTTTGGTTGATGAAGTTGGGTACTCCTGTATTTGGTGTGTAGATATTTAGGATGGTTATATCTTTCTGTAGGAGAGATCCCTTTATTAGTATTTAGTAACCTTCTTTATCTCTTCTTACCTTTTTAAATTTGAAGTCAATTTTGTCTGATACTAGGATTGCAACTCCAGCCTGCTTATGGGGGCCATTTGCTTGATAGATTTGATTCCAGCCTTTCCCCTTTAGAAGAAGTATAAGTTTGCTGGATAGATGAGTCTCTTGGAGGCAGCAGAAAGATGGATCTTGATTTTTGATCCAACTTATGAGCCTATGTCATTTGATTGGCGAATTAAGTCCATTAATGTGGAGAGTTAGGATTGAGAGCTGATCATTTGTTCCTTTCATTACTCCTATCATGTTAAAGGCTTAGTCCTCCCATTTGTTGATCTGATATTCTGGTTTACTATTTAGGGTTTGGGATTTTGATTATTTTCCCTGCATAGTACCTCTTTGAGGATTTTTTGTAAGGCTGGTTTGGTGGAGATATATTGTTTCTATTTTTCCTTACTGTGGAAGACTTTTATTTGACCTTTGGCTATGAATGAGAGTTTAGCTGGGTACAGTATTCTTGGTTGGTAGTTATTTTTATATAGGGTTTGGCATACCTCATTCCTGGCTCTCCTTGCTTTCATGGTTTCTGCTCAGAAGTTTGGGGTAATTTGGATGGATTTTCCTTTATATGTGATTGTTTTCTTCTCTCTAACAGCTTTAAGGACTCTTTCCTTGGACTCTATTGATCCTGTTTTGATCACAATATGTCGGTGGGATGTTCTATTCTTGTATGGTTGGTTTGGGGTTCTAAATGATTCTTGTATCTGTATAGGCCTATCCTTCTGGCTATTTGGGAAGTTCTCGGCTAATATTCTGTTAAATAGATTGCCTATTCCATTAACTTCCTTCTCCAGATTTCCCTCAACACCTATTATCTTTAAATTGGGCTTTCTGATTGTATCTTGAATCTGCTGGAGTGATTTGTTTTGCCAATTGGATTGGTTTTGTATTGCTTATTGATCTTTCCCCATAGATTCTAGTGAATCTTCAGCTCCTGAGATTTGATCCTCTGATTCAGTTAGTCGGGACTGTAGGGTAGCTACTTGATTTCGAGTCTCTTTTCCTTGTGACTGGTCTTTCCTGATTTTTTCCATGTCCTTGGTGTAATTATCTCTTAGGTCCTGCATGGACTTCTTTACTTCATTAACTTCATTAATTTGGTTTTGAGTGCTGTCTTTCAAATTTTTAGCTGGGTAGTTATCTTTTCATTTGACTCTTGAAGTTCATTTATCTTTCTATTTGTGGAGGTCATGAAATTCTCCATTAATTTTTCCTTTGCCTCCACATGTTCTAGAATAATTGACTGAAGAGATTCAAACTTTTCATTTATCATGTTTATCAGTAATCTTTTAGAGCATTTTCAGGGTTCTCTTCTATGTCTTTGATTGACTGCTCTGCTTCCTGCTTGTTTTGAGTGGGAGATAAGACTACATTGTTTCCCATCTTTCTTGTGTTTCTTCTGCCCATTTGGATTGGAAATACCATCCAACAAGCACCTGTGAGCACCGTTTAAGATGCAAAGCAGACCTTACCAAGCACTGTTGTGTAAATCTTAGAAGTTCACAATTATATATGGATACCTATTATACCTGTGTACAAAATTATATTTTGTTCCTAAAGAATACAATTTTAGTATAACAATCAATCTTGAGCCCTGTAATCAGTATTTACTTATTTACTGTTACAAGCTTATGAGCAATTCTTGTTCTTATATTGAGTTCTTTTTGGACTGGCTTTCTCTATGAACCCCTTTGATTCACTTGGAATAAGCAGGGATACCCGCTATCCAGTAACCAGGAGTCAATGGAATCTGGAGGTCCTAGAAGTAAGTCAGGAGGGTAAGTTCGAGGTAGTAAAGAGAATAGAGTAGAATGTATGGAGGGGGATTATTTTGGTTTAATTTCAGTAAAGTGGAAATGTGGAGGAGGGTAGAATCAGTAGAAAGAACAAGGTTAAAAATGATAGAAAATGGAGAGTTAGCAGTAAAGAGTGGAGGTGTTATTCATAGGAAAGTAATTTTTAAAGAAAGAGAATGCGAAGAGAGAAATAAAGAAAAAATACTGGAAGACAGATGCACCTAACAGAAAAAAAATATTTAAAAAAAATAATAAGGAAAAAAAATCAGGCAAAAAAACAAACAAACAAACAAACAAAAAAAGAACTTGATAGAACCAACAGGTAAAAATGGAAAACAAAAACAAACCAATGACGTTTCTGAAATGAAAATATAAAGGGAAAAAAAAGAAAGCTTAAAAAGTGTTTGAGAAAAAATAAAAAAATAAAAAGGAGTCTTCCTTGTTTGGTTGGGATTTCTACAGTCTCTGGTTTCCTTATGATGGTCTGTAGTCTATTCTGCCACTTGGCTGATTTGACTTGCTTTCAGTTTGCAGGGGGTGGATCTTCATGGATAATCCTAAGCTTCTTTCTTTAGCTTGAAGATGGTCAATTTCATGTTCATATAGTAGTATATCTATATGTGTGTCAATCTGTGAATTCTTTCTCTTTTACAGGATAGCGTTTTATGAATTACTGCAAATAGCACTCAAACATCTATTCATCCATCAAACTTCCAGAGTGCCTACTATATTCTGGGTCCCATGGTAACAGTGAGGAGAAAGTGACAATGGCTTTATTTCCAACTTCAAGGCAAGCCCATATTTTGAGCTTTAGCAACCCCCAAGGAGAAAAATCCACTGCCATGGGACTAGAATGCCCTCCAATCCATGAAGCAATAACTCACAAATATTCAGGGAAAAATACCCCCATTTATTCAGGCATGAATAAATGAAGCTGTTTCTGGTCTCTATTAATGTATGTCTCTATTAATTGTTCTGCACCATGGAGGCAATGATTGAAGAAAAATTTAGGACCTCTTTTTATTGTTTTAAAGGTGAAGTACAGTGGGATTACAGTTACTTAAGTCAGGGCATATCTTTTTGAACAGTGTCAACGCTTCCCTCATTTTCTCTATTTTCCCCTCACAGCCCCTCTCCAACAAGTTGTATAGTTTATTTTCAAGCTAATTGTGTAGTGAGCATCATTGCTTCATTTGTTCACCTTTTGTCTCACTATTTCTGCATCCCCCTTGCCCTCCCCTAAAACAAATAAACTTACATATAAGACAAAGGGTATAGAAATAAAAAAAAAAAACAGCAACAAAGGAGAAAACAAAATGAAAACACAAAGAAAAATAACAAAAAATCCTTGTGTTTCCATTTTTTGGAGTTTGTTTTGATATGTATATATGGTCATATGTACATAGCTACTGAGCATTTGTGATCCTCTCCTAAGAATATTCTCCTTTGGTCTCACTATGTGAATGTTTAGAGTCTTCTATAGTTTATCATGTTCAATTGTAATTTTTTAAAGCTCTTATCATCCATATATGTTTACTTGTAGATTTATAGGCACGTTCTAGTTACAACAAATGAAGGAAACCATGCAACCTATATTTCTTTGGGTCTGGCTTACTTCACTTAATAATGTTTTTTTTTTTTTTCCCACGTCTTTCCATTTCCTTATTTATTTTTGTTGATTGTGGGGCTTGAACTCAGGGCCTGGGAGCTATCCCTGAACCTCTTTGGACTCAAGGCTAGCACTCTACCACTTGAGCCACAGCACCACTTCCTCCATTTCCTTATGAATGGTATAATATCATTCTTTCTGATGAGAGCATAAAATTCCATTATGTATACATACCACGTTTTCTTGGTCCCTTGGTCTGTTGTGGGGCATCTGGGTTGAGTCCATATCTTGACTAAACAGTGCTGCAATGAATATGGTTGTTCTGGTAGCTTTAGTATGGACTGGTTTGTGGTCTGTTGGATAAATGCCCAGGACTGGAATTGCTACGTCATTGGGAAGTTCTATGTTTAGTCTTTTGAGGAACCCCAGAGGTATTTCTAAAGGTTCACTCAGACCCTTAAGAGAACAAGGTGGGAATCAGTTTGGCTGTAACTAAAAGGCTCAGGATGGTTCTTGACTGATAGGAGTTACACTCTAGATGTGCTGTGGAGAGACACATATGTTGTTGCATGACAGTAGGACCTTGAAACTATTTGAAGACATGGGAAGACTTGATGAGACCATCAGGAACTACTGAGACAGATTATAGAGGGAAGTGAAGACTGTCAAGAGCTCTTCTCCACAACATCAGAGGATGTTGAAGCCTTGAGGGGGATCACTAGGGACCAGGATAGGGGACAAGTACATTGTAGGTGAAGGAATCAGCCAATGACAACATCAATTGGTGAGTGCTGAAGCAATAACCCAATGAACAATTGTTCCTAAGCATTTGAATCCAATCTTGTCAGCAGAGGGATCTAATCTTAGGGCAGTGTACTTGTGGACACCTCTCTTTCCCTGGGCACGTTGCTCTTCACTGCCTCTTAGTTTTCATTTATATTTCAATCACTACCAGCTAGTGGAGCCAAAGATCCACATCTAAGTCCTTGAAGGAAAAGTGGCATTTTGTTTTTCTTCCTGAGCTAGGTCAGACAATGAAAACTAAAAAAAGAATCAGAGGATTGGTTTTTGTCTTTTGTTTTATTCTTTGCATGTTAAAATGCTGATTTGGGTAGCTCTGTATTTAATACAAAGAAGATGCTATTCCAGAAACATTGTGGCCTATTTGTATTTAATAACTTGACCCACTTATCTTGGCTTTTAAAAATAAAGTCAATGACAGATGTAATTTTCATTTGTAATTTCTTTTGAAGGTGGGTGGAAGTTACAGAGGTAGGACTTACTGTCTCTTCAGGCGATTGTGTGAGGATACTACTTTGAGTGTGGCTTCCAGGAAAGAGCAGTGTTGTCTTTTTTTTTTTTTTTGAAGGATGCTTTCTTTCTTTCTTTTTCTTTTTTTGAAGAGAAGTGACTGACACTTTTTTATGGACCAACAATAACCCATAGACATAGAATTCTAGGAAGGAACTCAAGCCTGTAATTTCTTACTGTTCTCAAAATTCAATTTCAGCAGGAAGGACAAGGGTCTCTCTGTTTTGCCCATTTCATGAAGCATGTGCCTGTTATTACACTCAGCCAGATTCTTTTTTTTTAATTTATTGTCAAAGTGATGTACAGAGAGGTTACAGTTTCAAATGTTAGGCCTTAGGTAATTTCTTGTACTGTTTGTTACCTCCGCCCTCATTTCCCCCCCCCTCCTCCTTTCCCTCTCTCACCATGAGTTGTTCAGTTGGTTTACACCAAACAGTTTTGCAAGTATTTTGTTTCATAATCTCACTTTTATCTGTTTGCTTTCATAATTTCTTGGTTCTCAAATAGAGACACAAGAAAAGCTGTTGCTGTTTCCACTTTAACCTTCAGCATAGATTTTTGGTGCACTTTGGGTGCTCCAGAAATATTTATTAAGTGAACAAAAGAACAGTACATTGCTATTTTTAATAAAGTTCCAAAGCTGTAATGGTTTATTTAAAAACAACTCAAAGCTTACCCAGAGTTAGTAATAGTGTAATACTGATCATTCCACACTTACATGGCAATATTCCACTATGACTTATTAGGATGCAAGAGAAATAGGAACAGTTCCTACTTGTTCCTGGAGAATTGTCAAAGATTTATGTCTCACAGGTATGAGCCACCTTTAAAGAGGGCGAACACAGAAAACACATTGACAAGCAGCTATTTGGGGGAACAGCAGGATTTTCCTGTCAATTTGGTAAGTGAAATATTGAGGCATGACTGACTTCATAAGTAACTTTCTTCATTAGGTAATTTTGTATTTCATGGTTTTAGTACACGGATTTTACTGGTCTATTGCCCATGGCATTGCAATATGTTGGTACATTTTTTGTGATTCTTTCTTATTAATATTTGGGGCCCTTCCTTTTTTGTTGAAAGATACTGCTAGAGTTTGAGTTTGTGATGTTTCCTCCAAGACTCACATGTCTAAAATCAATCCCCAGGTTTGGAGACAGTCGTGGGAGACACAAGGCTTGCAAAGGCGATCCTTAAGTGATTAGAAGTCTTTAAAAGGGATTGTGGGTCTTTAGTCTCTCAGTCTCTTTCTCTCTGCTTCCTGACACCCATTACCATCTTACATCTTTACTGATGGCCCAAAGCCATGAGGCTAACCCGGTCTTGAACTGGGACCTCTAGAACCCTGAGCAGGATAAACCTTTTCTTTGTATAAGCTATTTGCCTTTCGCACTTTGTTATAGTGATGGAAAGCTGACGGATACAGGCATTTTCCTTTACATAGAAAGAATGAATTGTGTATTTGTAACTAGTCCTAGAGACCTTTGTCTCCTCTGAAGGTAGGAAAGAGGGTCCAATTTCTTGTCAGAATATTGTTTTTCAATAATATTATTTTTCAAAAATGCCTTTCTTGAGCACAGAGAACAGTCTTTGGTGGCTTTATCTTATTCAGATGGTTCCTTTTCTTCTTGTATCCTGCCTATAATGCCTTAAACTGTACTTCAGATTGGCAAACATGGGGTGCAGAGAGGGAAGATACATTTCCAGGTGAGGTAAGATGTGTGGTCACCTGGGAACCTAGCTATTGAAGTCTTCCTCAAATTTCTCTACAGGGATAAGATGTGTATTTGTGGTTCATCTTTTTCTTTTGGAGGAATTTCTTTGGTTTGAGGGAGCACGGGTGGATCTCAGCAGGCAGAGTGTGGATCCTCGCAGATTCTTCCCTGAAGGGGGATTCAAAATAGGACTGATATGGTGACCAGAGGAAGTCACCTGATAAACCCAGCTTCCTCTTTTTTCTCCAAGCCAACATTCCCAAGTGGTCATGGCACAGAATGAGTGCTAAAACGTATTTTCAATTCAGTTCCAGCTGTTGCTTTACAGCTTTTGCTGTGAAGATACAGATTAACTGGAAGCAAGCTGGGAAGTGTTATTATGAGTTATTAAGACAATTCTGTCAGGTAATCTCAGTCTCCTAGAGTCCACCCTTTTCTGCTTTGTGTAGTGCTTTTCATATTTATTGTCTTCTGTTTTTCCACATCTTTAGCTTTCCAGATCTGTCCTGCTTTCCTTATCAATCTCTTGTACTTTCTGTTCCTTAAGCCTGTTTTTGCAATTCCACCACACAGAGGAACATAACATATTCTCACCAGTGGCAATGATTCTTGCCTACTAGCCTGAGCATCCTGGCAAATAGTGTCTGGTAGACAGTAACATCCTACTATTAGAAGAAGGAATGAGTGACATGCAGACATTGCCGGGTAAATTAGGGTGATGGGATTGGTATTTGTGATGCTTTATCACACACAATCTTGGCCATTGCCTCGGGGTCAAGGAGAGATTTGCTTGCATTTTGGGAGAATCACTCAACAATAAAGTTCCTGTAATATTGAAAAAGTAAAAGTTTATTTACAGCCATTTCATTTTACAGATAGGATTCTGAGGCCAGAAGAGGAAAGAAACATGTATCTCTCGATATTGAATTATATCTATTACTTATTCAATGATTTAATATTAAAATGAAGCCAGCAGTATGATTACAGGGTACAGAAACTTGCCAAATTTTCATCCTCTTTCATTCAAAACAAGGGAACTTTGCAAAGCAGCATGGTGATAGTTTTTATATGTATCAAACATTATGCACTGTATAAATGTATTCTCTTATTTCATTGTCATACAAACCCTAGAAATTGCTGATCTTACTAACCCTAGGTTAAGAGTGAGTATAGCTAGGCTAAAAGAAGCTAAGATTTATCCAAGATCACTCTGAGAGTGTCAGAAACCAAGAAATCAGATCACTGAGTCCATCTTTATAATGGGTACACATTTTCCTTATGCTTTCATTGAGAACAATTAGAGTACACCATGCACAAAAGGGATACATGTGTGAGAAGTGAGCTGAGCTCGGTGTTCAGTTTCTAGTACAGGCTCATTCCTTCTGTGTGCTAGGTGGTCAAGGTTTCAACAACCCTCCTACACCTAGGACCAGATGGGCTCCCCTGTTGCCTAGAACAAAAAGGACTCCTGATTTTTTCCTGTTCTTTCAGTGTAAGAGGTCTTGTACTTAGAAAGGGGTAACTATAGTAATAGGAGTCTGGTGATTTAACTGTATTTTTGAAACTTATAAAGCATTGGTGAAACCTTTTGCTCAAAGACAGTCTTGAAATTTATCTCAATTCTTATGGTCTGAACCACACTATGGGGCCAGTAAAATTTCTTGGAAGAAATAAGTGTTTGATCCAGTCCAATTTTCTCAGTCTTAATTTATCTTAATAGTTGTTGTGGAAGCATCCCAAGGGGCTGTGGGTGGAGGAGGTCAGGTTGGTTGTTACTGTGCTACAATTTCAATTGCTTATCAGAATCCCTGCCATTTCCTGTGGTCGTTTAATAACAAATGAACTTTGTAGCATCTGTCTTCATAATATAGTGTGGATTAAATCAGAACATTGCCGGTGGGTGAAAAATCAGCTACACAGGGTTAGTGTGAAGGAATGCAGCCAGGAGAAATACTCCAAATATTTTAACAAACACAAATGAAACATCCCTCCTTCCTCTTTTGGTACATTTGGGAGTTTCAATAGATTGCAGAAGGACTAAGCTTTCAAATTGGAACCGGAGCCACATAAAGATTTATCCTTACTCCTTCTGGTTCTGGAATCTGGAGAAGAAAATGAAGGCATTCCCTCTTCTCAGTGATTAGCTGGCTGCCAGGAGACTGTGCAGAAAGGCTTTCCAGTCCCAGGAGCTCTGGGAAGCTGCCATCAATAGCTTTTATAGTCTCAGTGCTTGAGAATTTAATTTATTTGACATTTGGTTGTTGAAGATGATTTATTTTCCCTGGCTTGTTTTCATTATTTCAGGCACTTGAGAGGGGGAAATTTAGAGACTGGTAAGCAGGAGAACAGTTCTTTAGCTATTGGCTAGCACGGTCTCTAGGCGAAGACATTACCAGGTAAATGCAGAAGCTCAGGTCCCTGTCAACACCTACAGACTTAGAGTCTTCACTTTTTTATGTGTGTACTGGTATACTGGCATTTTTAGCTCAGGGCTTAGGCTTTGCCTGAGCTTTTTTAGCTCAAGGCAAAAATCATTTTATATGTACAACATATCTGGATCAGTGACACACCTTGTGAGAGTCTCATGCTAACTAACGTGGTCCATCTTTCAGAGCTGAAGACTTCAGTCTGGAATCACAAGGAATGTGTGATTTGTTGGGGCTTTTTTTTATACACTTAAAGTCAATTGTACAGCTTATAATGGACTGTAATACAAGGTCTTGGATACAAGTGTCTTGGATATACAACTATGTCCATTGGTTAATAAGCATCCTCAATTTAAGTACTTAGCTTCAGTAATTGCTTTGGGTCTAGGTCTGTCCCATGAAAGAATTTAGATTCTGTCTGTATTAAATGCCAGTTTCTTCAGGTGAGGTGTGTGGAAACATAGAATCAGTACCTTACCTCGAGTGCCATCTTTATTGACTGCTATCATTATAAAGCAATGCCATTTGAGAGTAAAACAGAGTTGGGTTGAATACACAGATGAAGGACCAAATTGCCTGGGGCTGATTGTTAATTCCAGTGCCTACTAGCACTGCTAACTAGCAAAGGTACTTAACCTCTCTGTGCTTCATTAGGCTCATATATAATGTACTTTATAACTTTATAGGTTATTGTGAGGATTAAATGAGCTGATACTTATAAAGCTCTTGGAATGACCCAGGTAAGTGTTTCTGTTATACTTACCATTCTGAATACCTATTTCCTTATCTGTGCATTAGGAATAATCTGATTTCTCATGAGGCAGTGAGACACACATAGCCACATCATAGGTCTATTGCAGGGCATGGCATGAGCAGGGACACAGCTAGTGTTTCTTTTACTAAGCCATGTGACATGTCAGCTATCATTCTGAAAACAGAGCCTTGTGCTTGTATTCTGCCTTTATGTGCATAATGTGGGGGTATAAGTTGTAAATATTTCCTAGACTTAATTTACTTTACTCATTTATCCTAGTACATAAATCTCTAACAAGAGAGGTAAATACCAGATGAGCTAAAAACTATATATAACGAAGCAACAGTGATTATGAAGCTAGCTGTTTTCCAAATTTTCATTGGACAACTGACATGGTCTCTTGGGTAACTGGTAGGGGTAGATGACTCCAACGTCATTTAGTTAAGGAGTTGCATCCATGGCAACTAATGAGACAAAAGCGAGGCTGGGTCAGGTAACAAAATGATGGGAATGGCATTTTTTAAAAGCTTTCCGAGAAATCATAAGCTCAACTCGGCATTAGAGAACTGCTCCAGATGAGAGGTGGCTGGCATGGACCTGTGCAGCTAATTTCTTCACAGTACTGGAATGTATGATGATGACACCAATGATGACCCACCTGACCAGCTTTCTAACAGGCGGGGAAGTCCCAGAATGACATTCCCCTTATCTGATGGGTTGGCAAGGTTGTTCTTAGGAGATAGTGTAAGGTGAGGTGTACCTTGGTGCAATCCAGTCCCCTCCTCCCTCCCCCCTTCTCTGTAACGCTTGCTCCTTGTCACTATATGTGAAATCTCTTTCATTCCCTTACTCTACCACTGATTCTGAAGTTCTTTCTTTTTACTAAATTAAACTTTTTTCTTTATTCTTAAGTGTGGTACAGAGGGGTTACAGATTCATATGTACGAAAGGGAGTATATTTCTTGTTCAACTTGTTACCTCCTCCCTCATTTCCCCCCCTCTCTTCCCCCTTTCCCTCTCTCCCCAAGAGTTGTGCAGTTGATTTACACCAAATGGTGTTGTAAGTGTTGCTTTTGGAATCATTTGTCTTTTTGTTCTTTGTCTCTCGATTTTGATATTCCCTTTCCCTTCTGCTGTTCTAATACCCATATAAACCGTATCCAGAATATTCGGATGAGATATAGTGGTAGCAGGTCCTTCTCTTATGTGGTTAAAAAGATTCATAAAAGGTTTAGAGGATAAACTATATAACTTAAGGTCATTCTTACTCTTGAGGTATTTGTGTATTAAAGTTTCTTGAAGACTAAGAACCATATTGCTGGCAGAGCGTATTTTGAAGACTTTTTGGTTCAAGTGGACTCAACCTCCCAAGGGGAGACCTGTGTTTTAGGGTTCAGACAAAGCATTGCTTTTCTTTGAGGACATTTTGATAAGCTTCAGAACAGGCTGTGGATTTTTGTTGTCATCTTGGCTCTGGGAAAGTCAGCCTTGGTTCCACATGAAATGTTCTGTCCTTTACTTTCTTGCTCCAGTACCTTGTGGTTTTTAATTTGGTTTCTCCTCTCTGCTCAGCCAAGCCTTCCAGGGGCTCACACAGCTTCCATTGCAGATGGACTATGGGGTCTGAAGCTTGAGTAAAGCAGCTTTGACAAGTGTCTTAAAGTACCTCTTGCCTCAGGAATGTACTGAAATCTAAGCATTTGGGAGGTAGAGGCAAGAGTTTGAGACTTACATAAGAAGTTCAAGGCCAGTCTGGGTTGTATATTTTGAGACTTAGTCTCAAAATAATTATGTATATATGCACACACATATATTTATGTGCATATTAGTATATGTGTATATATTACATATGTAATATATGTAATATATACACACATATACTTGGATAGTTTCCAGTTTTCATCTAATGCAAGTCTGTAATCTGTGCCTTAGACTGCTCCTTGAACCCCTGGGTGACCACACCGGCCTACCTATTATCTTATTGCCTTCAGCCTTTCTAGCTAGGCCAATGGTTCCTAAGCTCAGTGCCACAGGAACTGATAAAATCACCTCCTAGGTTCTGTTTCAGTGTCACCAAGTCAGACCAGAAATTGGAGACCAGGAATCTCTAGAATCTTCAAGAGAAGTAAGAACAATAGAAAGTTTGTATTTGATGTTCACACAGACACTCCACCTCTAGTTCCAAGTACTTGCCCTTGGGAATCAGTTCAGCACTTTTCAGTTCATCACAATGAAAAATTGGTCCCAAGAAATTTGGCCTAAGCCTGTGAGTCAAGACTCTTAGCAAATTTGGTATTCCCTTTGAATTACCTACTTCCAATACCAGTAAACACGGTTTCCAATATACTCAGATAAGATTACAGAGATAGTGTAGGTAAAACCACAGGAAGGTGATACAAGAACATCATCAATAATAGAAGCTACAGATACACATATGACGTTGAAAGTAGTTACAACTGTGATACCAAATTTGAGAGACACAGGGTAAAAAAAGAGAAACAACTACAAAAGCAATACTTGCAAAACTGTTTGGTGTAAGTAAACTGAACACCTGGGGGGGGAGGGAAAGGGGGGAAGGGAAGGGGATATGAGGGACAAGGTAACAAACAGTACAAGAAATGTATCCAATGCCTAACGTATGAAACTGTAACCTCTCTGTACATCAGTTTGATAATAAAAATTTGAATAAAAAAATGATACAAATAGAAAGGCAAAAAAAAGACTCTTAGCAAATTGCATCTGTATCTGGCTTTATGATTATTGTTAGCTTTCCTTTCATTGTGACCACTTAAGAAGTACTGGCAACTGACTGTACGCTGTAGGTGAGAGGTGCCGATGTGTGGCCTCCTTAAACAGTTGCATAGCTACTTTTACTGGAGTCGGAACTCAATGGTCTCCTCCCGTTTCATCAAAAATAGATTTTAGTTTATAATGTACCCCCCCCAACTAGGCTTACTTTTTATTTAAAGGACTTTCTATTATGTTTAAAGAATACTTTGGGGCTGGGAATATGGCCTAGTGGCAAGAGAGCTTACGTCGTATACATGAAGCCTTGGGTTCGATTCCCCAGCACCACATATATAGAAAATGGCCAGAAGTGGCGCTGTGGCTCAAGTGGCAGAGTGCTAGCCTTGGGCAAAAAGAAGCCAGGGACAGTGCTCAGGCCCTGAGTCCAAGGCCTAGGACTGGCAAAAAAAAAATTATTGTTGCTTAATTTCCCAATCAAGTATGCACAAATATTTTACAGATACAATGTTACACTCAATTTTTTTGAAATTGCCCTGTGTGGCTTTATCAAGAGCAGAGCTGGGGAAGCTAATTTGTCTGATTGGAAGAGGGGTCATATATATAATTTAATCATTCAGGTGGTAAACACAATAGGCCCATGAAAGCCCTAATATCTGTTTTTATCCATCAGATTTAAATTGTAAAGGAAACAGTCATGATGCATTCAAAAATGCACACCATGTTTTGCTAACATAATCAGAAAAATGAAGTTGCTACAAACCCTTTCCTCATCTGCCAGTCATTGTATTAAATGCTTTTGCAATTTTATTAGAATTCTCTGTCTCTGCAGATGCCAGTCAGCTGTGAAATTGAAATTGCAAACAGAAATATTACATTTTCATCCACAGTGGAAATGGAGAAAAGTCCATTTTTATGGCAAGCAAAGAAATAGCATGACCTTGTCAACTGGGCCATTCTCTGTTTCATTTTGAAGGCAGCATTTGGCTCATCTCTTGAAAGGGAAGAAGGAAAAATGGCTCTATATTCCTCTTTGCTTTCTCTGGCAATCTGACCAACAAGTATCCTCCACAATTCAGAGATGGAGAGCCTTTGAGTTCATCAATGCAACCCATTTTCTTCTTTCTCTGAGTGAAGAGAGGTTGTACTGAAGAGGTTATAGTTATGAGAGGAAAGGACACTGTAACCAAATGTTAGCTCTACAATCTCTCATTTTCTCTTGGCTAAAGAAGATGAATGGCAGAGATGGATAGTTCTAGTTGGACTGTGATAACCAAAGTTCGGCGTGAGCAAAGGTTGAGATTGATAGTTGGATTGTCTTTGCTTAAAGCACTCTTTCCTATCTTCTTCCTATGGGCAATGTTTGCTCATTCATTTAGTCTTACTTAAGTGTCACTCTCTTTTGGAAGATATCATCCATAAGCCTCAACCACTCACTCAAATCCAGGTTATTTGTACCTGCTTTGGGGTACAATCACCTTACAGACCTACCGATTTTATCTCTTAAATGTCTACTTTGGTTGATAGATTGCAGATTTTTGTGTGTGTGGCAGAGGCCCTAGACATCTTGTTTGTTATTTTATTGCTGGGCTTAGAATAGTGCAAGTGTGCAAGATTTGGACAGACATGATTTACATGAGAGCAGGGAGATCAGAACTAGGTTAAGGAAATGTAGGAGGGAGTTCTCAAGGATGCAGCATTATCATGAGGGTGAGGAAATTACAACAAGAAGCTGCTTACAGCATGTATAAGCTCTGACTCTGACCAAGAATTTTAACTGGCAGGGGAAAGTTATGGTGGACTTTTTTCTAGGTCAGAGCATGGACTCAACTCACTACCTATTGTTTATGCTCATTGGCTGAGCCAGTGCCTCCAACCAACTGAGTCATGCCTCCAACCCGGAAGGTGGACTCTTGTAAAACACATTTTTTTTTTTTTTTTTTTGGCCAGTCCTGGGCCTTGGACTCAGGGCCTGAGCACTGTCCCTGGCTTCTTCCCGCTCAAGGCTAGCACTCTGCCACTTGCGCCACAGCGCCGCTTCTGGCCGTTTTCTGTATATGTGGTGCTGGGGAATCGAACCTAGGGCCTCGTGTATCCGAGGCAGGCACTCTTGCCACTAGGCTATATCCCCAGCCCCAAAACACATTATTTTGATATTAATTTGTTTTGAACAGATGCTCTTTACATTCACCATGGAGCCCAACTCCGTTTAGCTACCATGTCTTTGTATAATTATGACTTAAGTGTTTCTTATATATCGTCTTACAAATCCTCTAAGCATTTTTTGTTTCGGTCAGGGAAGTTGGTTCTGAAGCTTGAACTCAGTGCTTTGTGTTCTTGTTTAGTTTTTTTTTTGTTTTTTTTTTTTCTCAAGGCTGGAACTCTATCACTTGAGCCACACCCCTAACTCCTGGCTTTTTCCTGGTGAGATGAGTATCAGAGTACCTCAGACTTTTCTGGCAGGGTTAGCTTTGAATGGTGATCCTCAGATCTTAGCAAGGACTACAGGCATGAATCACTAGAACCCAGGTATCCCAACCTTTTTTTTTATCCTTTAAAAAAAAGAGGAGGAAACTGAGTCTCATAGCTTCCTGACTTCATAAAGTCATGCTGATAATGATGGCGAGATTGTGGCTTGCAGCTATGACTGTTGGATTCCCAAGGTCAACAGACGTCAAAATATTCATAAAGAGCTGTATGCTTACACAGGTCAGAATCTTTGTGTTTAATTGCCTTGAGGAAGGACTGTGGGAATGTCATCAGGACTGTCCAGTGAATGAACCAAGGGACTTTCACAAGAGGGCCTGGAAATGAGGCCAGTGGGGAGGGAGAAACAACCCCTTGTGGGAGAGAAACTGGGTCTTGATTTCACAGGTCATGTCCAGCTGCTCCCAGCCAGGTGCTTGCATCGCTGTTGTACACTGACTCTGAGCAGTCGCGGCTCTGAATCAGTGTTTTCCAGATGTAGATAGCTGCTTGCTTGAAAACCCTTCAAAAAGGGAGACCAGTTCTTTGGAGCATGGCTGGTGGTGTGCCCAGCTGTACTTGAAGCTATCTCATCTGTGATATCGTGAGAGAATAGATCATGTGACTTCCTGACCATTCCTGCCTGCACATGTGCTCTTTGTTCATCTCCCTTGCTTGGCAAGACCAAAAGATAGGGAAAAAACCCACCTCTCAAACTTGGGGCAACAAAAGAAAAGACATCAAGCAAAATATAACTCCAAAGTTCACTGGCCTCTTCCCCTTTTTATGAGTTCCTAGGCATGGATGGCCTTCTGCATTTGGTCCTGACAACCATAGACATTGTTTTTTCTATTTAATATTATATCACCTTAGTGGTGACTAATATTTTTGAACACTTTTACTATATTGTGGAGTTTAATTGCCTTGTTTCACTGTCATTTGTTGTTTGCAATCCTTTCCTATGTAAGGAACTCCCTTAAGATCACACAATAGTAAGTCACAGGGCTGCACAGCATGGGACGTCCATGCTGGCTCCAGAGTTCAGCTCTAATATCAATACACCACTCTGCTACTCTCTACAATGCTGAAGAATTGGCTGGGCCAAATTAATAGGCCTTGTCACAGAAGTTACGTTTCTGGTGGTCTAGGTGTGACATACACCATTGCCGGAAGGTCTATCATAAAGTCAGGTAGACGGGAATTTTTTTTTTCTTTTCTGCCAGAATGGCTCTGTTGCCTGTGACTTCCCCTTCAATAACAAAGTCCATGCACAGCTGAAGGACACCAGAGGCAATTAAAGGTTCTTACGAGCCAGTACTTCTCTGAGGGATATAAAAGCGACATCCCAGATCATTCTGGTTTGCTCTGTTGAGCTAGCTGGACACTTAGCTTCTGCAAGGTTTTTTATCCTCTAGGCTAACAGCTGAATGCCTTCCAAAAGCCTCTCTGGCAAAAAATTGTCCAGGAGGCACATGCTATTTTTGAATACTGTCTTCCTTTGCTGGCATGGTTCCGGAATTTAATTATGGAGCCTGGATTAGTGTAAAGCCATGTTCCATCTACTACTGTACTTAGTTCCTCTTCTCTCAAGAGAAGTGGTCCTTTCCACCTCCTTCTTCCAATTTCTATTTGTTTATTTTTATTTTTTTTTTACATTTCTTTTTTTATTATAAAAGTGATGTACAGAGAGGTTACAGTTTCATACGTTAGGCATTGGATACATTTCTTGTACTGTTTGTTACCTTGTCCCTCATACCCACCTCCCCCCTCCCCCTTTCCCCCCCTGAGGTGTTCAGTTCACTTACACCAAACAGTTTTGCAAGTATTGCTTTTGTTGTTGTTTCTCTTATTTTACCCTTTGTCTCTCAATTTTGGTATTCCCTTTCAATTTCCTAATTGGAGGCGGGCTTGTCAAGGTGCTTAACTAGTGTCTGGTGGGTGCCTTTGGGCTGGTTGTCTTGCTTCTGATTTCTGTCCAGACTGACTGCCACCAGCTTGGAGATTCACATTCTGCATTGGTTTGGTTTTGTTCTGTTTTCTGTCCAAGCCTTAAACACCTCCTCCTCTTCCTCCTTTTCCTCCTCCTCCCCCTCTCCCTCCCCCCTCCTCCTCCTTTTCTTTCTCCTCTTTTTCTTTTTTTTTTCAAATTTTTATTATCAAACTGATGTACAGAGAGGTTACAGTTTCATACGTTAAGCATTGGATAAATTTCTTGTACTGTTTGTTACCTTGTCCCTCATACCTCCCTCCCCCCCTCCCCCTTACTCTTTCCCCCCCTGAGGTGTTCAGTTCACTTACACCAAACAGTTTTGCAAGTATTGCTTTTGTAGTTGTTTGTCTTTTTTTACCCTGTGTCTCTCAATTTTGGTATTACCTTTCAATTTCCTAGTTCCAATACCAATATACACGGTTTCCAATATACTCAGATAAGATTACAGAGATAGTATAGGTACAACCACTGGAAGGTGATACAAGAATATCATCAATAATAGAAGCTACATATACAGATGGGACGTTGAAAGTAGTTACAACTGTGATATAACAATTGTCTCCATAACATGGAGTTCATTTCACTTAGCATCATCTTAGGTGTTCATAAGGGTATAGCTATTGGGCCTTGTGATGCTCTGCTATGACTTGCCTAAACCTGTAGTAATTCTTCCCAATAAGGGAGACCATAGAGTCCATGTTTCTTTGGGTCTGGCTCACTTCACTTAGTATAATTTTTTCCAAGTCCTTCCATTTCCTTACAAATGGGACAATGTCATTCTTTCTGATAGAGGCATAAAATTCCATTGTGTATATGTACCACATTTTCCTGATTCATTCGTCCACTGAGGGGCATCTGGGTTGGTTCCAGATTCTCGCTATGACAAATGGTGCTGCGATGAACATTGTTGTGCTGGTGGCATTACTGTGATTTTGTTTGTGGTCTTTTGGATAGATACCCAAAAGTGGGGATGCTGGGTCATAGGGGAGTTCTATATTTAGCCTTCTGAGGAATCTCCATACTGCTTGCCAGAGTGGCTGAACCAGATTACATTCCCACCAACAATGAAGTAGGGTTCCCTTTTGGCCACATCCCCTCCAACAATTTTTATTGTTAGTTTTCTTGATATATGACATTCTTACTGGGGTGAGATGGAATCTCAATGTTGTTTTGATTTGCATTTCTTTTTTGGCCAGTGATGTAGAGCATTTTTTCATATGTCTCCTGGCCATTCTCATTTCCTCACGTTCTCCTCTTTTTCTTTATAAAGTCCACAGGAGACTTTATTATAACAAAGGTCAGGGTAGGCTAGCTTTTAAATGCTAACAAAATGCTGTCACTTCTCCTGGTCAAAGATAACCTCAGCACATTTGAAAAGCTGCAAATTGGCATCATGCTTAGTGCCCTTAAATATTGTTGGACATCAGCTCATGCCCCAAAGACTTAGCTTGCTGTGAAGGTTAGTCTGCCTGAAGTGCTCAGTCTGGGTTCAACCCACAATATTGGTGGGCTGTATACTGTGAAGGCATAAGCTTTCAAGCCCATATATCAGGGCATCTTATTCATGGATTTCATGCGTTCTGGGAAAAGGTAAAATTTAAGATTTGGAAAATTGAAACATTCTAGTTATAGGAGGGGGATTTTATTATTTTTTACAGGACTTTGACACTAATGCTCTAGCAACTACCAGACATGGTGTGTGTGTGTGTGTGTGTGTGTGTGTGTGTGTGTGTGTGTGTGTGTTGGATTTCATTCATTCAGTAGGGACCTTCTATAATGGTATATCATCACCACCATTACTTTGAGTTAGGCTAAGACAATGCCCTTCCCTTCTCCACAATTATCTATGTTTCATTCTAGGGGCAACTATTTATTCCAAGCTATATCATGTGTTCTTATCTGTTCTTCAAGTAAAATGCTTGCATTTTGTTGAGAATGTTCAGTTCATTATGGTGAGACCTTGTTGGAAATTAAAGTAAGAATAGATTAATACCACCACTTTTGTTTCTACAAACGGGGACAAGTGACTGGAGCTATCAGCGTCCTTCAGACAAACCGAAAGCTGAAAGTAGACACATTCAGGCCTGAAGGCACCTGAACCTGCCAACACCTCACTTTACATCCCAACTGAGTGATTCGCCCTGTCACCAAGATTACTGGGTACATTTTCAGGGACTGGAAAAAAATATGTCATGACAGAAAGCAGACAACCATGCATGTTCTTGGCAAGATCTTGTTTTCCCCAAAGAAAACCCACGGAGGCTGAACCTTACTTCTTTCAATTGTACATTGAGGAAGTAGGAGATATCTTGTAAATAAATACCTCTATTCACCATCTTAATATCCACTTCAACTATAAAGACAATCTTGCCTATATCCATCTAACACATGGCAGAAAAAAGATAAGGAAGTAGGATTTTTTACTTCTCCAATATAGTTTTTTTTTTTTTTTTACATTGCCCTGACTTCCCACCATTCCTATTTTCCCATTTGAGTGGTAGAATGAAAGTCAGTGGCATTACCCTTAAATGATACATTTGAAGAGCCATATGTATGTTGCTTGCAGGAAAATGCACAATGTTCTGTCTAGAGACAGAGCTGATCATTAGACTGATGTAAACAACTTTCCACTTGGGAGAGGTTTAATTACCAACTCCAGATGTTGGTAGAAGCTGGTTTGTGGACTCCAGGAACCTGACTCTCTCTGCTAGCAGATCTCATCCACCCCCAACCACACCTGCACCCTGGCCAACTCACATCTCAGCAGTAAGAGCAGATGCTCCAGACACTTAGAAATAAAGAAGGTAAGACTGACAATCAAGTGTGCAGGGGTTCCTGGACCACAAGATGCTTCACAGCTTTTCTCTTCCTTTCTTCTGGTTTTTGGGAAGTGGCGCTATGGCTCAATGGTGGTAGAGTGCTAGCCTTGAGGTGAAGCGCTCAGGGACAGCGCTCAGGCCCAGAGTTCAAGCCCCATGACTGACCCAAAAAAAAAGCAAAAAACAAACAAAACAAAAGACTCTAATTGGTGCTATTAAATCATTCCAGATTGTAGCATTAAAATTAGCCTTCCTACCTGTAATGTATGTATTACAGGAACACATTTCTTCACATATTCAATAAAGTGTGATTCCAATGACTTGCTAAAGGCTATCACTTTTCAAGCCTTTGGATCTGATGTCTTGATTTGAAGGCATCCTAAGCAAAAAATTTACGAGATTCTTACCTTAATCAATCAGCAAAAGTTTGTAAATGGAGGTATGAATCAAGTGGTAGAGAATTAGCCTTGAGCAAAAAAGCTGTGATGTTAGAAGTGTCTTGGGATGTTGGGGTTTCACATAGAAATAATGACTCCAGCTTGAAAGGAACTTGACAAGACAAAATTTACTTCTGCAGAAGGGTGGGCCATCAGCTAAAATTTGGATTGGGTAAACAAGCACACAGAGCAAGCAGGTGGCTCCCTTTATATCCCTAACAGGCCCTGCCTGCCCAGTAGGAGTAGAGGAGGCCCAGCCCCTCTGTTCATATTGGCTGAGCTCTGCAAAAGGATGAAACTAAAATTCAAGGAGCTTCTAACAGGATGTTTCAAATAAAAGGAAGCAGGAAAAGCAGGAAAAGTATGTACCTACAATGTATTTAACAGGGGCCAAGCCACCTGGTCAAGGCAAGAGCTTTTCAGAAAAATAATTCTCAGGATAGTAACAAAGGAAACAAAATACTTTGATAGAAAAGGCACTTTTCTCCACAGCAAGAAATCAAGGCCCAGTACTGACATGAAAAGGAAATAAATGTATTTATGTATTCTACATTTTTAAAACACTTGTCTTCCCTTTTGTTTTGGTCTAAGTTAAACAAGTCATTTTTCAGTTATTAATATATTTACCTGTATTTCTTTTATTGCATTTATTGTTTTTTTCTTTTTGCTGGTCGTGAGGCTTGAACTCTGAATGCTGTCTCTGAGCTTCTTTGATCAAGGCTAGCACTCTATCTCTTGAGCTATAGCACTACTTCCTGCTTTTCTGAGTAGTTTATTGGACTTTCCCTGCCTAGACTGGCTCTGAACTATGATCCTCAGATCTCACTCTCCTGAGTAGCCAGGATTACAGGTGTGAGTCACTTACATGGATAATTTCTTTACAATGAGATGGAGCCTTAACAAATGTTTGCTGAATTAATTTGAATGCCTACTATTTTAGACATTGGCATTTCTGAGATTTTTTTTTTCTTGTCCCTCCTTCCCCCCATTCTTCTACCCAGTCCAAATATCTCATTAATAAAAAATACAGGGTTTTCCTTGCAGGGATGAAAAAAATCATACATGATAGCACATCAGAGATTGATTCATACCTCACCTTTCCCATTTCCCAAATGCCAGGAATTGTTTCAACAGAGGAAATAGGGTTGCCTTGTTCTGTATCAGAGCATGTTCTTTAGAGAACAAATGTATCAGATGGAGTGGGTACTCACTATTTTTTTTTGTTGCAAACAGGTAAGACCTGAATGTGGAACAGAGAAAAGACAACCTGAAAGAAGAGGAGACCTTATAGAAGGACCCAAGTTTGCAGTGTCTTCGTCTGTAAAATGGAGAATAATTACCCATTTTGTTGAGTGCATGTTGATTCAGGGAGATAGTTCTTGCATAGCACTGAGCACAGGTACCTGGTATGTTAATGATTAAACAAATGTTAGCTATTATATTTATTATTATTTATTTATTTATTTATTATATTTATTATTATATTATATTATTATATTTGAGAACTGTTAACAGCAATTGCTTATGCAATAGTATGTACATCCTAGTTTTTAATTGTCTTTAAGTTGCTGTACAATGGAATTGCCATTCAACATAAGAGCAAGGCAAGGCGAAGAAAAAAACCAAAAAACCTCTGAGACCAGTCTTCAGGAAGTAGAAGGGACTTTATTTATGCTGGTGGGTTTCAGAGGGGATAATTTCCCCTAAATGAGCCCAGATTAGAGTTACGGGTCAGGTTTATATACCCGGAAAAGAGGAGTATTACAAATAGGTAGCATGAAGAGTACCCTGCAACTCAGAGGGGTGGTGAACTTCTGGATCCTTGGTAAGAGGAAGGAAAAAGCAACTTTCCCCAGTCAGGGAATAGGTGCAAGACAGCTGGTTGCACACATTGGAATCTACAGTTTGTTACAAAGCAACAGAGATGGGGAAGGAGGGAGTTAAAAATTGGTTGCAAAAATACACCTTTAGAAGCTTGTTTTGCAATGTTAGTATTGATAACAAGGCTGCCTAAGGCTGAATAGGTGAAAAGCATAAATGCCTATGTGCAACACTATGGCTAGCTGGCAAACTGAGTGAGAGATGTTTTTGCTTTTTACTAGAGCAAGCAAATGGGAAACAGGTAAATCCCAGAATTCAGCAAGCTTGATCCTTCAAAAGCCATTTATTAGTGCAATGAATTTTCATCAATGTCACCCCTTTCATCATTTTCCCCCATCCTTTATGTGCCTTCCTATGTCTCTGTAGTTCTGAGCAACATAATGATGAGAGCACAGGTGAGCTAGGCCTGACTAATCCAACTACTACTCCATTCCCTTGGATACAGTTAGGTCTGGAATGAGTCTTGACCTGAGTTCCCAGCTGTAGGGGTGGAGCTGGAACAATTGGGAAGGAGCATCCATTCTCTTTGCCTGTCATTACTAATTTGGTAGCAGGAAGGACTGGAGCTGCTGGCTTGCCTTGGCTTTATAATCAAGCCAGGAGGAAGCAGAGTGGAGAGAAAGATTCCTGTGGACTCTGTGTGAGTTCTGGATCCAGGCATGCCTCAGGCAAGAAATCCCCGGGCTTCTTTATCATGGGAGACCAGAAATTTAAGTCCATCCCTTGAGTTCATTTATATTTATTTTTTACAATCATAGTAAATGTGAAGGTTGCTGTCCTTTGTTCATAGAAGAGTTTAGGTAGACGGATCTAAAGCAGGCATGAACCTTTATAGCCACATCCTCATTCTGACCTGTGTCATCCCTTCCAGCCAGGGTGGTTTCTGTGCTTCACTATGGAGGTCATGCAGAAATGATGGAGTTAAATGCAACTAGACTCTCATGGTCCTGTAATAGCTGCTGTTTTAAAATTTTTAATTTTTTCCCCTGTTTTACTTAGAGCATTAAAATCCTGTTTGGCAGAGAAATCACAAAAGTAGAAACAGCAGGGATCTCCTTAAAGCACAGTACTGTGCAGTTTCCAATTAATTTGCTGCCTACCCACTCACTGTCCATTTGGAAATGCTTTTATTAACATATAGCACCCTAGGACTTCGTGAAGGTGTCAGGGCTTGAAAGTAAATCACGGGAAAAAGAGGGAAAAAAAGAAAAAAGGATGAGGGATGTCCTCTAGACCCTATACACTCACAAAAGCTTAATTGAAAATACCTGCACAGTGGGTTGGCATAGAACACCCAGGTTGCATTAACACATTTCAGAAAGCAGGTGTCTTTACACTGAGGGCTCAGAAGTTGGCTTTTTCCCAGATACCTGTAGTCCATTTTAGTAATCTCAAACTTTTGAAAATTTCTAAAATGTATGCCCTAGTGTTGTTCTCCCAAATTGATTTCGAGTTTTGGGCAGCAACAACAAGGTCATTTATGGTCACAGAATCCAGTACTCTGGAACTCCCCTTACTTCTAACTTGTGTATATTGACCTTTGCACTACCTGGGTGATTTTTAAAAAATAATTTATATATTGTCAAAGTGATGTACAGAGGGGTTACATTTTCATACATAGGTAATGAGTACATTTCTTATCAAACATGTTACCTCCTCCCTTATTTTCTCCCCCTTCCCCCTCCCCATTTTCCTTCCCCCACCATGAGTTGTACAGTTGGATTATAGTATACAGTTTTGTAAGTATCACTATTGCATTGGTTTTCCTCTTACCCTTGGTCTCTCTGTTTTGATGTTGCCCTTCTCTAGTTCCAATAAATGTATATACAATACCCTACCTGAGTGATTTTTGTACATCAGAGCTACAGTGCATTTCCAAGAGCATAACCATAAATTTGATAGAAAAAATGAACTATAAAACTTGTGGATGGGGATGGGAGGGAAAATCCGGGAGGGATCAAGGGAAGAGGTGACATTGTTCAAAAGGAAATTACTCTCCATCAAACTTATGTAACTTTAATCTAACTGTAAATTACCTTTATAATAACAATAAAAATACACGAAAGTAAAACATCCTAGAGGAGCTAAATAAACAACAACAAAAACAGAATTTCCCCAATTTCTCCCTGCCTGTAGCATTAATTGGGTAAAAGAGTCTCTTCTTGATTCCTGAAATTTTAGTCATAAATATTACATCATATTCTAATTAACTTTGATACTGATTCTCAATTTATTTTAGAGCATGATTTCCCTGGACTGTGGATGCTCCATGAAGGTAGGGCCTACATGATCTATTTATTTCCAAGTTTTCATATCTTGCTACAGTGCATGATACTGGGAAGCATGAAAGACATTTTTGGGGTCTTATAGAACCTTTCCAAGTTCTCTCTTGTACAAAGAGTTTAAAAACCTGAGATTTAACTCCATTATAAGGATTATAGTAGAATCAGTAGTGAGGTATCTTGTGAAATTTGGAAGGTAAAGGAGAGAAGAATATGCTGGTCCTCTGGTGATACCTATGGACAGACATGAGAGAATGGGAGACAACTGTAGTAATTTTTCACCCATCATCTCTGAGGATCCCCTGTTTCCGTCCTGAAGATAGCCTGCAATACTGCTAGTGGTTTCTGGGAATCTCTGCTTCTGCCTTTGGCCACTAAGACCTTACAATGCTCATGCAAATCTGAGTTTTCTACAGTAATGCTCTTTCTAGTTTCAATACCTATACTGATTATGCATTGTCTGATTAAGTGGTGATGGATAAAATAATTACATTAATGACTGCCTGTCTAGAACATTTATGGCAGATAATAATTTTTAATTTTGTTTGAGTTCTTCACATTGGGAAAAGTGCATATTAGCTGCTAATGAGTATAATTATTAGACAGGCCAGAATCTACATCTTAAACTGCCTTTATTGTGTACTGAAGATGGTCTCAGATATAAATCTCTTACATCAATACTAGAAGCTTTTAAAAAGCAAAGGAGATTTGTTGCTTGGTGAGGAATGGTCTACAATTGAAAAGCAATTGCTCTTGTTAATAAGTAGAAATGAAAGGCATGTAAATGAGTTTTGGTATTATTCAGTTTTGACTTTAGGACAAACAACATCAAAATCTCAGTGGTTTAAACAACAAACATTTGTTTGCATGTATGCAGACCTGAGGTCAACTGTGACTTTTCTGGGCTTGACTGGAAACTGGATGGGCTTGCTTGGCTTTCAAATTGGATTTTAGGTTCAAATAGATTATACCTGTTTTTCCATTCTCCATCTACTAGCAGCCCTTCAAGGGAGACTTATCATGGTAAATAAAAGGAATGAGTTGGTGAGGGAAAACAACTGAGACCTTTATTGGGACATTAAGGCTGTTCACACCTCACAATATTCTGTTGGCTAGATCAAGTCATATGACCAAACACAGCTTGAATGAAACAGGGTAGTCTACTCTATCCATTCTTGGAGGCATTGCAAAGAGACCTGGGAAAACAAAACGGTGTGGGAAAATAATTTTAATGTTGGGAAGGAATAAAGGAATGGGAACAAAAATCTAGTCTACCATGGGTTCTTTGTCAAATGAGAGAACTTTTTGGATAAGTTATAGTTGAAACTCCAATAGGTTCATGATTTCTCTGTGTAATATGAACCCATTCCTCTCATAATTACATAAAGCAACTCATTAGACTGTTTCAAGTGGGACAGAACATTACAGCCAAAGTGGTGTGTGAGAAGAATCATTAAAAAAATTTTCTCAGTGATTTGCAAGGAGCCCAGAAGCCAATGCCCTTCTTATCTCTATTCCAAGCAGATATACCATAATATACATTAGATAAATGTTTGCTGGATTGTCAATCCAATGGTAGTATTTGTATTGAGAAGGGGTCAACTGCCAAGTGGAGGTTGGTGATTGATTAGTTATGTCTACTTAGAGATACAGAGGAGGGACATGTATTTCCCTTTTTTATATTATTATACTTCCCCTTAAGTCAGTTGGATCTCTTTTCAGCATTAGTATCTACAGCTCTATGATTGAAATTCCTCACAGGGTAGGATTCAAATTCATTTGTGAATCTCCCACAGAACTCAAAATAAGGAGATAAGAAGTTTCTCAATACCTGGAGAGGCTCAGTATATGTGTTTCTAGGTCAGAAGGGGCAGGATTCAACTCCTATTTTAAATTTCAGCCACCCCCTCCCCACCTATATGTCTTCTCTGTTTCCTTGATCTTTAAAGGATGCTAAATTAAACAAAATAATGCATTCAAACCTCATAGAAAAGTGCTTTGCACATAGAAAAAATACCTGCTGCTTTATCAGTCATTATGAATTTGACACTATTACTTCATTGCTTGAGAACTGATACAGACTTACAGAGCTATTGAAGTGTGGAAAGGGTAGAACAGTACTGTGCAAAGTAAGATTGCACATCTTTGAGAATCAATGATAGAAGTTGTTCACAGTGGTAAAACAAAACAAAGCAAAAGCAAGACAGAGTATAATGTTTACTTTGGAATGCCCAGTTTAACCTTGGAACTAAGTACAAACTCAGTTACTATAGTAATATCCCTCCTTTATGTTTCTTATTCCTTTCCCTCTATTTGAAGTTGACTGAAGAAAACAGCAGTAAAGAATTACTTTCCCAAGTAATCAAACATGCCAGTTGGAAAGTCAAGAGTACCATTTCCCAAGAACTGGTTGGCAATTTGTAAGCTGAATTGTATGAAGGCAGCTGTGATATCACTAGAAGGCTGGCATCCTCAGAGAAGGCTAGTTTGATGTCTTGTCCAATGCATAGGCATGAAGGCCTGCTGAGTGCAGTTTTCCTTTGTAGAACTCAAGGAGAAGAAAGCACAGAAAGCTAAGAGCTCACCACACTGATTTTAGCCATACTTTGTATTAACCATTGCCTAGAATGAGTTTCTTCAAAGTGTTGCATGCTGGTTTCTTGTCAAAACTGGATTAGAATAAATCAACACAAATATCTCCATATTATACCTACCACGATCAGCCAGTAACACCATCATCACCATTAACATCACCATCCTCACCATCACCAAAATCACCTTTTTCAGCTACATCACTATTATCAACATTACCACTATTCAATATTAACATCATCATTATTAAAATTGATCAAGTACTAGCTGTGTGCCCAGACTAATACTTTAGCATTGTGTATATGCTAACTTATTTTATAATCTTCATAGCAAGCCTATGAGTTTGGTTTTAAATGATTATCTCTACTTTGAAGATGAGGAAATTGAGGTTCAGAACTTGTATGAGTTTATGTACTTAAAAAGGGACAGAGGTCAGATGTCAATCTAAGCAATCACTAGAAGCTTGTATTTAATCATTGTGCCTCTCTAATTGCCCAAATATATTTTAAAAAAATCTAGTCATTTCTCTTATATCATCCAGTTCAAATTCTTTGCATAGCAATAATCTCTAATTTTCTTCTTTTGTTAATTTGTTGGCTTTATTCCGCATTTAATGTCACTTCTTATCATCGATGGAAATGAACTAGTCTCTTTCACTTCTTTATCTCATTATGCATTGAGTGACTTGTTGAGAGTGTCTTAGACTTTCCTGCCTGGGCTGACATTGAACCATGATCCTCAGATCTTAGCCTCTGGAGTAGCTAGGATTGTAGTCATGAGAGACTAGTGCTGGGCTTTGCTTACAATTTTTTCAGCACTTAGACTACAGATTGTAACTAAATTTTTTTTTTTTTTTTTTTTTTTTTTTTTTGCTAGTCCTGGGCCTTGGACTCAGGGCCTGAGCACTGTCCCTGGCTTCTTCCTGCTCAAGGCTAGCACTCTGCCACCTGAGCCACAGCGCCGCTTCTGGCCGTTTTCTGTATATGTTGTGCTCGGGAATCGAACCTAGGGCCTCGTGTATCCGAGGCAGGCACTCTTGCCACTAGGCTATATCCCCAGCCCTGTAACTAAATATTGATAGCATACTGATGGACTTATTCTTTGAACAAATATTTATTAATTGTTCTTAATAGGTAGGGTATTGACTTGAAAAAAAGATTTAACATTGAATACAACAAAGTTCAACTCTCATGCTTAGAATTTAGAGGAAGGGTAGGTGAATGAATGATAAACAGATGCATAAATAAATAAGCAACATTTGTTCAGAGAACACCTCCTTTTTAGAAATGAATTTGATGCATCTGGAATGAAAATAGTTGTTCAAACATCTTGGATATGAGAGCATCTCAACTGGGGCAACAGTATAATGTCATAGTAGATAAAGTTTGACTTAAACAGCAAATGGCTAGAGAGGAGTCTAGAGGAGGAGATTAGGAAGAGAGAAGAGGCTAGGCCAGGTGAGAAAGAGAATAGAGAGGAGCATGGATTTTATCTTCATAGGAAATTTACTGAAGGTTTGAAGTAGATATTAGAAGTTATACCATGTAGAAAACATCACTGTTGTCGTTGTCTAACTTTAGTGAATTTTTGAGGTAGAAAGGATTCTGGTTTAATTTCTATATGGGTGTGGGAAGGGGGCTTTGTCCTTCTAGGTCATCTTTCCCACAGAGCAGAAGTCTCTGGTATAAGTATTATGACCTAATGTTGAGAACTATGCCATGTAATGTGCTATTCAAAAGCATAACATACACTTTCAAATCAGGGAAAGGCTCCCAAAGCCATCTATAGTGCAATGAAGAAAAGCTGATGCTCTAGAATTGGAAGCTTCTCCCATCTATTACAGAGGTACACATCAGCCCATTACCAGACAGGGACAAACCCTCCCTGAGAATGGTCAGAATCCAGAAGACATTGGTAGAGATGGGTTGAAATCCAGTATTCACATGGTAGTTATATCAAGCTGGAGTTTCCTTTGTGTAGCAAATCAGGCTGAAACTTTACCATCATTAAATCATATTAAAATATTTCAAACATTTTCTTAGGGTACAACACCTTATTTCTACAACTATTTAAACCTTTGCATTCATTTTCAAGTGGGCCTCAGATGCACATTTAAGGGCTTCTTGCCCCACACCCCCTTTCCCCAGACATAGTGCATTCTCTCCTTACATCTCTCAGTCTTCAGACTTGAACTAGCCAAACCTCCAGTTTATCTCTCTGTGCCACAACCACTCAAGTGGTTAATGGCTCGTAAACAAGTAATGAACTCTCAGTGTATGTTTAAAGGAGTCCTTGGTGAGTAATCTTTTGTGTTGTGAATAATCACTCAATATTTTTTTTTCTTTTCACTAAAAGATGTCCTTGTAGCAGCATTCAGGGTAATTAAAAGAGCATTTTGGGCTACTGTTTGGCTTAGGTAAAATAAATAAAATTAGTAGTTAAAGTGAATGATGTGAGATCATTTAATGTATTACATTCTTTTTCTTTCTTTTTTGCTGTTTATCCTGAGGTCTGAACTCGGGCCCTGGGTGCTGTTCATGAGATTTTGTTGCTCAAGGCTGGTGCTCTCCCAGTTAGGTCACAACTTCCAGCTTCACTTTGGGATTTTTGGTTGTTAATATTTGATAAGGGTCTCATGATCTTTTCTGCCTGGGCTGGCTTCGACCTTAGCTCTCTGCCTCCTGAGTAGCTAGGATTACGGGTATGATCCACCAGTGCCTGTCATTCTAGGATCTTTGAGCAGCTTTTTTTAAAAAAAATAATTACTTATTTATTGTCAAAGTGATGTACAGAGGGGTTATAGTTTCATATGTAAGGCTATGGGTACATTTCTTGTACTATTTGTTACCTCCTCCCTCCCTCCCTGCTCCTCTCTCCCCCTTTCCCTCTCTCCCCATAAGTTGTTCAGTTGGTTTATACCAAATGGTTTTGCAAGTATTACTTTTGGAGTCATTTGTCTTTTTATCCTTTGTCTATTGATTTTGATATTCCTTTCACTTCCCTAGTTCTAATACCAGTATATACAGTATCCAGTGTATTCAGATGAGATAAAGTGATAGCTCCTGGACAACCACAGGAAGGGAATACAAGAGGATCAATAACAAAAGAGGCTACAGTTTCACATGGCATGTTGAAAGTAAAGTAATTACAACAGTGATATAACACTAGTTTCCATAATGACATTCATTTCACTTAGCATCATCTTATGAGTTCACAAGGGTATAGCTATTGGGTTCTTGTGATCCTCTGCTGTGACTAGCCTAAACCTGTGCTAATTATTCCCTTTGAGGGAAACCATAGAGTCCACGTCTGTTTGGGTCTGTGAGCAGCTTTATATATATATATATATAGTTTCCTTTCCTTTTATTTTGGTGACAGTCTTTGAACTTTGAACTTTGAACTCAGTGCATGACTGTTATCCTTGAGCTTTTTGTGTTCACAGATAGTGCTCTCCCACTTGAGCCGTAGCTCCTTTTCTGGCTTTGATTCTTTGGTCTTTAATCATTGCTAAGCATCTCACAGAGTTTTGTAACTGGACTGGCTTTGAACTGTAATCCTCAGATCTCAGCCTCTTAAGTAGCCAGGATTACAGAGTGTAATCTACCAGCCTCCAGCAAGAGTGCTCCCTTGTTTGATTAGACACTGCCTGTTAGGTTACTATAAGTGAAGATTTATCTGACCATCCTTTCACCTGCTGGCCACTCCCAATCAGCTTTTTTTTATTGACTTACCCTCTTTAAGTGATATTAAACACAGAAGACTCTCTTCTCTCTGGCACCTTTCTTGGCAATGAAAAAAGTTCCATTCATATACAATGATCTTTAAAGCCCACATTTTTTATGTGTGTGTGTAGGTAGACTTCAAATTTAAATGCTTAGCAGTTGTCCTTATCTTTCTACATGGATGTTTAATAAGTAGCTAAAAGGTACGACCTAAACAGGGCCTTGGGGATGTCAGATATTCCTGAGTCCACATTCTCATCTCAGGAAATAGCACCACTATCCAAGAAGTCAGATGCCTGTCTTCATACGGTAATACACACAGTCACTTCTAAGTCATTTCTGTAGTTCCTTTCCTAAAATGATCCTAACTGACCTAATTTCCTTTTTATTTATTTTTTAGTCATCTAGTTTGTGATCAATATTAGTGTCTCTTACCACTATCTTTCATCTGATGAGTGTTTTAACTTGCCTCCCATTTAGACTATACTAGAATAAAAAAAAAAAAAAACCACAAGCAATTCATGTCATTGAAATGACATGAATAATCTCTTGGGAAGACAGAATGGCATTACCCCTCTGAAATCAGGTCACTAAGTAATCCTCTTAGCTGATTACCAGGGCTATGAGCTCATTAGTGACCACATGGTGTCAAGACCTTGGTTTCCTGTCTCAGAGACTCAGTGACAGCTAGGCACAATCATTGCAAAATTGGCCAGGAGTCAGCAGGGCAGACATCACAATGTGAACTACCCTCAGTGTCCACAGGAGAGCAGCTTCATTCTGATGGCCTTTTCTTATCCATAGAATTTGGGAACTGAGGAGTCTGGGTGGGATGACTACAGTCTGTTTTTCATGAACAACGACAGTTGACCTGTGGTTTGGTCGGCTAGATACAGATAGCTATCATTCCACATCTTCTCCTCCTTGTACCACACTTTTCCTTTCTCTCACTATGGCTGTGCTGGACTCTCTATGCAAGATGGACCACTCTGGAGAGAGGAAATAAATAAATGTCAAGTAGTAGTGAGTGAAAAAATTATCTCATTCTTTATCACAGACAAAAGTAGTGTTCCCTTCTTAGCCAGGAGGCCTCTGGCAGCTGAAGTATATTTGTATGTAATGAGTAGAGTCCTGGAGAAAGTATAGCTTTAAGGAATGGAAGCTTTCCAGTTCCACTCTTAAACATAAATGTGAGATTGTACAGTGTTTTGTGTGATTGTGTTTGGATGTTTTGTTTTGTTTTTACTTGGAATAATGTCCACATTTTACAATGTGTTGTGCAGAATGGCAGAATCTTTATTCAAAGTAGATAATCCATTGTGCATATTTAGCACAATTTCTTTATTCATTAGTCCACTGATGGGCACTTTGGTTATTTCCTCATTTAGGCCATAAGATAAAAAGTAGCAAATATGTATTATCAACAAGTATAGAGATCTATTATACAATATGGAGACTATAGTAAATAATAGTATCTGGCAAATTCTTAGGTACTCTTGCCTCATATGTGCACACAAATGAGCAACTGGATTGAATGTTGCATAGGTTAATTGACTTAAGTACTATTGTCATTTTATGATCTGTAACTATACCAAAAACACAATGCTCTTATTTTGATATACATATTATTTTGAATTCATTCAATAAAGCTAAGAGAAGAAATAATGAAGTAAAATAAAGTAAAGAAGTCTCCAGTCATGTTTGTCCCTAGGCACTCTGTCCAGATGCCTTGCTTAATGTTGGTTTCTTGCTGTCATCTGCATCATCTCTGGGTTATTCATTGATCCATTATTCTTCCCGTTTCATTAGATAAACTCCTCAAAGGCAGTCTCTACCTTTTGTTTTCTCTGATTCCTCGTGCCTGGCTGAGAGTGGTTAATTAATAAAATGATTAATGAAGTTTGTATGAATGAATTAGAAAGAGAAAAAAGTAAAGAAAAATTAACATAATGAAAGAAAAACAAAGTCATTTTTTGTGTCACTTGTGGAAGAAAGTGATAAAACATTTTCTTGGATGTATTCTAACTTTTACTGCTAATAATTACTATCATATCATGTTCAAGTATTAAAATGAGTTAGGTTATCTTATTCTCCTTTGTTACAAAAAATTCTATCTAACCCCCATCTTAAAAACAGCTAAAGCAAAACAAACAAACAAACAAAAACAAATGGTAGTGTTTCTTTCTAGCATGCCTGAGGTCCTGAATTCATAAACTAGTACTAGAAAAATAAAATCAAGATTATATAGTTGAAAGAGAGTCAAGATGGTAAATTAGAAGGATATACTGTTTTGATAAAAAGTCAGATAACTAAGTAGGTTTTATATTCTAGAGCGAGAACAAGATGACTGGGATTCATACAAGGCGTGGTAGGTTTATAGCAGAGCAAGGAGAATGGTAGACATCAGATAAAAACAACATAAAGTGCTAGCTAAGCCTGACTACATTTCCATCAGGACAGAGAAGGGCATGCACAAACATGAGCCTAAGTAAGGTAAGGCAAAGGGCCCTGGAGAAAAGCCTGTTTTTCCAGTTGCAGCAAAAGGCCTTCTGCACACTTAAAGCAAGCATGGGAGTTTGTTGAGGCAGAAACAAATCAAGACTTAGCTGGGACAGAGGAAAATGGTGGTGATTTGGTCTTTATGACTACTGGACCACAGAAGTGAAGGGTAAAGGGCTGTGGTCTGCACACCCATTTGACAAGCTTGTGGGAACGACAGGTTTCCCACAACCTGAATCTTCTTAGGTAGAGTGTGTCACCTACGTGTACTGAGCTGCCAGTGGCTTAAGGGAACACTCTCTGGAAGAGATAGAAGCCATCACAGGCAGCACCCCACCTGTTCAGAATTCCTAGGACTTCAAACAGTAGTTGTGCCCCCTCTTTCACTGTATCTCAACTGAGTACTGTATATATGTGTATCAGAACTAGGGAAGGGAAAGGGAATATTAAAATTGAGAAAGAAAGGATAAAAAGACAAACCTCTGCAAAAGCAATAATTATAAAACCATTTGGTGTAAACCAACTGTACAACTCATGGGGGCGAGGGGAAGGAAGAGGCGGAGAGTTGGGGGAAAAATGAGGGAGGAGGTAACAAGTTGAATAAGAAATGTACTCACTGCCTTATATTTGAAACTGTAACCCCTCTGTACTTTACTTTGACAATAAAGAAAATTTTTTTTTAAAAAAATCTGCTTAGGTGGGTGCTGGTGGCTTATACCTGTAATCCTAGCTACTCAGGAGACTGAGATCTGAGGATTGCAGTTTAAACCCAGCCCAGACAAGAAAGTATGTGAGACTCTTACCTCCAATTAACCACCATAAAACTGGAAGTGTTACTGTGGCTTAAGTGGGAGAGGGCTAACTCTGATCTGAAGAGCTCAGGGACAGCACCCAAGCCTAATGTTCAAGCCCCACGACTGACATACAAAAATTCTGTTTGTCATCCCTATTGAGGTTACTTGATAGAAAAGTTAGGATCCTCTATCCACTTAAAAAGCTACTTTGTTGAAAGACCCCACCCTGTACACGGGATCGCCTGGGAGGTACAATTCTACGCATCTAAAGCTGTTGCCATAGCAGCCATAGCTGGTCCACACACACAAGCTGCAGTTAGAGATGAACTGATGGATGTGTGTGGTTCACCATGCAGAGGAACTGGACACCACCCACATTGGAAGGACACAGACAGATAGATCTTGGGGAATCAATGGGTGGAGTAGAATATTGAACTCTGGGACAGGCCCAATTGGTATTTACACTTCTCAGAAACATTGACTCTTTTAATTTTCTCAATTTCTCTGTCATAGCTATATATCTCTTTCATATTACTTCCTATACCATCTCCTCTCTCCCTATCTTTCTATGCCGCCCTTTCCCCACTGCTATTATCATTCTCCCCATCCCTCCCAACCTAGCCCCATCCCCTCAATTTCCTAGTGTCATAGGATACACATTGAATAGTGTGATCACATTCTCCCCTCTTCATCCTGTATTTCCAGCTTTGCTGATCTCCACCATAGAATGATTGTGTTTAGCTACTGACATACATTTTCTTACTGGCTGTGCCATTTTTGAGTCTACATTAAATAGGATTTGCTCTTAGCTGTGTGTTCTAATAAGTCCAAATAATAGTAGCTTCAATCATAGAAAATTATTTGTCATTCTTAGCAAACATTTCTGAGTCAATTCAATTGCTCTGTAAAATTGTCGAACACTCAGAAACACTTTCCCTTTCCTTTATTTTAAAGAAAGGCTTAATTGATGCAGAAAAGGTAATATACCTATGCTGTACAACATGAAGTTTTGAAATGTGAAATGGCTTAATTAAATTTAACCTACTCTACTTATAATTTTTTTGTAGGCAGTGAGGATATTTAAATTTTCTCTTTTTAGTCTGCCTTATCTCCTGTAGTTTTCATTCTCAAGGTTGCAAGATAGCTTCTCTATTTTCTAAGCATCACATCTATACTATACACAAGAAATAGGGGGCAAAATTGATAGTTTGTTTCAGCATTCCAAATGACTGTCTTCTTTTACAAACTTAGTCACACAAGGGCCATATAACCTGTGATCGTGTGGATTTTAGCTGTGTTCATTGCTCCTTCATACAATACAAGTTCTCTAATTAAAGAGAAATAGGAGAGTAGTGACCACATGGGTGACTGGCATCTATCCCAATCTACCCTAGGTTAAGCAACAGGCATACGTTCCCTTCTTTTCTGACCCAGGTCAGCGTAACTCCAAGGTTTCACTAGGTGATAACATTCAGCTCAAAGTACAAATAGTGGTCTGGTTCTTGAGTTCTCACATTGAATAAACTTAGTGAAACCTTCTATTGCTTCCCATACAGAGGGTTGGGGGAGAGGACACAGTATAGGAGCAAGAACATGACCAATCAGAGTGAACAGAGACTTGGGGACACACCTCTTCTTGCTTTAGCAGGGAAGTCTCTCTCAGTGTCCTGATAGACAGCTACCTTTGCTCTCCAGTGTTATAACCCTTGGGGCCAAACTTGAGGAGGGCACTGAGAAGAACGGCACTCCGTGAGACTGACTGGCTTCCTCAGACTGGCTTCTTGTTGATGGAAGTCAAGAACCTGAGATTACCTTAGGGGTTAAAAAGAAAAAAAGATAGACCCTTGGTGAACATACCATGACCATACCTGTAATCTTTTCTTTTTTTTGGCAGAACTTCGCTGCAAATTTGTGGCAGGCTATTCATTACCTGTGAGACTAATAACAACACACAGGTTGTTTAGGTGTTGTTTTTAAGCCTGAAGCTTTTTCCTTTTACCTATTGCTCTTTGTACTGTGACCACCGTCCCATGTCTTAGAGTAATGGCTTCTCTTTTGAGGCAATCGGAACAGTGGGCATCAGTGGCAGGACAACCTCTTAATCCCTTTACTGCCAGCAGGCTAGCCTCCTTTCCCTGCCAGAGAACTATTAATGGAAGGTATTTAGAAGAGGCCTGCAGTTTTTGTGGCTGCCTTTTTTTTTTTTTAATCAGTTTTATTTTGGAGTTGTCGAGAAGCCTGGCCTTTTTTTTTCTTTCTTACAATTGTAAGACTCCTACTTAACTTAAATTGCAAGCTGCTGGCAGAGAACTTTCCCTTAACAAATTGGTATTTCCTTCCCACTCTCCTTTTGCTCTTAATAGCTCCAGACTAATTTCATCTGTCTCCTTCAGACATTGCTGAAAGGAACAAGAAGAATCACACATGCATGTAGGCGTGCACATGTGCACACTCACTTGCTCGCTCTATTGGACACCTCTTCTATGTCATCTCAGCTGGGGAGATCTTCTCTCCCCTCTCCCTTCTTTTCTTCATACCCTCAGATGCCAGCTCTACCACAAGACACCTCCATAGCCAATGTGTCATGTGTCAAGAGTCTGACTCCTCCTTATATTTTTGAGGGGGCTTTGTCATGACACCTTGTAGGGTGGTGGAATGGTGTTGTTTCTAGGCTGGCTGCATTAAGATAGATTAAAGAAAAGGAGAAGTGTGAAGTTTTCATGCTGTGAAGTTTTTCCTGTGTGAAACGGGTCAGGAGAGAGGAGGGCACATTAATTTCCTTTCCTTCCTCCTCTGGAACAACACCCTGAGCTTAGTTTCATCTGAAAGCTGACAGGGGAGGAAGTCCCTATGGCTTAGTAGACATAAGTGCGTGGATGTCAGCTGTATATCTGTGCCTATTGACATGACAGCCATTTCCATGGTGATTGAGTACTTTGAGTTGTTTCCCAAGTTTCTCTCACTTCTGTTTTTGTTTTTGTTTTTTTACTCGGCACTGGAATTATACTGCTCAAATAACATGGCTATACCCAACCCCTGTCCAGTTTTGTTTCCTAAGTGAGCTGAGAGAGTACCTAAACACGGTGACTTTTTTCTTACCATTTCCCATAAAGAACTGATGTGGCCACTGGATTTCAGCCCAATAGCAAGACTTCATTGGCTTCTCTAGCCAGCAAAACTGGAATCTCTAATGCCCAAGTATTGATAAGTCTTTCTTTATAGAGCTGGCTACATAATTTGCCAGGCTCTCTTATTCAAACAGAAGGAAAAAAGTGAAGTGCTATAAAAAACACTAGAACAAGCCACGTGTGGTGATGCACACCTGTAACCTCAGCACTTAGGGGACTGAGATAGGAGAGACTGAGGTAGGAGCATGATGTGTTAGAGGCTAGCTCTGGCTGCATAGCGGCACTTTCTCTTAAGTCAACAATGACAAAAACAACTAACCAACCAACAAGCAAATAAGACACTAAATTATAAGGCTCTTGTCTTCCTTCCATGGTCTTTATCTTGACTTATGCTATGCTCACTTTAAGGGTAGATATAAGGGCACTTTGTTGTTTTGTGGAGTTTGTGACATCACAGAGTTTGGGTTGTGGTATTTTTTTCTTCCCAGAACAGTGGAAATGTAAAACAATAGCAGCTTGACTTTTTATTTCATGCCCATTATCTACCAATACTCTGTCCCTTTGTGTTACTGATGAGAAGGGAAGACTGAAAGGAAAAGGAGTTAGGAGTTACCCATACTTTGTTCTCATTCTGTCATTTATCTCAAGGTGCTTATAAGAAAACTCTAGAAAATTCTGAGGTTCAGACAATAGAAACATTTTCTCACAGGTCTGGAGGCCAGGAGGCAGAACAGGATGTCAGCATGGTCAGTTTGGTGAAGGCTCTCTTTTGCTCTCATTATCCTCTCATAGGATAATGAGGCTAGAAAGATCTCTCTCTTCCTCATTTTATAAAAGCATAATATTATTGCTTTTTCACCCAATAACCTCAATTAATGTTAACCATTTGTTACCCTTACCTCCTAAAGACCCCATCTCTACACAATCACACTGATAATTATGGCTTCAATGTATGAATTTTGGAGAACCGTATTTCAGCATAAGTGGCTAGCAATGCAAGTAATAAAGGATCTGATAGAGTTGTTTGGCCAAGTATTTTTCACAGAATGGCATTGCCTTCTTTCTGCCTTCGAAGCAACTTCTGGCTGAAATTGGAGTGGTCTTTGGGGCTGTTAGGGCCTCTTCATGTTTCTGTGCTTCTTCAGTTTTAGATACAACGAATTTACCTTGTTCATCTTATACATTGCCTAAACTTCCAAAAAATATATATAAGTCCACCTGCCCCTTTGCTCATGGGGGATTACAAGCACCACATGCAAGAGGGTGGCAGAGAACAATGTGCATATTGTGTCTGCCTCTTCTGCTCAAGTTTGTGCTTCATTGTCTCCTTAGCCTTTGCTTGCAAACTGCTAGTTCAATTATCAAATTATTTGCAATTTTATAACAAGGGGAACATAACATCAATCCAAATATCAGGCTTTATTGAACCCCCATGAAGCCAGTACTGCCGAGCTACATCTAAGAAGTCCAAATTTTAGGTTCTGTTACCTGTGGCAACATTTTTTTCCCTACAAGTGACATTTGACTCTGGGTGACAGAAAATGCTAAAGCCTTATAGAGAACACAGAGTTTGTTTCCCTATATACTAGAAAGTTCAATATGTGAAACTTCAGTCTGGTGGAATAGCTCCACAAAATCGTCATGAATTCAGCATATTTCTATCTTTTCAGACCATTAGAATGGTGGCTTTCCACTCCTGGTGATAGGATATTTCCTGTCCTTTTATGCAGAAGAAATGCAGGCAATAGGGAAAACTAGTCCCATTAAGGATCTCCCAAAAGAGCTTTATTTTACATTAAATCTCTTTTGAAATTTCAAGTAGGAACACAGACTTGATTCTACTGCTTAGCCATATATTGCTGCTAGAGAAGCTAGGGAAATTAGTATTATTTTTAACCAGAGCTGTTTCAACAAAATCAGCATTCCACTGGCAAAATGAAGGTTGAAATGGATAATGGGTTAGGCACAAGTAGTACCAGCCTCTCAAGCATCCTTGAACTTCATAGCAGAATGCTCCTGCAATCTGTGGGTTAGAAATGCAGGCAGAGCACATTCCTCTGTTGCCACACTGTCTTGGTGAACACAGCTGGTCACACTCAGATTCTGGGAGATAACAGAAACAGCTGATAGGTGGACCTCTTGAGAATTCCCAGATGGTGTAGAATGACTTGAACTGGGCTCTAGATCTTAGTCTTAGGTAAAAAGGACTGTCAGCAAAGCAGGGAATGTATTCTCTGTATGGCTTGGACATCTGTCAATATGGAAGCTGGTTTCTGAGAGGAAATACTCTAAGGGATTGACACAGTCCTTTCTGGCCATTTCGAAACTGACCTGTAAGTTGAGGTGTGATATTAGTTGTAGGCAAGTAATTATAACCAAACCACATTCAAAGGGAAGGGGAACTCCACTTTATGTGCAGCGGGCAAGGCCAAGGCCATGTTGCAGAAGAGCAGGTGGAGTGGGAGATATTGTTATAGTCACCTGTCACAGTTGACTGTCAGGTCCAAGGATCAGTGAGGTGTTTCTAAAGTTCCATTATTATTCTATGTTCTCATGTGCTTCTGATCACTAGAGGGAAAAGCAGAACTTCAATTTCTTTCATAGAATTTTTTGTTTCATCTGGTCAGAAAAACAAAACACCCAGTGTCTAGCCATTCCCTGGATTCTTTCTCTGTGTTCTTGTGCACTTTAGAACTGATATGTAGTAATCATCATTGTTTTTGGTAGGTGCAGTTCTGAGGAATTTAACACTTGGTTAGATTCTTGTCATTAATACTACATATCACATCTAGAACAATCTCAACACCCTGAAGAATTCTCTTGTGCTTGCTGGAAAGTCCCACCTCACTTCTAACCCTGGGCAAGCTCTTACCTCCAGGTAAAATTGCTTTGTTTAGCAATGTAATCAATGTGTTATATATATCCTAGAGGGGCACTCAAGGTATTCTAAAGAGGAAAGCTGGAAAATACAGAAATTCTTTTATTCTATTTGTTTTTGTCTTATCTGTTTACATTTCAATTTTTTTCTTGTTTGAAAATATACATCATACCTTAGCATGGTGGCCCATCCATAATTTATAAAGACATCTATATATGTTAGGAGCACTGTTCAATAACTGATTACTGATGAAGATAAATGATTAAAACATGTTCTTGCATACTACAGCCTTAGATTAACACCCAAGGCAAATTCCTCTGTTGTGAAAGTAGCATTATTTCTTAGCTCCCGCCTTTCCTCAGCTAAATGCTATAGAGAATAGATGAGATGGAAACAGGAAAAAAATGTATAGTTTTCTGATTGAAAACTCTGACTCCCCAAAGGAAGTTACAATGACTTTTTCAGTGTTTGCCTATCCAGATAGCCGATGTGTGCCAGGCAAGGAGGGCCTCTTTTTGTCATTATTTTAAGTTTAAACCTGATGTAGTCTCAGGATTTGAGTTCGCTGGGATGGATGAAACAACCCAGACTGGCTCTCTTGATGAGATGAGTCATTTTCTGGAACTGAAAATAAATAGTAAGCAAATAAACAAATAACATTTCAGAGACCAGTAACTCTCATGAAGAAAAAAGAGGAATTGTGGGAACACTATTCGTTTAGATATCCTAGAATTTCTGGAAAGGCCCTCTTTGAATTAGATCCTGAATGATAGCACAGTCAGCCACATGGTTATCAGTTAGGTTTTCAAATCTGATAACAGATGGGAATAATGTGTCGAGTTGTTGCTTGTTTTATTGATTTTTAAAATTTTTAATATGAAGAGCTGAGAGGATTTGGACAACCTTACAAAATGAGTCTATGCTCATCTACATGGGGATCCATAGCAGCTGAGAATGAGCAGTTACTTGCTGTGTGTTCAGACTGAGAATGTCTGAACTACTGCATTGGCTTTGCCATGTCCTAGCACATCAAAGGAAAACATTCAAAAAATGTCTTACCTTCGAAAAGGGGCCTGGAAGAATTGGCTGTAGGGTCACTTCAGGGAAGACACAGAGACTTGAGTGGCTTGAACAGTTAGAGATGGGAGGGAAACTCATGTCTCGGTGGGTACCATCAGTGTGGCATCCATACAATTTTTCCCCTACAGGTGAGCTTGTTCTCACCTGTGTAATATTCCTGGGCAGTGAAGACAAAATGGCAAATAAGTCCCTGATAGCCTTCGTAGTTTTCTCGTGTGGAAGAGGATCATCATCTCTTTTTTTATGGTAATGTGGGACCTATCTGAAGCAGGTACAAAAACAATTAAGCACAAAAGATTTATCTGAGTGATTCCCATGTCAGAGAAGAGGAAGTAGGAACAGGCTGAGACAGTGTGCAGACTGTGATGCAGATCTGACACCTGTGAATAGAGAGGGGAACTGAAGGAGGATTGTTAGGTTCTGTTGGGTTAGAAAATCCTTCAACTTTAGTGGGGCTCTGAGAAAGCCCCATGCAGTCCCAGGGGGAGTCACAGGCAGTGGTTATTTGTTAATAGTAATCTGGTCCAGGCAGGAATTGGCAGGGGTTCTGAAAGTCCTCTTGTGGTCTAAACTTAGAGCATGTCACAGAGGCACTGACTGTGGTTAGGGCCTGCCAATTAACTGACCTCAGTTTTTAAAAAGCCAATTACGAGGATTGAACTTTGGCTTTTTTTTTTCTTTTTTTGGTTAAGGCTGGACTCTACCACTTGAACTACATCTCCATTTCCACATTTTTAACCAGTTTATTGGAGATAAGCGTCCTAAGGATTTGTCTCTCTGGGGTGTCTTTGAGCTATGATCCTGAGTAACTAGGATTATAGGCAAAAGCCACTGGTACCTATCATTACTGTTTTGTTCACAGCAGGCTCTTCTTGAAAGTAGTACTGAGTCTTGTATTTCTCTGATTGCTGTACCTTGTCCTTGCCAGTATCCCTATTGCAAGCTTCTATGGCTTTAAAATGGATAAGTACTGTCCCTCTTCTTCCTACAAATTAACTCAATGACATTTTAAAAGAAGAAATGTGAAATAGCTTTGTTCCTGTTGACACCCAGCTCGAAGCATATCATCAATTACAAAATTCATAGGCATTAACTTTTTTGTTAATTAATTTTTGGATGTGGGGTTTGGAATAATTTGGTTAGGAACACTATTTTGTGACTATGAACTCAAAACCTAATGTAGACTATGATTGATTTGCATTTTGTGTGTGTGTGTGTATGTGTGAGAGAGAGAGAGAGAGAGAGAGAGAGAGAGAGAGAGAGAGAGACACTGAGGGCCAAAGATGGTAACGTGACCTAGCCACATATGCAATGGGAAAGAAGATGAAGACAGCTAGGATCATGGCAGCATCACAGCAGCATTTGTTAAAAGAAAACCTTATCTGTAGTCAGGTGCTGGTGGCTCATGCCTTTAACCCTAGCTACTCAGGAAGTGGAGATCTAAGGATCATAGTTCAAAGTCAAGTCCAGGCAGGAAAGTTTGTAAGACTCTTATCACCAATGAACTACCCCAGAAGTGGAGATGGGGCTCCAAGTGGTAGAGCACAATCCTTGAGTAAAAATTCTCAGGGATAGCATCCAGGCCCTGAGTTTAAGCCCCATGACTAAATCTTTGCCCTCCTCCCCGCAAAAAAACAAATCATATCTATATGTTCTTAGTCCAGCAAATGGGAAAAGTAGGGTTTGGATTACTCTTAAGAGTCTTTCAATGAAACAGAGCCCCTGGAAAGGTGCAGACCAGCCTATGTGTGGTTTAGGAATAATGCCCAATAATGCACAAACCATCATCCCTCCTGGAACACAGTGAATGTGTCACTTCTGCAGTTCAAGTAACCTCTTCTGGTTGCAGATGGCCTTGAACGTTTTGCTTCCTACCTGAGACACATTTTTAGTTCCTGATTACACTGGCTTGGCTTGACTTTCTTTTTTTTTTCTTTTTTGTCTTTTATTTCCTCTGAAATCAATAGGCCAGTTATTATTTATTCTTTTCTCTCTCTCCAGATGCCATTAGTGATTCTCTGAAGTCACACATGTTTGACCTGCTGGTGACCATAAGTCTCCAACCAGCTTTCTGACCTTGCTCAAGAGATGTATAGATTTTTTCAAATATTGTGTGATAAGTCACCAGGGTGGCACTGGAAGAGGGAAAACAAGGGTAGAAAATAAATTGAGTTTGAACGGTGGAAAACAAATGCCATGTTAATGCTGTCATTCAATATATAGAAGGAGTTGTCTGATTCTTTGTTAATTAAACTTCAAAGAGAGGCTTGTCTTATTCCCAAGTAAACAAAGGTAATGAGATTTTGCCCAAGAGAGGACTGATGTATGCGATTTATCATTGAGACTTTCAGCTTGAAGCTGTCATGGAGTCCTGAGCAAGAAAGTTTGGTTCTGATTGAGTTGAAAGAGAGCAAGAAGCTGGACATCATTGGCTCATCATGCCTATTATCCTAGCCACTCAGGAGACTGAGATCTGAAAAATCACAGTTCAAAGCCAGCCAGGGTAGGAAAGTCCATGAGATTCGTATCTCTAATTAACCACTTAAAAAAGCCAGAGGGAGAGCTGTGCCTCAAGTAGTAGAACACTAGCTTTGAACAAAAAAAGTGTTAAGGTAGCACTCACACTCTGAGATGAAGCCCTAAGACCAACACAAAACAAATAACAAACAAAAAAGAATGAATACAGCATTAAAGGAAGAAGGAAAATAGTGTGTAGTGTGATAAAGAAGGGTTCTGTTCTAGACAGAAATACTATCCAAAGGAAAAGAAATAATAAAACCGGAACTGTAAAATCTTAGGTAGCATCTACTTCAACTTTATATGTAGACAGAAAAATATATTTAAGAGGTAGAAAGATGCAGTAGGAAAGAAAAAAGAAACCACCAAGACAGAACTGGGCTTAGCTATCAGCAGTGACAGTAATCTCTGTGATTTTGGCAAAGAGCTTTGATGCATCATCCTTCCACTATGACCTGGCTTTTCTCTGAGTTGTCAACGTTCTCTAAGACCAGAATCTTAGGCAACATTTCCGATACTCACTGGCATTTTGAACATAACTACACAGTGCAGGCTAAGCCTTTGTTGCTCTTTCCCTCCGAACTAGCCATTCTGTTACCCAGACATTGTGCTCATTAGAGCTAAGGAGAACAAACGCGAAGCTTTCATGTTCATTCTTCTCTGCGATGTTTTCCCTAGATGGTCTTCTTTAGTGACTCTTGCATTCTTGGCTACAAATGGGTCCATTAACATAGAAAACTTCCACCCTGAGTCTTTAAAATGATAAGCTTTAAAATGATAAGCTCTTCCCTCATATCTAGCATCAATAGAGAGGTATACATTAAGGTATATAGGGAGGCCAAAAGAACTTATATTAAGGAACTCTGAAAGAAATATTATAGCTTAGTATACAAGAACTGAAACATACTAGAGTGGTAACAAGCACTATGGGGACAAGGGGCAACCTAGGGGAGGGCTTGGTGAACAGACATTGGCCAACGTCTGTTCACCCTATAAGGTGATTAGGTAACTGTCACTCACCGTAGTTACACTGCCATCTTCATACCACACAAGATGGTGATACTGGCACTTAAAGCTGTTGGGAGGCTCAAAATTAAACAGTGGCTTTTGTATATCTTGAAAGTGTTATTAAAATATTAGAGTTTATGATTGAGTTGGTAGCACTGAGCTGGTTCTGGGAAATTCAAGAGAGTTACTATAGGATTTTTCTTACAGCCTTGGGGGAAAATATGAATAACAGTAGCTTATAGAGAAGATAAATTAATGTTTGGAAAGCAAAGGAAATTGTCATTTGCAACATAGAATCCTTCTTGGAAAGATCAAGAAAATTTTTTTAGCATGTGGCATTATTGAAGTTATCGTTTAGGGTATGGAAACCATGTGAATTAGTTTATGATCTGAAAGGAAAGGGCAGTGGTCTGAGTTGATCCTTTTTGTTTTGTTTTTAAGGTACTGGGATTTGAATTCAGGGTCTGGCACAGGCTACACAAGTGCTCTATCACTTGAGCCACACCCCAGTGCTTTTTACTTTAATTGTTTTTTGAGATAAATTTTCACACTTGTGCTTGGGCTCATCTTGGAACTGTGATACTCCTACCTCTGCCTCCAGCCTAGCTAGAAGTACATGTATATACCACCATGCCTGTTTACAGACAGAGTTCTCTTTCTAGCTTATTTTGCTTGGACTGGCCTTGAATTGTGATCCTCCTATCCCAGCTACCAATGGGCTCTTCCTTTTCAATAGAGTTGTTCATCAAGTCCAGGAAGAAATGTACTTCTTTTTCTTCCAAGTCAAGATGAAGGAGAGGTGGACAGGAGATAATTTAACTACTGGGGATGTTTTAGCTTACATTCTCATAAACAAAGTTCAAAGCTTTCCTGAAGTCAAGGAACAGCATCAACTTTAAGGAGAAAACAAGTCTAGGAAAGTAGTCTCTTTACTCATGTGTTTGTCCTAAGTAATATTTCTCTGGCCATTATTCAGAGAGTATCATATTTCATTTCATTTTCCAACCCCTCATTCTTCAGCGAGGACTGTAGAAATTCATTTACTAGTCTGCAGATGGGACGCAGGACTTCATCATTGGAAATCACTATTTCCTGCTGCCTTCGTAATAACACAAGGCCTTTTCTTAGTCACTTACTTTAGGGGACTTTGTCATGAGTTAGATCTATCCACTTCAACATCTATTAATAAAATGTCTAAGAACAGTGAGTATTTGAGTGTTTGAGATGGGGAGTCTTAGCTCTCTCAAAAAAAGATCTATAATGTTCACTGCTTGGTAAGTACCAATTTACTTCTGGGAAGTAGCTTGGTATTTGAGTGGTATTCTCTCTTATCTTCACTTTCAGAAGTATTTCCTGTTCTTTAACAGTGATCTAAAGCTTGTCAATGGTATACCCATGCTTTTTATTTGAGTAGACTGAGCAAGCACAGTTTCTATACACCATGACCTGAATCGTCATCTCTAGAAGTTAATTTAGCCCACACCCATTGAGTACCTCCTGTATGTAGAAGTCCAGTGTTGATATTTGCCTGCTTTCTCAATGCAGACAGAGCAGTACCCACTAGGTCTCTATGAGATCTCAATAGATAGCTCTTATATCCAGAAGCCTGACATGAATAATCAAGTCCACATAATACTGTGTGACAAATTTTATGAGATATATACCAAGACCACTGAAGGTACAAAAGAGAGAATTAGGTAAGAGGAAGTGATAATTAAGTTGGACCTTGAAAGTGAGAGAGGTTTTTTTTTCAGCTAAAGGTATTTAGAGAGTAAAAAGCCTATATGCAAATACACAGGAAAGAGTAGAGTATTATCTATGTCTGACATAGCTGTAACACAGAACAGTAAGACCTGAATAAGATGAGACAGATTTTGAAGGAGATGTTGTTTATCTAGTAGGCTATCTTTGCTTTACTCTGTTGGTGTCTTTTGGCTGGTGGGCAAATTGAGGAATTATGACCATATTGTTTAAATTCTTCTTGTACATAGGAACTAGAGACAGATGTGTTTCTAAGAATCACTCAGTTTGTTTGGAGTTTCAGTTGGACCATAGTTTTCACTTTCTGCCCTCCTCCCACTCCATATTGCAGAAGCCCTTTCTTCCATGCCAGTCACCTGATATTCAAAGGTATTTTCTTTTGCTCATGGACCTGCTTTGTCACAAATTGTTTCCACTTAAAAAACTGTCATATATTTGAAGCACCAAAGAAGAACAAAGCAACAAGCTTTCCAAGTTCTTTATGTACAGTATCTTCTAATTAACAGGGTGAAATAGACGTATGGATAATAAGAATGTGAAGGAGTAGGTTGAAGTCAAAGTGACCTTCTTCAAATTGGAGCAATAAGCTTGATTGTGTCCCAAGTTTTGTCTTTCTTCATGAAGAACATTGCTGTGCCTTTGACACAGCTGCAGAATTTTTTTTTTTTTTTTGGCCAGTCCTGGGCCTTGGACTCAGGGCCTGAGCACTGTCCCTGGCTTCTTCCCGCTCAAGGCTAGCACTCTGCCACTTGAGCCACAGCGCCGCTTCTGGCCGTTTTCTGTATATGTGGTGCTGGGGAATCGAACCTAGGGCCTCGTGTATCCGAGGCAGGCACTCTTGCCACTAGGCTATATCCCCAGCCCCAGCTGCAGAATTTTTAATCAAATGCTTCTCTTTCTTTTTGTGTTTGTCTATTTAGTCTTTGCCACACATCCCAGTCATTTTAGGGATTAATACACAAATCTATTGGTGTTTTTCATCTCAAATTGTGTGAAGTAATTAAATATATACTTAAGAAACAGCTTTGAGCTCTCTCTAGGTTCTGGCTTTTACTCTCCCATTTCATCTAATCACTGCATTACGAGCTAGGGGGCAATATCAAGTACTTAAAATGAAGCACCCGTTAAAGACCTAGTGGGAGCTTTAGTCAATAAGCTTAATATGAAAAAAAGTTTAATGTCAACCAAAGTAGAATGCAGCTTCTATTCAATTTTGTATATTAGTTACAGAAATAAGAATGGAGGCACCAGAAGGCAAGGGTCCCTTCGCAGATCTCAAGGATAATAGTACAGCTGAATATGGGTTACAGTTCCACCTGAGATATTTTAAGGAGCTATCACTGGAGAACTCAGATGTTTGTTGAAAATGTGTTTTAAAATGAGAACAGATAAAAGATCAGGGCTAGAACACAAGGCATGTGTCCCCATGGTGGAGTCAGAGGTTTGGATTTTCGGATGCCTATTTATATTAGAGATGAAAGTTACAGAGAGGTTGGAATTGGATTGATATGCATAGGGAACCTGTGGTGATTAGGTGTTTCCATCAGTGAAATGGCAGCTTTGGTTATACACACACACACACACACACACACACACACACACACACTAGTTTTAAATTTTTTTGTAAAGGTGATGTACAGAGAAGTTACAGTTACATAAGTCAGGTAATGAGTACACTTCCTCTTGAACAGTGTTAGCCCCTCCCTCATTCTCTTCCAGTTTTTCCACTCCTGACTTCCCTCTCCCCAAAGTTGTACAGTTCACTTCGGACACAGTGTCTAGTGGATTTCACTGCTGAATTGGTTCACCCTTTGTCTCACTGTTTCTGTGTTTCCCTGTTCCTCCCCAAATCAGATAAACTTACATACAAGACAAAGGGTATAGAAATAAGAAACAGCAACAAATGGGGGAAAAACAAGGAACCCCCCACAAATGACACAATAAGAAGCATCTTGTTCCCATTTCTTGATGTTCATTTCGATAAGCATCATTTTATATGATCATGTACACATAGCTATTGAACCATTGTGGTCCTTTCCTAAGAATATCTTCCTCTGTTCTCACTGTGTGAATGTTTAGACTGCTGTTTAATTAATCATGTCCAGGTATAATTATTTGTCTTTTACTGTCCATTCGGTTTACTTGTAGATTTATAGGCACATTCTTATTATTACAAATGAGGGAAGCCATGTAGCCTATGTGTCTCTGGGCCTGGATTACTTCATTCAGTATACTTGCTTCCCTATAACCTAGCAATCCCACTGATGGGCATCTATCCAATTGACCACACACCAGGCTACACTAAAGCCACCATGACGACCATTTTCATTGTAGTATTGTTTACCATAACTAAGATATGGAATCAACCCAGAGGCCCCTCAGTGAATGAATGGATCCAGAAAACAGGTATATATATATGCAATGGAATTCTATGCTCCCATCAGAAAGAATGGCATTGCCTCATTCATAAGAAAATGGCTCAGAAAAAAATTATACTAAGGTTTGAGTATATTCTATACCACTTTGGTGGAAGAGCTAAAACCAGAGCAGGCCGTTACCATGTAATAGCCCTGATTTGCATAAGTAATGTGATTCAGATGAATACTAAGGTAACTTCTCATTCCAAAACAGGAGTGGACTCTATGGAGGCAGATGGATATAAAGGGCTCTTTGCTCCATTGGTGAAAAATGATGTGAAAACTTAGTTCAGAAAAGGAATTTCCCCGAATCCTCTCAGCCTTCTCTCTGTATGCCAAATACATGGAAAGGAAAAGAGCTAGGCTGTGATTCATCTGAAAGAGAAGGAAATAAGTCTCTTGTAGATGGGAATTCTGAGGAAGATTTCTGAGGCCACTCTATGTCCAATGACTCTATACCTAAAGAAATAACAGGCCTTGATCAATGGGCATGTGTGAGGGTGGGGGACCTGGATGATAAAAAGGTAAGTGTAGATTCCATTTGGGAGAATGATGATGTTTCAGTCCCCTGGTCCATGGCTCTAAGCCTGGCAGGTGAGTCTGGTACAATTGATAGCTTCTGACGCACAGCGGTTTCAGTAATTCTGTGTCAGTGACATGTCCAAACAGCTCTCAGAGCCACAGATAGCTTCATTGTTGTGGGCTGATCTTCACTTAACTGTAGACCATCCTCCACCAGTCAAAGATGAATGAGAAAACCACCCAGGCTTTACATGTTTTCAGTATTATTTTGTCTCTTCTGTCCAGATTTGCTTTGGTTCATGAATTCTGCTGCCTTCCCTGTGAACTGTGGCACAGGAGGCCCCCTGCCATCACACCTCCCTTCAAATGATATGTGAAACATGGACAAGAGGTTCTTCTCACTGAGCTTGGCTGAGTATGAATCTCTGCAGCCTTCAAAGAATGACAGAATGTGCTCTGGCTTGTCCACGAATAGGCTGAAGTTCATTGCTACTTTCATTCAAAAAAAGCAGCTCCTTTCCCATTTGAGAGAATAGCACTTGCAAGAATGAGAGCAGGCCACTAGCAAGTCTTCCTTTCCTTGCAAGAGAAGGAGAAATCCACTCTGGTGACAGAGGTAACATGAAATGGAACACTAAGCTGACTTCTGTATTCTATGTCGTCGAATTGCAGAGAGATGCAGTCTTTCAATATCTCACAGTTAAACAAACACTGATTATTTTCTTCCTTCCTTCCTTCCTTTCTTTCTTTTTTAACTGAATTTGAAGAGAAATAAAAGTAGCAAGTCAATGCATTAGCTATAAACTTTGGGCACATTTTTCTAATATTCTTTTTTTTCTCAAGGTGTGACAGCTGACTTTTCTCTTGTTTCCTGACAGGCACTATATCTACCCTTCCTTTCATCAGTGTCTTCATCCACTAGGAATCTCCCAGCCATTCTTGTGATTTTTCCACCCTGAAAAGCCAGTTGTAACATATGCCAAGAGAGAGGATGAGGAGAGCCTTGAATATTGAAGTTTTATTCTTGACTGGACTATGTTTTGAATGATTAAAGGAAGCAAAACATTACAGAGCCTGCTAAAACCATTGCTAAGGGATAGAAAACATTTAAAATTGCAGGGAAGAAAAATCATGGTAGGAAAGATCTTTGACCCTCTTCACAAGGAATCTGAGGGGTAGGTGTTGAAACAGCATGCCCTGTCTACTTGGCCACCGTCCAGTTCCAAGATCTCAATCTTGTAGGTGAGGTTCAGAAACTGGCTCCCGTGTTTCTAGGCAGAAGAATGCTACAAACAGATAGCAGTGTTGCTGTGGATGGATCTGAAATGTCTCTGAACACTCATGTGTTGAAGTCTTGTTCCTTAACGCACACATGCTTAGAGCTGGGGCCATGACATAATGAATGGATTAAGCCATTGGTAGTTTCATAATCTGATGGGCTATTTGGGAGGTCATAGAAATTTTGGAGGAACTAGAACCTAGTTGAAGATGAACTGAGTTGATGCTTGGAAGTGCATACACTTGGAGGCTATACCTTGTCTCTATTTCCTTTCTTTCTCTTCCTAGGTTTTGTCTTGGGCCTGAGGTAAGCAGCTTTGTCCCACCACATACTTTGTAATGATATTCATCCTCATTCAGGCCCAGAGAGATTGGACTATGTGACTATGGACTGAACATCTAAAAACCATGGGCCCCAATAAATCTTTCTTTTAAACTGGGTTACTCAGGCAGGAGAATGAACTGAAAAGTTACATTTAAATTTCTGTCACAATCACTCATTTGTAAATCCAGTCCATTATGCAACTTGGAAAATTATGGTCCACTGACAAGTCAGTTAACATCTGTGATGGGACAGACTATTTATAATTTCTCCTAGGGTTTACTCAAATAAATTGACAGCATTTGTTTAATAGTTTGGGACATGGAGAGAGAGGGTGCTTTGATTTGTCTAGGATTAAAATCCCAAATGAATCAGGCCAAACCCATGACATGGCTGTCATTTTCTAGAGGAAATAAAAGCACTAACAGCTTAATACCATACTTAATAGATGGCATAGTAAGCAAAAGATTTATTATTAGTATTTGGCTCTGTCCCAATTCACCTTTCCTGCTATTTCTCTAATATCTGTGTCATCTGATCATCTTCACTTCTTGCTGCTCAAGACCTTTCTCCCTACCCCCAACCCTCTCCCCCCTTTTTTTTTGCCAGTCCTGGGGCTTCAACTCAGGGCCTGGGCTCTATCCTGGAGCCTCTCTGTGCTCAAAGCTAGGGCTCGATCACTTGAGCCACAGCACCACTTCCAGCTTTTTCTGTGTATGTGGTATTGAGGAATCGAACTTCATCCATGCTAGGCAAGCACTTTACCACTAAGCTACATTCCCATTCCTTCTCTCTTTTAAAATGGGGTTTCTGTCATCTGAATGATTTTATAGGTCTCTCCTTTTATATCACATAAACTGTAAAGCTTAGGCTGCCAAGCATCAGAGCTTCTTTCACTGACTGGCTATACTTAGTATACTTAGTCCATTTGCACAAAGTCTGATGTGTATGGAACTATTTTGATAGACATTTCTTGTTTTAATGTCTTGATGATGCATTGAGTTGAATTGAGTGTTTTAATTTCCTTAATTTGACTACAATTTTTGTAAAGATTGGATGTTTATAAATTCATGAAATTTTGATTTTTTGACTCATAAAATGGGAGCAGATGGGCATAGGGATCAATTATTTAGTGGATGCTAATTGGTTCCAGATTTGTGTTCAGTTATTAATGGGACCATTGCTAGCACGTCTTTATGGCTTTCCTCTGGTCCTCTGAAACAGTTATTTGATATTAATACTCATCACTTTAACTCTCATATTATCCTGTATTGGTTTCATGGCTCATTATTAAAAAAGCTTCCCTTAAAATAACCCATTTACTTTTGTTAAATGAATATCACAATGTAATTGTTAGGTGTTAAGGACTTTGGAACCCCAAAGATGCCATCCTTGTTTAATATGTTAAAAAAAATCTCCTACAACCTTTTAACCACCTTCACAGTGCATTTTAGCTTTCAGTTCAACGGAGCCATCAGAAACAGCCTAAATGAGGAGGGATACTTAGATAACATTTGGGTGTGATTGTAGCTACTGAATTGAAACTGGGAAATTAGCAAAAGCAATTTGATTCTCCTGATTTTCCAAAGAGAATGATCATTGGCAAGGTCTTTTACTAAGTCAGACATCCAACAACACGCATCAATGCTATCCCATCTTTATGCCAGCCCTTGTGATCAAATATGATGAAGTACTTACAGTTTCCCTCTCTTACTCCTTCCCTCCCTCTCTCTTCCTTCTTTCTTCTCTCCCTCTTTCCTTCCCTCTCTTCCTCCTTTCCTCCTGTGCTTCTGTCTTCCTTTATTCTTGGGGAGATAAGAACAATGATATAATGTATGAAATTTACAATGGTCACAAAAGATAATTAGAGTTGGTCTAGAAATCAGCTTTCACTCTCCAGTTTGATTCAGTGGACTCCAAGAATTGGAAACAAGAGGTTTTGTTTTGTTTTGTTTTTGCTGAATTTTCTTTTTTTGTTTTGTCACTTCTGTTGCTGTTTTTGTTTTCTGTACCTTTGGTCCTGTATGTAAATTTATCTGTTTTGGGGAGAGTAAAGGAGTGTCGGGAGCTGAGCGAGCAGCTAAGCTCATCCTGACCTCTGGCCGTGCTGATGTCGCCGGAATGTCGGGAGCCAAACTTGCAGCTAGATTCATCCTTACCACGGGCTGTGCTGTTATCGCTAGGATGTACCAGATGCAAGGACCTTTGCTCACGGCCACTATCTGGAATTGCTTTGCCATTGTCTGCACCTTGCTATGTCCGCTGGGGTAGATTCCTATGTTAATCTACCTTTTCCTGTGTTTACCATAATCAAATGTTTGCCAACTTCAAAGCCCTGTGTGTTCTTAAATTTTAACAACCCTATGCTATTCTCTGGTTCCAAAACTGCATATAAGCTGGAAGTTAAGAATAAACTGTTGCTGCAGTCTTGAGGTTCAACCTTGCGGCTGCAGACCTCCCGTACCCCATCTTTGTCTCTTGTCTTTTTTCTCTTGCCTTATTTTTCCTTTTCCTTATCCCCGCCGCCCCTCAGTCAGGATTCCTGCTCCCCTGCCGGCTGGCCTGGCAGGAAGGAGACCTCAAAAATTGTGGGACAAAGGGTGAACAAATGCCACAGTGATACTCACTAAATCCTATTTTGAAAATTAGCTATATAACTTGTGGGAGGAGGTTGGGAGAGAAAAACTGAATAAACAAGGTAAGACACTGTTCATAAAGAAATGTATTCATTACCTGGCTTATGCAACTTTAACCCCTCACCTTTACAATAACAATAAAAAATAAAGGCAGAAAAAAAAGAAATCAGCTTTCACAGACATTGTTAACTAATATTCAATCTCCTAGAAAACTGTGTACATAATTTTCCTTCCTAAATATGTGTCCACATTGCCCTCATCTCATATGTACCTGGCGGGTGATAGTTATACAATTGGTTACTTTAAAACCAGTGCTAGAAATTGGAACATGGAGTTGTGGTTTTCTTACACTCAGCACCATAGAAAAAGAGCCTAGAGTGACCCCGCGCTTAAATGGCCTCTGTGGAGCCCCATGTTGTTTTCACTTATTCCTATGGGGAACAAAAACACCCCAGGGGAAAACAATCACAGGGAAGATGCTGGCCAACCTAACTGCTAATAGCTTATTATAAGGTGTGACAAAAGATGATGGGAGGTCAGGTTCCTCCCCATCCCCAATTTGACTCTGTAATCTGGGCTACAAGGAACACAATGGATTCTCTCCATAATGCTTGCATGCCTAATGCAGGGGGATTAATCACTAGTTTTCTTAAGCCATCCTTAAAAATCTTTGAGACTTGGAATCTAGAAAGATTGTCATTATTTGAGAAGCTTAACTTTGGTTACGCCTACCTTGCTGTGCCTTTTATTCTGCCCTCCTCCTCTGGTTACTGACCCCATGAATGGTCTTGCATAGAGAAGACAGAATTACTTTATACTGAAAGTTGCTGCATGTAGATTACAAGAAAAAAAATATAGAAAATAAAGTCCCTGTCATGGTAATTTAACACTTGCCATGTGGCTCATCAAAATTTGTAAGTAGACCGGTCCTTACAGGAAGTGGAATATTTTGATTTTGAATTCATTTTTGTAATTAGGATATGATTTTTATTAATACATGGTAGAAGCTAGCATTTTCTATCCATAAATTTTACCCATAATTTTTGTGACAAAGGGAGAATTGTAAAATGATTGGGTAAACAAAACAAAGACGTAAAATGTAATGAGAGGAAAGCAGTCAATTTGCCTCAAATTTTAAACTTAAGGCAGTTGTGACTTATAGGGAATAATTATTATTGGGTGACTTAGAGTTCTAGGGCAGATATTGGAAGTTGCTGAAGTGACTGTTTTTGCAAAGTGATTTGAAGACTCCTCTTTTACACCACTATAAAATAAGAACTTCTTGGTGAATGTGTCCCTGTTCACTTAAGGACTTGTAGGGATTTAAAAAATACTACTTGAATAAAGTGACTGTGTGTAAGAAGCACATTCAAGACATTATTCTGTATGCAAAAGTAAGGACCAGGAACAGTAAAGAAATGACCAAAAGTTGCCGAGTGAACCAGAAAAAAACGAATAGACACAGTTCCAACTTGTGATTTTCTAAATTTGAAAGCAGTTGGCTCCCATAGTTGAACTTAGAATTCTAACTAGAGAAACAATCTTCACCCCAACTTTTAAGCCCAGAGAGAATACTCAACCACTTTGAGTACTGACAGGAAGCATCATTCTTCATCCGAGAAATGTTGGGCATCTACTATGTGCCAGATAGAAGAATGAACAAGACGTGATTCCTATGATCAGAATCCATATGTTTAAAAGGGTGAATCTAAGCAAACATTATAAACTAATTGATAAAATACAAAAGTTGTACATATTTATCCAACATGATAATTGGGAAGGAAGTATATACTTGTGAAACCATCACAATCAATGCCATCAAAACCATAAGCTCAGCTATGGTCTCCCAAGATTTCCTCCAACCTTTTTTTGTTATTATTTTACATTTGTTATCTTATTAATAACTTCATCTTTGAGATTACAAGCAAGACCACACCAAAGCCACCAGCACAACTATGTTTATTGCAGCTCAGTTTGTCATTGCTAAAATATGCCTCTCAGTAGATGAGTGGCTCAAGAAAATATGGTACATATACACAATGGAATTCTACACCTCTATCAGAAAGAATGACATTGCCCCATTCATAAGGAAATTGAAGGACTTGGAAAAAATCATAATAAATGAAGTGAGCTAGACTCAAAGAAACATAGACTCTGTGGTTTCCCTCATTGGGAATAATTAGTACACGTCTAGGATTATCACAATAGCTCAATAGCTATGTCCATAAGAACACTTAAGATGATGCTAAATGAAATGAATTCCAAGTTTTAGAAACAAGTGGTTTAACACTGTTATTTTCAACATAGCATGTGAAATTATGCCCTTTTTCTTTTGTCTTTCTTTCCTGTGGTTTAACTCCTGATGTACTGTAACAGATTTTGGTACCCTGCATAGTATATATAGGTGTATTGAAACAAGGGAAGGGAAAGGGAATATCAAAATGGAGAAACAAAGGATAAAAAGACAAACCAAGGTAGCAGCAATACTTACAAAACTATATGGTGTTACCCAGTTGTACAACTCATGGCGGGGATGGAAATCGCGATGGTGGAAGGGGGGCAGAAATGAAGGAGAAGGTAACAAGTTGGATAAGAACTGTACACACTGCCCTATGTAAGAAACTGTCACTCTGACAATAAAGAAATGAAAAAAAAAACATTTATCTTTTTTGCGGTATAGAATATTTTTATGACACTAACATAATGATTCTGGATTTTTAGGCTAATATTGGATTGATATGACTTCTTCCATTCTTTCTTTTTAAACTTAATTTTATTGTCACGGTGATGTACAGAGGGGTTACAGTCACAAACATGAGGTAGTGAGTACATTTCTTGTCAAATTTGTTATGCCCTCCCTCGTATTCCTCCCACTTTCTTCTTCCATTCTACTTTTTATTTTTTTTTTTGCCAGTCCTGGGGCTTGAGCACTGTCCCTGGCTTCTTTTTTGCTCAAAGCTAGCACTCTGCCACAGCACCACTTCTGGCCGTTTTCTGTATATGTGGTGCTGGGGAATTGAACCCAGGGCCTCATGTACATGAGGCAAGCACTCTTGCCACTAGGCGATATTCTCCAGCCCCTCTTCTTCCATTCTTGATGTCTTTATTTTTACTTGAGTTTCTTGTAATGGATCTTCTTACTATTTGTTTTAATTCTTTTTGAATTTACCCTTATTTTTTGTACTTGTTTTTAGGTAGGTTTTCATATACGTTAGCCCAGGGCTAGCCTAAAACTGTGTCCCTTCTACCAGTGTTCAGTTAAGTAATTAGGATGATAGACATACATCACCATCTTGACTTATTGATTGAGTTGGAGGTCTTGCTGATTTTGCCTTGGCTAGTTTCAAATGGATACATGCCTTATCTTTACTTTTTGGGTAGCTTGGATTATAGGCATGGGCCACCATATTCAGCCTGCCTTTGTGATTTTAAACTGGGAACTTTATTATCTTTATACTTACAAGATGACTCATTTGATTTTTTTATCTTATTTTGTGCTTTCTGGTTGCCTATTTGTAGTGTGATTTTTTTGAAACAATAAACGTACATGAAGGCTGATTTTGCTTGACAAATCTCACAAGTACTTGAAAAACAGCTTTACTGAAATATAACTGTCATAATGAATTGCACATGTTTAAATCTGGTAAGTTTTGACATATATATGCTCTCATGAAATCATTACCACAATCAAAATAATGAACTACCCATCACAACAAAAGATCCCTGATCAATTTCCTAAACCCTCTCTTCTCTCCCTCCCTGTCCATCATGTATTTCTGAGCAACCAGAGACCTATTTTTTTACCATTACAAATTACTTTGCATTTGTATGATGATATGGAAGCAAAAATGTAGTTTGCACCGTTTTTGCCTAGCTTGTCTCACTAACATAGTTATTTTCATTCTCATACAGTTATGTACTGAGTCCATAGTTTATTCCTTTATGTTACTTAGTAGCATTTGGGCATATGACAATATCTCTATGTGTTTATTAATTTTTTTGATGGACAGTTTGGATTGTTAGTAAGTTTTAGCTATTCTATAGACTGCTATGTGCATCTTCATCTTTTGATAGACATTCAGGTTGTTTCTAAGCTTGGTCTATTCAATATAAAGCTTTTCTCAATATTTATGAAGAAGTAGGAATATAGGATTTTTTTATAATGATTTCAGAATAGATTGACTGTATCATATGTGTTCAATATTTGGAGAGTTTTTGAAGTGACTATATCATTTCACATTCCCACAGTAGTATCGAAAAATATATTCCTTTCCATTCTCCCCCAAATTTGTCTTGAGACTTTCTAACTTAATGTTACATGTTTTTATAAAGTTATTGTGGATTGGGCTTCAAATGTTAAATAAAATGCTATGATCGCAATGTTTCATTGGTGGAGAAAGGTGAACAAATCTTAACCTGATCATAATGCTTTATCAGTTTCCTATGTTGCTAAATGTGATGTGTTAAAAGTTTATTTAGAAGTTTAAAAAATGTGTTGATTTCTTTTTTTTCATTTAAAAATTATTGTAAAGGTGATGAACATTGGGATTACAGGTATATAAGTCAGGTAATGAGTACATTTCTTTTTAAACACTGTTACCCCTCCCTCATTTTCTCTTGCTTACTCCTCCCCACTTCCCTTCCCCCAGATTGTAAAGTTCATTTCCAACATAATGTCTGGCGAGTATTATTGCTGGATTAGTTCACCCTTTGTCCTGCTGTTTCTGTGATTCCTTTTCCCTTCCACAGATCAGATAAGTTTATATACAAGACAAACAGAAAGAAAAAAATAGAAATAACTGCATATAGGACATCATAAGAACTTTTATTTCCAATTCTTGGAATTCATTTTGATACATTTCATTATACATGGTCCTATGCATTTAGCAATTGTGTTATTGAGATCCCCTGCTAGGAATACCATGACATATTCTAGTTATTACAAATGAGGGAGACGATGAAACCTGTATTTCTTTGGGTCTGGTTTGCTTCACTTAATATAATGTTTTTAGGTCTTATATATATTCTTTTCTTTTTCCTTAATTTTTTTCTTAATATTTACTTATTTCTTGTCAAAGTGATGTACAGACGGGTTACAGTTTTATACATAAGGCAGTGGGTACATTTCTTGTACAATTTGTTACCTCCTCCGTCTTTTCTCCCTCCCCTCCCCTTTTTCCAATCCCCACATGAATTGTTCAGTTGGTTTACACCAAATGGTTTTGTAAGTATTGCTTTTGGAGTCATTTGTCCTTTTATCCTTTGTCTCTCGATTTTGATATTCCCTTTCCCTTCCCTAGTTCTAATACCAGTATATACAGTATTCTGGGTACGCAGATGAGATACAGTAATAGCTCAGGGACAACCACAGGCAGGGCATACAAGAGGATCATCAACAAAAAAAAGCTATGGTTTCACATGGTTGAAAGTAATTACAACAGTGATATAATACTTGTTTCCATAACATGGAGTTCATTTCACATAGCATCATCTTATGTGTTCATAAGGGCAGAGCTATTCAGCTCTTGTGATCTTCTGTTGTATCCAGCCTAAACCTGTACTAATTGTTCCCTATGAGGGAAACTATAGAGCCCATGTTTCTTTGGGTCTGGCTTACTTGACGTAGTATAATTTTTTTCCAAGTCCTTCCATTTCCTTACAGATGGGGCAATGTCATTCTTTCTGATTGAGGTATAAAATTCCATTGTGTATATGTACCACATTTTCCTGATCCATTCATCTACTGAGGGGCATCTGGGTTGGTTCCATAATTTAGCAATATAGGTCTAATATTTTTCCTTGTAATATTTGTTGTCAGATTAGTACTGGAAGAATGGACTCCATTCTCTACATTTTGTAGGACTTCGCTTATAATTGCTATTGTTTTTCTTCATATGTGGAAGAATTTCTTTATCCCCAGTGAAGATAAGGTGTGCCCAGAGGTGCGTGTATGTGTGTATAGGGGTAGGGTGGGGCTGGGGAAAGGTTTAGAAGTACAAGGTAAATTTATCTAATTTATGTCAGTATATTCATGTTATTAGAATGTTTTGCTGGACTATACCTAGTTTGTCAGTATCTCTACCATCCTCTATTGGCAATTGTTTCTTATTCGTAATATCTACTTGGCTATATAAGCTTTTGAGTTATGTCTTTCATTAAACTTCTTTAAAGTAATTGAACACAATTTGCATCAGTTTCTTTTGGCAGAACTGGGATTTGAACTCGAGGCCTTTTGCTTGTTAGGCTACTGAAATAGTATCTCCAGCCCTGTGTTATGATAGGACTTCCCCTGCCAAGGTGTGTGTTTGAGCTGCAATCCACTCACCTTTAGGCTTCCCACCATCCCTGGGACACTCTGTCTGGCTTTGCTTTCATTGAAATGGACTCTCCTGAACTTTTCTACCCAAACATGCCTGGAACTATAATCATTCCACTCACAGTAGCTGAGTCTTCTCTTCATCCATAGAGGAATTATGTAGCTTGTGGGTTTATACATAGTTCAGCTATTCCTATAATTAATGCACCATTTCTTTTTCTTTTTTTGCATTTGGGCCATTTTAAACTGTCCTAGTTAAAAAAATCTTCCAAGGGTTATTACTTTTATAATATCTCTCTATGCTTCCCAAAGTCACTATTTTTTCTTTTTCTTTTTTTTTTCTAGTCAGAACATTTTTTCTATACTTAAGCTGCTGTTTCTGCTAAGCTTTCTACATGTACAAGGTAGTGCTTGACAAAACAAGGGCACTTTCAACACTCCATTTTGGTTTTTGTGTATTTTTGTTGGTACTGCGACAGTGATAGTCTGTCAAGCACTCTACTGCTGAACCGTTGCTTCTAACCTTTTTTTTTTCTTCCCAGCTGATTATTTTTGAGATAATGTCTTTCTTCCTGCCCAGAGTTCTCTGGACTATGATCCACCTATTTTAGGTTTCCTGTGGTAACTAGGATGACAGATATACCATTGCATCTTGCTATAGGTTGAGAAAGGTCTTGCAAACTTTTCTTCCTACCTGGTCTCAAGCCATGATCCTCTAATGTCTCTCAGCCTCCCAAGCAGCTAGGATTATAGGTGCAAGCCACCAATGTCCAGCTCCAACCGTCAACAGATTTTTCTCTCTGTGTGTGTGTGTGTGTGTGTGTGTGTGTGTGTGTGTGTGTGTACTTATTCTCGGGCCTGTGTGCTACCCCTGAGCTTTCTTTGCTCAAGGCTAGCTCCACTTCTGATCTTGTTTGAATAGGTATTTGAAGATAAGAGTCTCATGGACTTTTCTGCTTGGGCTAACTTCAAACTGTGATCCTCAGATTATAGGCTTCTGAGTAGCGAGAATTACAGTAGTGAGCCACCATGCCTGGCTTTCCAACAGTTCTTTATTAGCCTCTGAAATCTGTGTTGAAATCTACTTCTAAGTTCTGAAGGTGGCTGTCCTTTTCCCAAAGATTACTATCTTTAACTATTAATTCAGGAGAACATATGGTAGTTATAAGCTTTGACTTAGAATGTAGAATATTTTATGTAGAATTTATAGTGTGAATTGTGTAATCATAAAAATAATAAAGTAGTACAGTAAGCATATGCAAATAATATCTATACATACTTGGATACATAAATTGGAAATTATGTATGTTATTTATTATGAATATGCAATACCAGTCATTCTTATCTTCTGGCATGTTCATGACACAATTTTTTTTTTTTTTTTTTTGCCAGTCCTGGGCCTTGGACTCAGGGTCTGAGCACTGTCCCTGGCTTCTTCCCGCTCAAGGCTAGCACTCTGCCACCTGAGCCACAGCGCCCCTTCTGGCCATTTTCCATATATGTGGTGCTGGGGAATCGGAACCAAGAGCCTCATGTGTAGGAGGCAAGCGGTCTTGCCACTAGGCCATATTCCCAGCCCACACAATTTTTTTTTTAAGGAATGTTTTAACCACTACCCAAACATTGTTGCTGTTTCCTTTCCTCTGCTCCAGGAGACAAGTTTTTATCTATGACTTCAGATTTCATGAATGAAATGTTGCAAAACATATCTATCTGAAGCAATATTCTGATCATAGTTTTTCTTTTAGAGGTCATGAAAAGAAAGTACAAAACATAAAGTCAAGAAAACTATAAAATACTGTTATGGTATTTGAGTAATTGTCTTCAAGGAACAATATATATCAATGTATAAATCAAACAAAAAGTCTGATTCTTTTTAGGATAGAAGTCTTTATCGATGATTCATTTAAAATACTGCTCTACATATTTAAGGGTCTGGGGCGATACGTGCAATCATCATTAAGCTAAAGAACACAGCAGTTTATGTAAATCTATCACCAGAGAAACCTTGAGAAAATAAATATCCAACCCACATTCTAACAAACTTTTCAATCTTCTGCGTTTGTGAACATTGTTTAATATAATGTTATTTTCCGATCGCTTAAGTAGAGGAATTGAAGAGACACAGTTAGCCATGAAAAACCATTTGATTTAAGATCTAGTGCTAGGCAATTGTTTGTGAATGTCTTACATTGAGCATCGTTGATGGCTTCAAGGAGAAAGCCAGTTTCCATTCTCGAGGAGGTTGCAGTTTCTATGTATACAGTGCCTATGCCTTTTGGTTTTTCATAGAGCTTTAGCTTCTAATAGTCAGGATCATATTTCTCATAAAGGATCAAAATATGTTCAAAACATCTAATCCCCTACACCTTAAGTGCTCTGAGCCTTTTAAAAAACACAACTCAGAAATCCTTTAGATAACCCTGTGCAGTTTGGGGCTCAGGAAATTATGATCAAAAAAATGCAATGAAGAGTAGAGTATAAAGTTGTCGATTTCTTAAAAGAGGCACAGTTTAAATGCAGCTTCTGTTCAGAAATAACTTACCTCTTGCAGGATCAGGAGAGATGAAATGTAGCCCATTGGATTTTAAATAGATTGATAGTGACAGTTGATGATGAACTAGAAACAGTTTTCTGTGAACACCTTTACCTTTTTTTGGTTGTAGGCAAACCTTGCTACAGCCAAGGAGGTATGGATGTGGAGGTGAGAAGCAGAAAGGCTCATCTCTCAGTAGCTCTCTTTACAGCTTTGATTTATCTGTATTTGGCCATTGGTGTGGAGACTAACATATCTCATTTTGTCTTTGGGAAGACTCTAAGACACAGGGAGTGAAGCCCTGCACAAGATCATTGTTTATGTTACTCATTTATGTATTTAAATTGACAAAAGTGTATGTATTTATTATGCACAGTATCTTTAAAAACATGTATGTATTCATCAGAGAGTGGCTGACTCAAATGAATTAACTGACTTTAATTAATTACCTAATTAATGCTTTACTTTTGTGATGAGAACACTTAAAATTGACATTTTTAGCAGTGTGTACAATATATTGTTAGAAACTGTAGTCACTGTTTTATGCAGCAGACTTCCTGAACTTATTCTTGCCTAAATTTTTGTGTCCTTTTTCTGTCCCTCCTAACTGCTCATGTACTTCACTGAGCAGTTGATTTTGTTGGAGCTAATGGTCTATAGGAAAATATTGAGAAACAAATCTGAAAGCAATATTTGGAGCCAGCTGGGCAAACCTCTGAATGACTTTTATCTCAGACGATGGAAAGGACTATCGGTAGTTAGGTTGTGTATATGATTCTGGAGATTTGGAGATTTAGAGTTTAAACACAAGGCAAATGCTCTAATCCAAGAAAGTGGACATAATGGGCTAAGATATGGAATGATCATCAAGGTGCAAAAGCAGGCTCAAGAGATGTAGTGAGAAGACACAAGTCCCTTAGGAAGGGAAGTCAGCTTGAGACAGAACACCATGGTTTGGATACACTGATGGGGACAAACAGGTGAAAATTTCCATGGGCGTTTGGAAGATTTGCCTTTTGGACCAACAACTTGCCATTTGCTTAGAAGGAGGTAAATGCAGTGCTACACATTATAAGGGAACAAAGGCAACAGCAGAAATAAAACCAGTCGTTTTTATTTCTTTAGGATAGATAGTCCCCTGGGATTCTTACCACAATAGTCCTGTGAGATTATTAGTATCGGCACAACTGTTTTATTTAAATGGAATCTTCTTTTTTAAATTTAAATTTTCAGTTATTATAAATGCCAGGTAAAGAATAAATTTCTTCAATTTGAACGATGTCACCCTTTTCTCACTGTCTTCCAGTTTTTCCCTCTTGTCCCCATCCACAAGTTCTATAGCTCATTTAAAACACAGTGTCTAGTAGGTATCACTGTTACATTTGTTCACCCTTTGTCCCTCCATTTCTGTGCCCTTTTATCCTTTCAAAGATAGACAAAGGAACAGTCAAGATAAAAAGAAAAGAATATAAAAATAGCAACAATGAAAAACTCTCTTGTTTCTATATCCTAGAGTTCATTTTGATAAATATTATTTTATAAGATTAGATGCACAGAGGCATTGTGCCTTTGTGTTCCTCTAAGAGTGTCCTCCTTGGTCTCACTGCATGTGAATGCCTAGAGTCCAGTATAATTTATCATTTCCTCTTATGTTTTCGGTCTAGCTCCCACATATGACAGAAAACATGTACCATTTGTCTCTCTGAGCTTGGCTTACCTCACTTAACATGATTGGATCTAGACCCATCCATTTAGCAATAAATGACATAGTATTATTATCAATTCAACTTTAAAGGTAGAGAAATGGCCTAAAAGAACTTAACATTTACCTAAACTCAAACTATCAGTGAATAGAAAAGTCAATAGTCACACTAAAGCTTACTCGACTAAGGGCCTATCATTAATCTTTGAAATAATCAACTCACTTTGAAATTATCATTACTTGTTAACCAGTCAACTATTTTTAAATTATTTTTATTCTCTTTAAGTAGTTATACAAAGGAGTTGCTATTCAACAAATCAGTTTATAAATATAATGCATCTTGATTGATGTCAGCCCTTTTAATCATGCTCTCCTATCTCTCACAACCTAACCCTTCTTGTAAATTTTCTTAATTTCCTAGGATATGCACCAAATATAATAACCGCATTCTCCCCTCTCTTCTCCTCATTCTTCATCTAACCCCTTCCTGTAAGCACCCTCTCCCAACACCATTCAAATACCAGTATCCTGGTATTCATTTTGTTGGACTGTGAATTCATTTTCCTAAGGAATTACACTGTTTGAATACTATTTTATTCAAGATATCTTTCAATGTACATGGAAAATTCAATGAAAATGCACAAGTCTGATATGATACTATTTATATATTCACATATTTTAAATAAAATCTATGAAGGAATGCTGCACTGTTTGTATAAATACATATAAAGAATGTTGGAGGGTATCTCCTTTTGTACAACTACAATAAAGATAATAAAAACATAATTTTAAATAAAGAATGTCTGGAAAGACACACAAGGAATTGGAAACAGTGGTTACATTTGAGGAAGGAATCAAGATGTGCAGCAGAGTCTTAAGACAATTTTTTTCTAATGTTTTAATCATCAGAATATATGCATGTATTATTTGTATAATTAAAATTTAATTTTAACATGAATATTTCTACCCATAAAATGGCTTCTAATATAGATGAGCATGATATAAGGAATTTGAATTAAGCAAATGAAGAAAGTGAATGAGTTTATGGAAATTACTTAGAATATATTTACTAAGTGCAAGACATAGTTTTGTCTCTTTTTCGTCCCATGACTGGTTACTAAACTTCTTAGAAAGAAAAAAAAAAGGCAGGCAACTTTCCATTCACAATGCTCTAAGACTTGAGACCTGAATTTTTGAGTTGTACCAAACATAGGTGGGTAGCCATGAAGGGAAGTCCCCCAGCAGGAGATTGCAATCAACTTGTCCATTCTTAGAAGAGTTGTATCACTAAAAGTCAAACTCCTTCTTCTACAGATCAAAGGGAACTTGAACTCAGGCATGCATTTGAGGCTCTTTTCCTTTGATTCTCCTTACTGAGGGCCTCCATTGGTAACCATTGGCCCTATTCATAACCCTCTCCCCAAACCCCCCTCCAGTAAATCATAGCTAAAGTCACAATTCGCTCCTACTGAGCCATCTTGTTTAGAACCCATGAGCTTTTCAGGAAGGCTTAAACTGACAGATTGAATAACTAACTCACTAGATAACTAGCCAATCAACCACCCACCCACCCAACTAACTAGTAAGCTAACTAACTAACTAGATTTCATCTTAGCTACTTACCTCTTCTTATCCTTATATTTCAGCTTAAATTGTGCTCTTCCCCAAAGGTCATGTGCATCCACCACCACACAAAATAGATGGGTTGTTCTTTCTTGTGCAGCCATATTTCTCTACCTTCTAAACCATTGCACTTCCCTCTCTAAGGCCCATGCTGGATACATATATGTCTCTCCTTAGACCTGTTGCATTTCAATCTTCAGAACTCTATCTATCTATCTATCTATCTATCTATCTATCTATCTATCTATCTATCTATCTAACTATCCATCTATCTTCCTATCTGTAATTCATCATCTAATTGCTAATATTTCTTGATTAAGAAGGGGGGCCCCTGATTAGTTGCATCTGTGACTTTTTTTTTTTTTTGGCCAGTCCTGGGCCTTGGACTCAGGGCCTAAGCACTGTCCCTGGCTTCTTCCCGCTCAAGGCTAGCACTCTGCCACTTGAGCCACAGCGCTGCTTCTGGCCGTTTTCTGTATATGTGGTGCTGGGGAATCGAACCTAGGGCCTCGTGTATCCGAGGCAGGCACTCTTGCCACTAGGCTATATCCCCAGCCCGCATCTGTGACTTTTGTGCATGTGTTTGCCTGTGTGTGTTTGTATCTCTCTGTGTGTATCTGAGTGCTGGTCCTGGGACTTGAACTTAGGGCTTGAGCACTGCCCCTGAACTTTCTGTGCTCAAGATTAGTACTCTACTACATGAGTAACAGCTCTACTTCTAGTTTTGTGGGTGGCTAATTGGGGTAAGAGTCTTACAGACTTTCATGTCTGGGCTGGCTTTAAACTGCGATCCTCAGATCTCAGCCTCCTGAGTAGCTGGGATTATAGGCATGAGCCACCATGCTTGGCTTCACCTGTTACTTAAACTGATACTGAACTCTTTCCCACTGTCATTACTAGCTCTGGCATGATTGGAATTTCTGCAATACTATCACAAAGCAGATGTCAATTTGGCTTGCTCAATCTAAGGAAACTGTTTTGATATTATAAATGTTGTTTACTGGGTTCTGGCAGTAGATAATGGGATGTTTTAAATAAAGTTCATAAAAATAAATACAAATGTTGATATACAGCAGTCCCTCTATAATGCTGTTTCATTCTTGGAGGCTGGCTCTGTGTGCAGACTGATTTTGCCTTGAGGTCGATTATGTGCCTTTATCAATTGTTCAGTATTGTTGGGGTCCATCTTTCTCACCTTGATGGAAGGGGCTTGATGCACCTCCCCCAGCCCTGGGGAATGCGGCCCTGCTACTCCCTCTGGATTGGAATCCAGAGAAACCGGTTGGGCCAACAGCCCTCCAACCTGCCAGCCAGCCAGCCGGGCGCCCACCAACCCCACCCGGGTTTGGTGCGCTCAAGTGACGTTAGCCCTTGGGGGTCAGGTGACAGCTCTTGGCCTATCAGAATCCTGGCCAACCCCCTTCCTTCGGAATCATCTCCCCTTGTCCTTCTCTCAATAAAGTCAGTTCGCTCTCAGAAGCCAACTCCTTGTTGGTCTATGTACGCTAGCTCCCAGGGAAGGATAGCGGCCACATTACCACGTAGGTCACGCGCGCGCCAGGCCAGACCGAACCCCCACGTCTCACTCTAATTTACCTGCTGGTCGGGAGTTGGGGGAGAGGACGTTACGGAGGGCAGAAAGAGAGAAGAAAGAGTCCAAGCCGGGAGGGGAGAAAAAAACCCCAACACGGTATTGCTATCTATAAAATATGGGATATATAGTATACTACATCACAAAATAGAAGAAATTAAATAAGCTAATATGTGGTGAGTGCTTTAGACGATTGCTTAGCACATTGTTTTAGACATTTTACTCTTAAAAATTGGGCACTCAATCAAATTATGTAGGTGCTACAAATAATGTATTTGCAAAGGAATAGATGGAACTGAAAAAAAAAAGTATGAAAAGTGAAGTTAAGTCAGGCCCAGAGAGACAAAGGATGTATGTTTTTTTCTCATATGTGTAATCTAGAACTAATTTATAAATGTACAACAAAACAAGGTTTTTTGCAAGTGCACATGGATGTATTAACAGATGTGGTATTTGCAGAGAGAATTCAAATGGAGTAATTCCTTAGAAAAACTTTCAGTCCAACAAAATAAATACAGGAGCCTGGTACTTGAAAGGTAGGGAGAAAGGTCAAGGGCAGGGAGGTAAACAAATAAAGAGAGCAAGGGAGGGAAAGGGGAGAGAGAAAGCAGTCATAATATTCCTTGCATATTGTACAAAATAGAAAAAAGTAAGTTGAGGGGGTGGGTTTTCAGGAATAGGGAAAATGATGAAAGGGTTGACATCAAGATATTATATTCATTAACTGGTTTAAAAATGTTAACTCTTTGTTATAATTATTTTATAATAATAACAATATAATTTTAAAAAAGAATAAACTCATTACAGATGAAATGACATAATAAGACAGTACAAAGATACCACTTCATACATTGTAGAATATTAGATGTAGAATATTGAAGTACTTCAATTTGCTAATGAGAATATAAAAAGGATACATTTACAATTTTTCATCACTTCTTTTTTTTTTTTTTTTTTTTTTTGGCCAGTCCTGGGCCTTGGACTCCGGGCCTGAGCACTGTCCCTGGCTTCTTCCCGCTCAAGGCTAGCACTCCACCACTTGAGCCACAGCGCCGCTTCTGGCCGTTTTCTGTATATGTGGTGCTGGGGAATCGAACCTAGGGCCTCGTGTATCCGAGGCAGGCACTCTTGCCACTAGGCTATATCCCCAGCCCCATCACTTCTTAATAGATGTTGAGAAAGTCTTAGTGATTTCGTACTGGATTTTTTTTTTTCCTGCCTCTATTACAACTTGAACTCAAGGCCTTGGCTTGATCTCAATGATTACTTGTGCTATGCTGTTTTTGCCAATTACTCTGGAGATAGAGGCTCATAGATGTTTTTCTGCCTGTGTTGCCATGTGTACACTCCAGATATCAGCTTCTTGAGTAGCTACAATTACAAGCCCAAGGTTACCAGTACCTGTTTCATATTCTTAAAGAATTCACTTTAAATTTGTAAACTAAATTGTGTAAAATATGGATTTCCCAAATGAAAACAAAAGACACTCTGAAGGAAAAATAAAACAGAAGGAGAACTCAGGCCCCATTCACAAGGTAGCATACTGACTGCTGATTTTTTGCCTTTTAATTTTTAACTCAGAGTAACTTCCTACAGAAATCCACTTATGTACAGATATGTTAACTCTTATTTTTCCAGTTAATTGCTTTAATCTTAAATTATGAGAAAATTAACTAACTGTCCTAATGGAGGAGAAAAGTTAATAACAATTTTAATGAGTATAACCGTAGCAGGTTTTGTAATATCCCTAAAAAGATGGTGAACACACTTCTTTTTTAGTTGACTCTCTCACATTCTCTGAATGGCCCTAAGTGCTGACTACCAATGATTGATTACCTCTTGGAAGATGTATCTCCAACTCATCCTCTCATCCTAAAACCAATTATGACCTGGGGGGGGAAAAAAAACCACCCAGAATTCTAAATGTTAAAAAAAAGAATCCAGCCATAGAATGGATTTTCCTATAATATGAAGTGCTTAAATTCAGAATTTGAGGAAAAGTATGTGAGTAAGCTTTAACCATAGTATAGTAAATAGCAATTTTGGATTGCATTAAGCTGGCCTTAGAAATTTTATCTAAAATGATAAAGAATGGGGTCTTCATGCCATAAAGCATTTGTACCACATGCAAAGTAATGAGATTCAGCCTGTGTCAATACACTTGAGATGTCAGAGCAGGAAAGATGAGCCCAAATAGAGCTAAATAGTCTCAGTAAATTGAGTATTCCATGGTTAGGTTAGAGCTGGAGGCTAATGAAACAATTGGGATTAAAGAGCAAGAGAACACTGAGAAGACTAGAGTTATGCAGGAATGCAAGAGTGAAGGACACAGCATGCACAGGAGTAGACCAGACTCCTCCTTTGAAGACTAATCTTGAAATAGCGGCATGAAAATCTGTTTGTCCCACTCAAGAGCAACTCATGGAGAGAGATCAGATACTAGAGTGCTTGCACTGTGCTAGAAGCATTTGTATATCAGTCAGAGTACAAGGACCCCAGGCATTTTGTAAAGAATTAGTAACAATTAATCCTAGGAAAAATGCTACTCTAGAACCACTGTGACATCTCTTTTTCTCTCTCTTTCTCTCTCTCTCTCTCTCTCTCACACACACACACACATTTGAAAGTATTAACCATTCGCAAGAAAATGCAGAGTTGGCTGAAACAAAACCTAACAGTCCATGCACAAAGACAGCAATGTTCAGTTGCACAAAGCTGTATGACTGACTGATAGACACGAGACATGTCAAGCAGCAGAAAACGGCTTCCTATACATAAGAAGAAGAAAAACAAGTGAAGGGCTGCAAATATGGACTAGTGGTAGAATGCTTACCTCTTATACATGAAGTCTTGGGTTTGATTCCTCAGCACCACATATATAGAAAAGGCCAGAAGTGGTGTTGTGGCTCAAGGGGTAGAGTGCTAGCCTTGAGCAAAAAGAAGCCAGGGACAGTGTTTATGCCCTGAGTTCAAGCCCCAGGATTGGCAATAAAAAAAAAAAAAGGAAAACAAGTGAATAGAAACACATACCGAAGTTATAGATATGGTAGAGCATTATCAGATAAGGATTTTGAAACAATTATTGTAAATAGAGCCAAGGCATAAAGAAAATTATATATGCTCTTGCAATAGAGAAAAACAATTCCAACAGAGAAATGAAATCCTAATGATTCCAGAGAATTAAAAAAATAGCATTAAAGGATCTTAACAATTCCAATTAGCTTAGAGATGACAATATCTTGAGAAATACTGCATTATATTAGTAGTAGATAACTCCCTGTCAAGTGAAATATTAGAAAATTAGTGCAAAATTACACAATAAGCTTTTCAAACTGAAACCAAAAACTGAAAAGGAATGAAGACGCCAGTGACTTGTCAGACAGGATCCAGTCCAACCTTTGTAGTTAACTTGGAGTCACAAAGAGAATTGAGAGATTATTGTTGGCCTAGGAAAAAAAGTAACCATGTTAAGAAATATCAAAATTGCTAAAATAGTCTGGAACACCCATTAATGAATCTCAGTATATATCTAGGATAGTCCAAGCAGAGGATCACAATAGCTCAATAGCTACATACATATGATCATATAAGTTGATGCTAAGCCAAATGAACTCTAAGTTATAAAAACAAGAGGACTTTCTTTGTCATTGTTGTTTTAAATGTACTATGTGAAGTCATTTCTTTTTTTCTTTTATTTTTCCCCCTCTGGTTTATCCCCTGTTGTTACCGCATATGATTTTGGTACCCTGGGTATTGTGTGTACATTTATCTGAATTTGGGAAGGGAAGGGGAATATCAAAATGGTGAGACAAAGGACAAAGGTGGAACCAATGCAACAGCGATACTCACAAGACAACATGTTGGAAATGAACTGTACAACTCAAGGGAGTGGTGACTGGGGGAGGGAAATGGGGAGAAAAATGAGGGAAAGAGTAACAAGTTTGACCAGAAATGTACTCACTACCTTACATATGGAACTGTAACTCCTCTGTACATCACCTTGACAATAAAATTAAATTGAAAAATTAAAAAGTGAGATGAAAAACCATGCCTTATCAATGTGCACTATGATCACACTACTGAAAAATAAAATAGGTAAAGGGAAAAGTGTGACAAACACTTAAGACACTTTATGTGCCGAGTATTAGTTAATACTAGGCAGAAAGAAAATGTAAGCCAGTACTTAATTAAATGAGAGTTTTAGGCCCTTAAAAGACGTCCCACAATTTTATGTAGAGTAAAAATAACCTCCAAATATAAAGGTAATGAAAGACAATTGAAGTCAATGAAAAAACAGAGTTTCTCATCAGTAGATCTGTATTACATGAAATCTAAGGGTTGGAGTGTGGTTCAGTGCTGAAGTGCTTGCCTGGAAAGCATGAAGCCCAATACCACAAACCAAATCAAGTCAAACTTACGGATGGAAAAAATCAGGACCTGTATAAAGAACGAATAATAACAAAAATGGCAAGTGGATGGCTAAATTAGATTTGTCTTCAATGTTTAAATTTACTTGAGTGTAAATATGACAGAGAAATCATAAAATGACTTCATTATGTACTCATGTATGGGAATAAACTAAATGATAAGAAAATGGAAAGTGAAGATTGAAAGTAGAAGTGTACCTAGCAAGCCACTGTAATTAAGTGGTATATTATTTAAAATCAGAATGTGATACATGGAGGAAGGATATTTTAATTCTCCAGAAACCATTAACCATTAAACCATTAACCCTCCCCATCCGAAGGTTAGTCTTTAGCTTCCATTTTCCTACATGGGGAATGGAAAATTATTCTTTTCTCCATTTCTCCTTAATTAGCCCTATTTTACAAAAAAGTAAATCATTGCTAAAACTAAAATAAAGCAAAAAAGTAACAAACCCCACACAAGTTTTAGCTAATAAAATATTCATAGTTAAAATAGATTGCTTAAGTATGGCTTAGTTAATGAAAAGTAAAACAGGATAAAAAATAGGAACCAGTCAGCTTAAAAACGTCACAGTACATTAGATATAAAGACAATCATATGCATAACTATTTTAATATAAACAAATTGCTTCAACTAAAAAATAAAGATTCTGAGATTATATAAAAATAAAAATGCTGTGTGCAAGAGGTACACATTCAATGTGAAAACATTTCACAGTTAAAAAACAACAATCTAATGCTATCCAATTACTAAAAATAGGAAATCTATGGCCAAGTATATTGATATAAAAAATATTCCTCAGAATAAGAATCATTACCAGAAGTGAAGAAGAGTATTTTGTAATGACAAAATGGATAATTTATTAAGAGAAAACAACACAAAAAGTGTTGGGATGAACTGCAATTTAAAATACATGAACACTAGGGTGCTGGTGGCACACATTTGTAATTCTATATACTCAGGAGCCTGGGATCTGAATATCACAGTTCAAAACTCAATCCTAGTAGGAAAGTTTATGAATTGGAGCTGTGGATTAAGCGATAGACCACAGCCTTGAGCAAAAACAGCTAAGGGACAATGCCCAGGTACTGACTTTAAGCCCTAAGACTGGCACTTACCACCACCACAACAGCAATAAAACCATGAAGCAAAACCATTGGGAATAAAAGGAGAAACAGATAATTTGACAATTACAGGTGCAGATTTTAATATTCTTCTCTCAGTAAGTCATGTTATAAAGATATAAGGGATTTGAAAGACATTACCAATCCATCCAACCTAGCAATTTTTGAAATTCAGTTTTGAAATTCTATAAAAGATTTATTAGAAAATAAGATTAGGAAGTGGTGCTGTGGCTCAAGCACTAGCCTTGAGCTGAAGAGCTCAGTGATAGTGCCTAGGTCCAGAGTTCAAGCTCCATAACCAACCAAAAAGAAAAAGTCACTTGAAAATAAGATCATTTATTGAACCATAAAACAAGTTTAAATAAATTTAAAATCATTAATATAATGTAGATGAAGTTATCTAACTACAACTGAACAAACATGAAAATTAAATATTTAAAATATAACTTGAAAATCTCCAAATATTTGTAAGTGAAAAATATTTGTAAGTGCTAAATAACTCAAAGATGAAGTCATAGGAAAAGAAGGAAATGTTTTTTATCTGATTAAAATTTAAAATGCAGTATTTCAAAGTTTGTGGATTGGAGCTACATAGTTCTTGCAAGACAGATTTATATCTGCAAACATTTACAGCTGAAGGTGAGAAATGTTAAAAATCAATGTTAAATTTTTTTCTCCTAAAAGGTCTCAAATCAAATTAAACACAAAATTCCAAGGAGTTAAACAATACAGGTAAGAGTAAATATGTACGGCAAAGAGTACAGCTTCATAGGAAAATAATTGAACTTCAAATTCAAAATGTTCCCATAAAAAATCTTTTGAGCTTATTTTAGCTTTAAAAATAGGTTTAAAAAACAATGCCAATTTCTCTCCAAGTTGTATAGGGTAATATAAAACTGATGTTCAAAGAAGACATCATTATTATAATGAAACAATATTATAGGACGAGATTCTTTGGATACATAGGTACAAAGCCCTAAGTAGTACTTAGCAAATTAGATCCAGGAATACATAAAAAGGATAATAGGTAATTCTCGAATGGGCTTTTACCCAAGTCATCCAAGATTGGATTAACTTTTAGAGGTCATTGTAACTCCTGACACGAACACAACAATGGATCCTGTAACAGACACAGAGCAAAACCTCTGACAAAATCTGACATCCATTCATGGCAGAAAATAGGAATTTGTTTCTGTAAATTTCCTTAGTGAAGCAGACATCTTGATTACTTTCAGCTTTCTGGCCTATATAAACATGACTATAACTCATATTCCTGTATCCCAAAGCAACCTGGACCAGAATTCTCTTTGTTACATACACAGGTTGAGGTCCTTCCTCAGACATTGCCCTCCAGAATAACTGGTTTTTACACAGCACTTAGGCTGTGTCCCTCTCCCTCAGTCACACTGGTGTTGCATCATCAGCCTCCCTCATGATTAGCATTCTCAGGAGAGATGAGAAGAGGCAGACAGAGGGCAGAAGAAGCTTGCTTGATGTAGTATTTTCCTTCATCACCAGTGAATAGATCTCATTGTATGTACACTAGTTACATGGACTTCCTCTTACATATTTTATGTTTTAGAGGGAGTTTCCTCTTTTCTTGTTGATTGGTAGCCGTTCTTTGTGTATTTTAGTCATCGTTTTCCCAGTGTTTATTGCTAGTAGAAAAACAAAAATCCATCATTTTCACTATTTCTCTTGAAATAAATTCTATAAGTCATTCATTTTATTGTGATGTCTTGCTCAGGTATTTCTTAATTCTTAAATCACAGATATTTAAATATTTTTCTCTCTAAGCTTAAAAAGGTTTCCTTTCATATTTGGGGCATTAGTGGGATCTACTTATATTTCTTTTTACATTAGAAGATAGGAAGCAACATCTTTTTATATTTTTAATATGTGAAGTAATTATGTAATAAGACTACAGTTTAATTCCATCTATTAAACTATCTCCCCCAGTCTTACATTTTTATCATATAGCAAGGGTGAATATATATTTGTTGTTCCAGTGCTAGAAGTATTGGTTCTTACAAATGTAGTATAACTTAAAAATACTTTGGATAGAAATATTCTTTTAAATAAAAGTTGTGAACTATAAGTATATTTTTTAGGAAAAAATTACAAAAATAAAGTTGTCTAATAAATGCTCACAGCATCCAGTTGTAAACTCTTTTATTCTTTTAGCTGTCTCTTTTTGTCTTTTATTTCCTGGCTTATTAATGTGATTGTAGCCACTTTTTTCTTCTCTGTTAGGTATTTTTCTTACCATTCCCTCAATTAAAGCTCAGAGATAGAATTAATAAGAGCATGATTAGAATCCAGGTTTGTTTAATTTTGATGCTATTATACTAGATTGAATTTTTCTTATAGGGGTAAATAATAAATATTTTAGGGTTTGTCACAGTGATTCCACTTTGTCATTACCTGCAAAAGCAGCCATGACTAATACATGAATGCAGAGCCATAGCTGTACTCCGGCAAAACTGTGTTCAAAATCTGGCAGTACTTCCAATTTGGCCCATAGGCAGCATTTGTCCTATCTTTCAGCAAAACATATCACTTCTATAAAAGTATGGTTTCCAAAATGAGTACCTATTATTCAAATACAGCCAGTCATTGTTGTTGTTTTTTAAAAGTATTCTCTACATGGAGATGATGGTTGTTTATGAAAGTTATTTTACATCTAATCAATGGTGGAAAACACATAGGCATACACTAAATTCTCCAATCAAATTTTACTTGGACTCAAGAAAACACAACAGAATAGTTCTACTACATACTAGAATAGGCATGGTCACCCAGTCTTTGAATACTTTCAGATCTATTTTCCTGAATTTATTAAGATTTTCCTATATTGTTCAATATTATCTTCATAGATTCCAAAGGAGCTTATATTATGTTGCTGTTGCCCATTCCTGCATCTACTCCCTTTCGTCTCCCTTCCTCTTCTTCCCATCTCCTTCCTTCCTTCTCTTTCCCTCTCCCCTCCCTCCCTCCCTTCCTTCCTTTCTTCCTTTCTTCTTTTTTTCTCTCTTTCCTCTTAGATTTTGCTTATTCAATACCCAAATGGATGAGTGTGATTTAGAAAAATATGAATACTATTTCATTCATGAATGCTGTATTACTTAGTGTAAAAAACAAGAAGCATTGTATTTATAACCTGACTTATGGAATTGTGACTTCTTTGTGAGACTATTTAATAATAAAATACTAGTTCATGGATGCTCTGTTCCTTGCTTTTATTCTTTTTCCCTTGTGTTTTATTTTGAATGGTTTATATTTATTGTCATATCTTTAAGGGCAAAGATTAATCTTCTATAATGTGTAAATATTAATCCAATCAAGTATTTATATTTAAGATATTGTGAATGAACAAGGTGGTTCATATCTATAATTCCAGCTAATTGGGAGATTGCAAAATTGCAATTCAAGTTTAGCCCATGTTAAAAAAAAAACACAAAAACTGTGAGGGGCCTGGTGCTGGTGGCTCATGCCTGGAATCCTAGCTATTCAGGAGGCTGAGATGTGAGGATGGCTGTTCAAAGTCAGCCCAGGCAGGAAAGTCTGTGAGACTCTTATCTCCATTTAACTCTAAGAAAATGGGAAGTGGTGCTATGACTCAAAGTGGTAGAATGCTAGTCTTGAATGTTAAAGCTCAGGGACAGAGCCCAGGCAGTTGTTCAAGCCCCAGGATCAACACAAATTAAAAAAATGAGAGAGGACTTCTGCGAAGATGGCAGAGGAGCAGCAGAGCCCTAGCTGTGCTCTCTCTGACATCACAGTTTGCTCACCCCATAGAAACTTTACTCCTAGAAAGACAGCCAGAGTAAGTTCTAACAGTACAGGGATTCTGGCCAGGAAGGAAAAATCGACTTTGCTCATCTGAAAACACAGATTTGAGCTCTGGGCAGGGTCCCGCCACCACGCCAGTGCCAGCGCAGGCACAGCACAGCACCCAGCACAGCAACCTGCACTCCACGCGGCTAAAGCACACAGCATAGACCAGGGAGAAATCCTCCAGATGGCAGCTGAGCACGGACGACCTGAAATCGCAGAGAAAGCGGATGCCCAAGGCCTGCCTGCAAGCTGTGCGAACCACAGAGACCCAGGATTGCACCAACAGGGGAGAAAGGTCAGAACAGATCCACCCCTTGCAAACTGAAATCAAGTCAAACCAGCCAATCAGGAAAATAGACTGCAGACCATTGCAAGGAAACCAGAGACTGGAGAAAGACCACCCAAACAAGAGGACTCCATTTTTTTTTCTTTTCAAACATTTTTTAAACTTTTTTTTAAATTTCTTTTTAATTTTTTCACTTCTGAAAGGTCGTTGTTTTTTTTTTGTTGTTGTTTGTTTGTTTTCCATTTTACCGGTTTGTTTTATCAAGGTTTTGGTTTGTTTGTTTGTTTGTTTGGATTGTTCCATTTCTGTTCTTTTTCCTTCTTATTTTTTTTCATTTTAAAATAATTTTTCTCTGTTTTGTGCATCTGTCTTCCAGTATTTTTACTTTATTTCTCTCTTTGCATTCTCTTTCTTTAAAAATTACTTTCCTATGAATAATACCTCCACTCTTTTCTGCTAACTCTCCATTGTCTATAATTTTAACCTTGTTCTTTCTACTAATTCTACTCTTCTCCACATTTCCATGTCACTGAAACTAAAGCCAAATCACTACCCCCCCAATACATTTTACTCTATTCTCTTTACTACCTCCAACTTACCCTCCTGACTTACTGCCTAGAACACCAGGTTCCATTGACTCCTGGTTATTGGATAGAGGGTATCCCAGATTAATCCAAGTGAATCAAAGGGGTTCATGGAGAAAGCCAGTCCTAAAAGAACTTAATATAAAAGCAAGAATTGCATTTAGGGTTGTAACAGTAAATAAGTAACTACTGAATACAGGGCCCAGGATCGGTTGTTATATTGAAATTGTATTCTTTAGGAACACCAAAGCTAATTTTATAGACAGGTATACAGGGTATCTGTATATAATTGTGAACTTGTAAGGTTTACACAACAGTGCTTGGTAAGGGCTGCTTTGGGTCTTAAACGGTGCTCACAGGTGCTGGTAGACTGGCATTCCCAATCCAAATGGGCAGAAAGAACACAAGAAAGATGGCAAACAATGAAGTCTTATCCCCCACTCAAAACAAGCAGGAAGCAGAGCAGTCAATCATAGAAGAGAACCCCCAAATGCTCTACAAAGTCTACTGATAAACATGATAAATGAAAAGTTTGAATCTCTTCAGTCAATTATTCTAGAGCGTGAGGAGGTAAAGCAAAAAATAATGGAGAATTTCATGGCATCCACAAATAGAAAAATAAATGAACTTCAAGAGTCAAATGAAAAGATAGCTACCCAGCTTAAAGATTTGAGAGACACAAAACAAACGCAAAGTAATGAAGTTAATGAAGTAAAGAAGTCCTACAAGACCTAAGAAAGGACATGGAAATCATCAGGAAAGACCAGTCAGAAGGAAAAGAGATGGGAAATGAAGTAGCTAGCCTACAGTCCCGACTAACTGAAGCAGAGGATCGAATCTCAGGAGATGAAGATTCCTTAGATTCTATGGCGAAAGATCAAAAATCAATACAAATCCAGTCCAATCAACAAAACCGATCGCTACAGGAGATTCAAGACACGATCAGGAAGCCCAATTTAAGGATAATAGGTATTGAGGAAAACTTGGAGAAAGAGGTTAATGGGATAGGCAGTCTATTTAACAGAATATTAGCTGAGAACTTCCCAAATATCCAGAAGGAAAGGCCTATACAGATACAAGAAGCATTTAGAACCGCAAACCGACCAGACCAGAATAGGACATCCCACCGACACATTGTGAGCAAAACAGGATCAGTAGAGTACAAGGAAAGAATCCTTAAAGCTGTTAGGGAGAAGAAAACAATCACATATAAAGGAAAAGCAATCAGAATTACCCCAGACTTCTCAGCAGAGATCAGGAAAGCAAGGAGAACCTGGAATGAAGTATACCAAACACTAAATAAAAATAACTACCAACCAAGAATTCTGTACCCAGCCAAACTCTCATTCATAGCTGAAGGTCAAATAAAAGTCTTCCACAGTAAGGAAAAACAGAAACAATATATCTCCACCAAACCAGCTTTGCAAAAAATTCTCAAAGATGTACTATACAGGAAAAATAATCAAGATCCCAATACAGAGAGAGAAATGAACACTAAATAGTAAACATCAGATCAAGAAATGGGAAGACACAGCTTTAAACAAGATAGTGATAATGAAAGGAACAAACGATCATCTCACAATCCTAACTCTCAACATTAATGGACTTAATTCTCCAATCAAACGACATAGGCTCATAAGTTGGATCAAAAATCAAGATCCATCTTTCTGCTGCCTCCAAGAGACACATCTATCCAGCAAAAGTAAACATCTTCTAAAAGTGAAAGGCTGGAATCAAATATATCAAGCAAATGGCCCCCATAAGCAGGCTGGAGTTGCAATCCTAGTATCAGACAAAATTAACTTCAAATTAAAAAAGGTAAGAAGAGACAAAGAAGGCTACTACATACTAGTAAAGGGATCTCTCCTACAGGAAGATATGACCATTCTAAATATCTTCACAACAAATGCAGGAGCACACAACTTCATCAAACAAACTCTACTGAATCTAAAAACACTCATAGACCCAAACACATCGATAGTTGGGGACTTTAACACTCCACTATCACCTCTGGATAGATCAACATGCCAAAACCTGAACAAAGAAACCACAGAACTAAACAATTGCATAGACCAACTAAACTTAATCGACATCTACAGAATATTCCACCCAGCAAGGACAGAATACACATTCTTCTCTGCAGCACATGGAACATTCTCCAAAATAGATCACATCTTAGGGTACAAAGAAAATCTGTACAAATTCAGAAACAGCCACCACAGAAAATGCTACAATTCATGGAGACTAAACAACACACTGCTGAACCATCAGTGGGTCATTGAAGAAATTAAAACGGAAATTCAAATGTTTATGGACTTCAACCAAGTCGAGGACACAAAGTAAAAGCTCCTTTGGGAAACAGCAAAGGCAGTACTCAGAGCAAAATTTATATCTCTGAGTGCATACTTCAACAAACTGTAGAAAGAGCAACTCAATAATTTAAGGAAGCACCTTGATTTTCTGGAGAGAGAACAGCAAGCCAAACCCCAAGTCAATAGACAGAAGCAAATAATTAAAATAATATCAGAATTAAATCAATTAGAAACAAAAAGAAAACCATTGAAAGAATCAACAAAACAAAGAGTTGTTTCTTTGTAAAAATCAACAAGATAGACAGACCCCTGGCAAACCTGACCAAAAAACGAAGGCAGCACACTCAAATAAACAAGATAAGAGATGAAACAGGTAACATCACCACAGAAATAACCGAAATTCAGAAAAAAATGAGGGACTATTTTGCAAACCTTTATGCCAACAAATTCAAGAACTTGGAAGAAATTGATGATTTCCTAGAAAAAATTCATATCCCCAAACTCAACCATGAAGATTTAAACCTTCTAAACAGACTCATATCCAGATTTGAAATAGAAACGGCAATAAATGATCTCCCATCCAAGAAAAGCCCAGGTCCAGATGGATACACTGCAGAATTCTACAAGGCCTCCAAAACACAGCTCACACCAATATTGTTCAAACTCTTCAATGAAATTGAAAGCGAACGTTCACTACCATCCTCATTCTGTGAAGCCAGTATAACCCTCATCCCCAAACCAGGCAGAGACTCATCATGGAAAGAGGACTACAGACCGATGTCCCTGATGAATATAGACACAAAAATTCTCAACAAAATTCTGGCCAACCGACTTCAACAGGTCATCAAAAAAATCATACACCACGAACAAACTGGATTCAACCCAGGGATGCAAAGTTGGTTTAATATACGCAAGTCAATTAATGTAATCTACCACATCAAACAGAGCAAGCTAAAGAACCACATGGTTTCATCTCTGGATGTGAAAAAAGCGTTTGATAAAATCCAGCACCCATTTATGCTAAAAGCCCTGGAAAAAATGGGATTCCAGGGAACATTCCTGAATATAATTAAGGCATTTTATGGCAAACCAACAGCAAGTATAACTCTAAATGGTGAAAAACTAAAGCCATTCCCTGTAAAATCAGGAACAAGGCAGGGATGTTCACTCTCTCCCCTGCTCTTCAACATAGTACTAGAATTCCTACCCGAGCAATCAGGCAAGAAGATAATATAAAGGGGATCCAAAATAGGAAAAGATGAACTTAAACTTTCTCTCTTCGCAGATGACATGATCCTATACCTAAAGAATCCCATAGACTCTACCCCCAAGCTACTAGAGTTGATCCTAAACTTTGGCAAAGTTGCAGGATATAACATAAACCTTCAAAAATCAACGGCCCTTCTCTATGGTAAAGAACCAAAGATGGAGCCTGAAATCAGGAAAGCAACTCCTTTTGCAATAGCCCCCCAAAACATAATATACCTAGGAATAACCTTAACCAAAAGAGTGAAAGACCTCTTTGATGAGAACTTTAAAAGCTTGAAAAACAAAATTAAGTCAGAACTAAGGAAATGGATAAACCTCCCATGCTCCTGGATTGGGAGGATTAATATAATCAAAATGGCAATATTGCCAAAGGCTATCTACAAATTCAATGCAATATCCATTAATATCCCAACACCATTTTTTAATGAAATAGAGGAAGCAATCCAGAAATTCTCTGTTGTTGTTGTTTTTTTTTTGGCCAGTCCTGGGCCTTGGACTCAGGGCCTGAGCACTGTCCCTGGCTTCTTCCCGCTCAAGGCTAGCACTCTGCCACTTGAGCCACAGCGCCGCTTCTGGCCGTTTTCTGTATATGTGGTGCTGGGGAATCGAACCTAGGGCCTTGTGTATCCGAGGCAGGCACTCTTGCCACTAGGCTATATTCCCAGCCCCAGAAATTCATATGTAACAATAAAAGACCAAGAATAGCAAAAACACTCCTAAGCAGAAAGAACAGTGCTGGAGAATTACAATACCCAACTTCAAGCTATATTATAAAGCTATAGTAATAAAAAAAGCTTGGTATTGGCACTGGAACAGGCCTGAAGACCAATGGAACAGAATTGAAGACCCAGAAATGACCCCCCCCCAGAACTACGCCTACTTAATCTTTGATAAAGGAGCTAAAACAATAGTATGGAAGAAAGATAGCCTCTTTAACAAGTGGTGCTGGCAAAACTGGTTCAACAAATGCAACAAACTAAAACTAGATCCTTATATATCACCCTGCACCAAAATCAATTCCAAATGGATTAAAGACCTCGAAATCAAAACAGACACCCTGAAAACACTAAAGGAAGGAGTAGGAGAAACACTTGGGCTCCTTGGCGCAGGACGGAACTTCCTTAACAAAGACCCAGAAAGGCTACAAATCAAAGAAAGGTTGGACAAATGGGACTGCATCAAACTGCAGAGCTTCTGCATGGCAAAGGACATAGCTCGCAAGATAAACAGAAAGCCCACAGACTGGGAGAAGATCTTTACTGGACATTCAACAGACAAAGGCCTCATATCTAAAATATATGCAGAACTAAAAAAAATTACCTTCTTCCAAAACAAAACCACAAAGAACCAATAGCCCCCTCAACAAGTGGGCTAAAGACTTACAAAGAGACTTCTCTGATGAGGAAATGAGAATGGCCAATAGACATATGAAAGAATGCTCTACATCACTGGCCAAAAAAGAAATGCAAATCAAAACAACATTGAGATTCCATCTCACCCTAGTAAGAATGTCATATATCAAGAAAACTAACAATAACAATTGTTGGAGGGGATGTGGACAACAGGGAACCCTACTTCATTGTTGGTGGGAATGTAAACTGGTTCAGCCACTCTGGCAAACCGTATGGAGATGCCTCAGAAGGCTAAATATAGAACTCCCCTATGACCCAGCATCCCCACTTTTGGATATCTATCCAAAAGACCACAAACAAAATCACAGTAATGTCACCAGCACAACAATGTTCATCGCAGCACCATTTGTCATAGCAAGAATCTGGAACCAACCCAGATGCCCCTCAGTAGACAAATGGATCAGGAAAATGTGGTACATATACACAATGGAATTTTATGCCTCTATCAGAAAGAATGACATTGTCCCATTTGTAAGGAAATGGAAGGACTTGGAAAAAGTTATACTAAGTTAAGTGAGCCAGACCCAAAGAAACATGGACTCTATGGTCTCCCTTATTGGGAATAATTAGTACAGGTTTAGGCAAGTTACAGCAGAGGATCACAAGAGCCCAATAGCTATACCCTTATGAATACATAAGATGATGCTAAGTGAAATGAACTCCATGTTATGGAAACAATTGTTATATCACAGTTGTAACTACTTTCAAAGTCCCATGTGTATATGTAGCTTCTATTATTGATGATGTTCTTGTATCACCTTCCTCTGGTTGTACCTACACTATCTCTGTAATCTTATCTGAGTATATTGGAAATCGTGTATACTGGTATTGGATGCAGAAAATTCAAAGGCAATACCAAATTTGAGAGACACAGGGTAAAAAAAGACAAACAACTACAAAAGTAATATTTGCAAAACTGTTTGGTGTAAGTGAACTAAACACCTCCGTGCGGGGGGAGAGAAAGGGGGAGGAGGGAGGGGGGTATGAGGGATAACGTAACAAACAGTACAAGAAATTTATCCAGTGCCTAACGTATGAAACTGTAACCTCTCTGTACATCAGTTTGATAATAAAAATTTGAAAAAAAATGAGAGGGGGTAGGGAAAGCAAGAGAGAACACAAGAGTGATAAACCCCCATGTTAACCTAAACTGGGTGCAGTGGCATGTGTACCTAAAGAACATTATTATCCAGCACGTAGTTCCTGGCTAGTAAATGGGAGTAGGGAGAGAAGCTGACTGTAACTCCTAAACCATTAGGAAAATAAAAACAAGGTATTGCAACTTTGCTCTATAGATTGTTTAAAATGTCTACTATACTTTGAATACTTGAACATTGCTAGGTTTTCTTTTTGGTTTTAGTTTTATAAGGTACAAAAATAAGTATGTTCCCTATTCATTCACAGATAAAAGCCTGGATTAAAAACTGTATTTCAACTAGATTTTGTTGAAAAAATGTTAGTTTATTATAATGGAAATATGTCTAACTCTAATCCAGAGATGTTTGATGCTAATTGTGAAGACCATTAAGCAGACAAAGTCATAGTATCTGACATATTTTTTCAATCTCTTATTTAGCTTTTATTGATTTGGATAGTCTCAAGTCTTTTGTTCTTTTTATATTTTATTTATTTATTTCTAATTTCCAGACTAGTTGTCTGAATTAAAATATTGTTGCTGAGCAAAGTTCATAGTTTCTGCTACTTAGTATGTAGAGTGAAGAATTTTGAAGATTCTTGGAACATTGTGAGATCTTTTTTTTATAAGTTGTTGTAAAATTGGAGAGTAATAAAAAGAAACAGTCCAAGATGAAGAGTGAAGATTGTTTTCCCATTCAGTAGGATTTTTACCGAAAAAAAAAAATCTACCTCCTCCATTATGGGTTTCAGTGTAATAATGTTCTTCAGTTGGAAGCAAAGAAATTGGCACAAAGGTCTTTAGAAGTTCTGTTACTCATAAAAATTCTCTGGAATGCCTTTTTCCTCAGTGTTATTATGGGTCAAACATATTGTTAAATGCTCCATGAGAAGAGAGACCATGAAATCAATAAAATATTTTAGTACTTTGATAAAAAAGATTTTCTTTTGCTCCTCATGAATGTTTGCTATTGGAGTTGTCCTGTCAAGAATTAGGTACTGATTAGTTTGAATCTTAATGATTAAATTATGCATAGAATTTTTATGCAATTTCAAATTTTCCCTACCCCTCTTCTTTCCCCTGACAATGGAAGGATGTATGAAAGATGGTTCAACGTTGAAAACAAGACCCTCCCTGTGATCTTTCTGTGATAAATTGGAAATAAATAAGATTTTTTTCCTTAACCCGAAATACATTTTTTTTCTAGATAAAGGACATCTTTTAGACATTGCTCTAGATCTCTATACATGATTGTGTATTAGGTCTTCAAATGTGTTTTTTAAAACTCCCCTAAAGAATTCTAGTTGGGAATAATCAATCTGATGGAATTCTCATCCATCCAAGTCCCAGACTTTGCTTAACTTTAGAAGTCAGCTGCTTTCTGACACCTTTTACAGCCTTACACAACTTACATCTGACTGATGATGAAAAGAAGCAACTGTGCAGACAAAGACTTTCTGGCTCCAGGCATTGACTGGCTGCCTTCATAGTCTCCTTTCAGTCTTGCCACCTTTCAGGGTTTTGTTTGGTGGTTGATGCAGCTTTTCAGAGACTTAACAGCCTTTCAGTACCTGGTATAAGAAAAGGAACATGGCTAGGATTGATTGCATTTGTGCTGGCTGGACTCAAAGTTACTGTGAAACCTCCTGCCTCACTTAGCAGTTTAACCCTTTGTAGTAAACACAGCATCATTAGTTGTAATGGGATCACAACTAACGTGTGTAACCAGTTGCCCACTGTTAAAGATATAGAGAGACTTGAAAGATTTTGTAGTTCTCTCTGAAAATTGTTGCTTTGCTCTGTGAACTTTGATTTTTTGGGGGGGGAGGGGTCATGGATAAGAGAATTCAGAGGCATGAGATCAAAGTGAGGTAAATTCAGGAGGTGCTACTATTTCAGGACTTGAATTGTACCCCTCCTTGAGTTCAGGGTTCCTGCTATGAGTCTCATTTCACCACATAGATGCTTTTCTTTTCCTTCCATCTCTTGCTTCCTAACATCTATATCAACATTTGTCTCCAATTTTAGTACCCAGAACACCAACTGACAAATTGAGAGAGTAATGGGTCATATTTTTATTCCACCCTTCCTTAGTCAATGAAATGACTTATATTATTTTAGGTAAATTTTACTAATAATCTTTCATGTGACTTTATTGGGGTTTGGTGGTTTGCTGTTATGCACCTGACATTGTAAATCTTTGTAGCAACGGCATATGTTGAATATCCTGCTTTATTGGTAAAAATTACATATGTCACATCAGGATTGCTGTATTCCCATACTAGAGAGAGATTTCTACAGAAAAGACAAGCATATCTTAGTAAAAATAAGTCTGAAAAACTGAGGTGTGTAAAGAATTGCAAACCCTCAGAACAGAGAAGATACTGTGCAGAAAGTGGAGACACATTTCCTTTTAGTGGTTGTGCTGCTAGAATTCATATTTCATATAAGATAAGCTCTTGGGTTCAATGTAAGTCATCCAGTTCTTCAGAATGTATAATAATAATAATGCAGACTACGAAGAAAACACATTAAAACTCAGAACACAAAGTAGATTAAAACATAGCATTTAAACAGGCTAATAATTCTATTTGAGAAAGCAATCATTGTAGAGAATAGAAAGAAACAAAATGGGCATATGTAGGATCGTTCAGTGTTCTTACTGACTCTTTCTTCCAGGCAACCCTAAGTGAATTATTGATTAGTTTGGTTCAACCGTATGGATTCATTCCCATCTAATTGTAGTGAGGTCAAGAATCTACATGTTACTACTTAGAGAGTCAGGAAACTTTAATGTTAACTTTCTAAGAGGAATCAAATCTTTCTTATGAACTCTATTACTTGGTAGCACTGTGAATGTGTTCCTGTATGTGTTGGGATTTGTAAGGCTTTATCCTAGATAGCTGTGTATGGTATAAGGATCTGAAACATACCAATCCATGATTTCAGTCTCTTTTGGTTTAAACAGTACTTGTTAGAGTTTTGGTTATGCTCACTCTTTCCAATGTCTTCTCTCTTCTTTTTACGGAGTTGGTGTCTGAGTATTGAAAGTTTATACTATCCTTTAGTATTGGACAAAAAATGGTCTGACATCCATTAGGTGTCCCATGGGTTTTCCAGTGGTTTTCACTGTGCTGTGATTGTTTTGGTCTCCCACTAATATTGTCTAATGCTCACAGAAATTGTGCTGGGGCAGTAGAGTAGACACCGCTCACTGTGGAAACTTTGATCTAGTTCCAGGATCAATACGTGGTCTTCTTGTTCAGAGCTTCTTTGTTCCTTCAATGAGATATACCGCATGTTGTACATAGGCGGGGAATTCCAATGGTGCAGCCTCAAACTCATGTTCCAGGGTAGTATACCTGTTTCGGGGACTCTACACCTTGCAGCATGTTGAACAGGTTTGGGATTTCTTCTAGAGACTATAGACACGTCCAAGCTCATCTGTGAATGTCAATTGTCCATCCAGTGCTGAGGATCTCCCAGAGTCATCAACATACCCCAGTCCCGCTTTCCTTGTGGTTCCATGCTAGTAAGAGTAAAATGAGGACTTTCTCATTGAACCTTGTTATTTTTTTTCAAATTTTTATTATTAAACTGATGTACAGAGACGTTACAGTTTCATACGTTAGGCATTGGATACATTACTAGTACTGTTTCTTACCTTGTCCCACATACCCCCCTCTCCCCTCCCCCTTTCCCTTTCCCCCCATGAGGTGTTCAGTTCACTTACATCAAACAGTTTTACAAGTATTGCTTTTGTAGTTGTTTGTCTTTTCTTACCCTGTGTCTCTCAATTTTGGTATTCCCTTTCAATTTCCTAGTTCTAAGACCAGTATACACAGTTTCCAATATACTCAGATAAGATTACAGAGATAGTGTAGGTACAACCACAGGAAGGTAATATCAGAACATCATTAATAATAGAAGCTACAGATACACATGGGACGTTGAAAGTAGTTACTATATCCAGTATTGAAATAGAAACAGCAATAAATGATCTCCCACCCAAGAAAATCCCAGGTCCAGACAGATTCACTGCAGAATTCTACAAGGCCTTCAAAACAGAACTCACACCAATATGTCTTAAACTCTTCAAGGACACTGAAAGAGAACGTTCACTACCAGACACATTCTACGAAGCCAGTATAAACCTCATTCCAAAACCAGGCAGGAACAAGAAGAAATATCTAGTTTGAGGATCCTTTTTGTAATAAAATAAGAAACAAATACATATCCATCCAGGACAGAAAACTTTCCCCAACAATGTGCCTAACAAGTGATGAGTCAGCATTTACCTATTCCAATGTATCTATTCATTGCTCCTTACTCATGACCCCATCTATACTAGGGCTGGGCAATTTAATTATTCTCACACAATTAAGTTTCAAAAGAGTTGAGGACAGAGTCATGGAAAAGTTCTTCTTTGCATGTTCCGCAGCTCCAGTATAGTGCATGTTACAGAGGACTCTCTGTAACTGTTTATTAAGCCCCTGAATACATTTTATTTAGATATTGTCTGCCACCCTAATTCTTTTACTTATTTACTGTAAGTTAGTTGTACAGAACAGTTTCATGTTGATATTTCCATACATGAATATGATGTACTTTGACCACTTTCACTTCTCCTATTACTCTTTCTTAACCCTCCTTTCCCTGTTTTCAAACTAGTCTTAATGGGCTTCATATATATATGGGCTTATGGGGTGCTGGGAATATGGCCTAGTGGTAAAAGTGCTCACCTCATATACATGAAGCCCTGGGTTCGATTCCTCAGCACCACATATATAGAAAAAGCTGTAAGTGGCTCTGGGACTCAAGTAGCCTTGAGCAAAAAGAAGCCAGGGACAGTGCTTGGGCCCTGAGTTCAAGGCAAAAAACAAAACAACAAAAAATATATATATATATGGGCTTATGGGCATATATATATATACATATACATATATACATATATATGTATATATGTATATATATGTATATGTATATATATATATATATACATATATATATATATACTAAGCTAAGCCCTGAAACTTGGAAGTCACCACAGGAAAACACAGGACAGACCCTTCAAGACAGATATATATGGGCAATGACTTTCCAAATAAGACTCTGATTGCTCAAGAAATCAGACCAAGTATTGACAAGTAGGATTGCATTAAAGTTAAAAAGCTTCTGCTCAGCAAAGAAATAATGCCCAGAATGAAGAGGGGACACACAACATGGAAGAAATATCTTTTCATTGGACAAAGGATTACTATAGAGAATGTATCAAAAGCTCAAGGCTTAGATACCTAAACAACAAATAACCTTACTTATAAACGGGCAAATTATACAAATAGTTCTCAAGAACAGCACAAATAACAAATAAATATTTGAAGAAATATTCAACGTTCTCAGCCAGAAAGGCAATGCAAACCAAAACTATTCTAGGTTCTCATACCACCTCATTCTGTACAGCTATCATCAAGAAAACAACAACAAATGCTGGTGAGAACTCAAGAAAGAAGGACACACATATAATTGAGGAAAATGTAAATGAATGCCACTACTATAGAAGTAAGTAGGAAGGTTCCTCAAGAAAGCTAAAAACAGAACTTCACCATAATTCTTCACTCTCATTATTGTCTCTCAATATTATAGTTTGTGATCTTTCAGACATGTGTAGGCAGATTTAAATTTTATTGTGGACAGGCTAAATAAGTTTATTTCCCTTAGTTGTGCTTTCATACCATTTTGGACACTTTCACTTGAAAACGTAAAGCAGAATAAATGGAGCACAGGCGTGTGGTCATGGTAAGTGAGACAATGTATTATCAGCAGACATAAGGAAGTATAAAAGAGAAGAGGAAAATCTTCACATGCATGTATCAGCAATGGCTTGAAAAATAAGCTAACTAGTAAGTGGAAAAGGGCAATAAATTAACAACAAGCCCAGACTGTATCTTTGGATGTTCATCAAAAATTTGTCAATGCCACTCATAAAATTATGCATGCTAACTATGATAAAAATGGTTTAGCTAAAAGCAGAATCCATTGTCTCAAAAAAAAATCACTTGAAAGGTTGCTAAGAAATGGTCATGAAAAGAAGCAGGGTTTCTGGATAAGGGCAGTACCACAAGTCACTGGGCAGTCTCTGAGGGAAAATGTACAAAATTCTGCATATATTTTGTGAATGTTTGAAAGGAGGCAGTAAAGATCAAGCAAATGCTCTTTATGAGTTGGAAGACACAACAGGATGGATATTAATGAGTAAAGATCAAAGCATAGCGCCATTATGCAAATGTTCAAAACAAGAATTCAAACTTGCCCTAGGATTTTTACCCTATGCCAGGACTCAATACTTTCCCACTCTGGCTGCTGTGTAGGTTTATAAGATAGCTATCGTATAGACATTATAAACTTCTGTGTTAGGAGTCTGACTTAGGCTTGCAACAGCCTCTTCAATGCAAGTCAGACACTTATGTCTGTGTTAGTTCACTCACAGTATTTGATTTGGTGCCTCTGGCTAATCTTAAATCCCCTTCTAAAAAATTAAAATCAATAGGAATAATTAGGAAAACAATACAAGAGTTTTCTTCCATAGACCATAATGTATTCTTTAGAGTTTTGTAAAATCTTTACGGCTTTGATTTGCTTTTGCAATGTAGACCTAAACCTCTTAAGACTCCTCTCAGCTCTTATTTATAATGGGAAAGCATTACAAGGAAGAACCCATCCCGTGTGTCAAAATGCAACTCCTTAGCTTCTTTATATTTGTTTGTACTTGCGGATATACTCCTGTATTTGAAGTTTTCACATTTCTCCTTCAGAGGTGCTGACTTCCAGTGAAGCTTTGTTTTGGAGAATTACCTTGTAGCCTGACGTTAAAGCCGACTAATGTTAGAAAAATCTCCATCATTCAACTGGTTGATTATCTTGTGCTGTTGTTTGTCTAAGATGACATAATGAAGATGCTCAGCTTAGGACGTATTTGAGAATAAAGAGAATGCTTCTGTTGGGACATTGTCATAGTGGAAACATACACACACACACACCCATATCTCTCCTATACTTGATTCATTATAAACACCTCCTAGGTGATTTAGGCACCATGTGAGTAGTTGTAGGCTCTTAAATTCTGAAGAGGAAATAAGAAAATTTCTTCTTTAAAATCTACCTTTCAACCAAAATATGCATGATAAAGTACATTCTATGTGTGTTTTTTTAAAAATCTATTCCTATTTTTACTCATTCAAGTATTCTTCTCTTGCCACAGAGCTGAAGTTACTTGGCGTTTCAGTAGACTTCTATGGGTGTGCTGCCCTATTGGAGAATTTTGCTGATTATGGCAAGTAAAAGGTAAGGAGTATTATATATAATCTAAGTTAAGCCTAATCTAAGCTGTGTGTGTACTGAAATGAAAGAGGGCCTTGCCTTAAGATTGTACATACAAGAAATTGATTACTATTGAAATCTGTTTAATTCAAATTATAATACAAAGTCAAAGGACAACTGTCTTCATAAAGCAGTGACAATAAAGTCTTATTTTATTTTTAAATATGTATATATTTAAAATTGTCATTTGTATCTGCCTTAGTGTATCATCAAAAATCTTATCTTGGAAGCTGTAACTCCACACTTATAATCCTAGCTACCCAGGAAGCTGAGATCTGAAAATCAGGGTTTGGAGCCAACTCAGGAAGGAAAGTCTGTGAGACTCTTCTCTCCAATTAACCACAAAAAAAGCCAGAAGTGGAGCTGTAGAACAAGTGGTAGAATGCCGGAGCAAAATATCTTAGGAAAATTGTCCCAAGATCAGGCCCGAGGACCAGGGCATATACAAAAACTGCATTTGAACTCTAATGAGTTAATCTACTTGACAAAATGAGGTATTGAAAGTCAGAGGATTCTCAGAGGTAGGGTTTACTGTGTCTTTGGCAACATTAAGAGTGACTTGTGCCTTTGGACTGTAAGAGAAACAAACAGGATCTTGAGGGAGCTACAAGGCTACCAGATGTCTTGGAATTCCATAGGGGACACAGTGATATTTCCTAATGTGTGAAGCGTATTGAGCATTAATTAAAGGGCCTGCTGTTTGTACTTAGGCTAATGCAGATATTCTCACACTGCAGAAAAGAACATATGCTGTACAGGGACCATGGGGAAAGAGCTTGGACTGATGGTCTCTGAAGACAAAAAAGGACACTCAATCTGCTCAGGCAGCTGCTTCTTCCATAGTCAGGGTAGAAACAACTGGAGGTATTATTTGAGAGAAGTACAAGCATTGATGAGAAAGTAATAGAATCTCAAGTTCAGAAATCTTCCATTGCCACTCAATGCTTGAACACTGGCCACAACATTGACCCTAAATTCTAAACTTTATTCTTTTCTTGCTTCTTTTTCTTTATGACTATGATTGTTGAAAATCTTTACTTCCACTGTCTTAATTTTTTTAGGAACTTTTGATCTCTCAACACCTAAGAGCTAGACAACTACTTATCTCTGGTTCATTGAAAGTTATTTATTTTTCAAGTTTTCTATACTGGTCCTGGGGCTTGAACTCAGGGTCTAGGCACTGTCCTTGAGCCTCTTTGTGCTCAAGGCCAAACTCTACCACTTGAGCTACAGGGCCACTTTAGGGTTCTTCTGAGCAGTTTATTGGAGATAAGAGTCTGACTTTCCTGTCTGGAATGGCTTCAAACCAAGATCCTCAGACCTCAGCCTCCTGAGTAGTTAGGATTACAGGCATGAACTATCCGTGCCTGGCTTTTATTTTTTAATTATTTTTGAGAGATTGTATAAAAGGGTTTCAATTCAACATGTCAGTTTTTTTATAACAATGCATCTTGATCAATGTCACCCTTTGAAATAGAAGTAAACACACTGAAAGATTTATATGTATGTATATGTGTGTATGAACACACAGACACTGGGACATGATAAATTATATAGCACTGTAGACATTCACATACCTCAGTGCATGGGAGTGGTTGACAGAGGCTCAATGGCTGTCTAACTATGATCAGATAAAAGAATATTCTGTGAAATAAACTTTCCTTTTTAAAAGAAGACATTGAGGTTTAAAGACATTAAGTTCTTGCCTAAAGGATATCACAGAAATGTCAAAAACAGAGAAAAAAATTGCTACAATGTCCTTTCCCAGTATTTCCTTTGGAATATTTACTGACGGCCACATGTGCTTTATGAGACCTGGAGGTATGGTTTCTATGTTGCTTTTTAATTCTGGATATTTGCTGGCAAGATGGCATCCTCAGTACACTGAAGGCTGGCATTTACCCACCCACATTCTATGCACAGATGTTACCTTGCTTTCCCAGGCTGCTTAATAGTGAGGAAACATTATCAGAGCTAATAGGACTCAAATGAAGAAAACTGGTCAAGTGAAACCCTGTAAATTGGTTTGTGTGCTTTCTGTGTCTCTTTTAATACCTGATGCTGGGGATTTCCATCCTTGTCCAGCCAGGCTACAAGGGAAAGGATTAGCGTAAATATCTCCCATGGTGGTGATAAGGGTGCAGCCAGATGCTTCCATGACCCATTTATTACCATGATGAGAATTCAAATCTACAGCAGAAAAATCTTCTATTTTCTCTGAAAACTCTGCTTTGCTTCAGAAAAAGATTGAAAACTGCTTTCCTCTCTGTCTCTTTCTGTTTTGTTTATTTCTTTCCACTCTGTCTTCTTCTATTTGCGTTACTATAAAAAAATACCATAGATGGTGGCTCATAAGCAAGAGGAAATTGCTATCCTCAGTGTTCTCAAGGCTGGGAAGTCCCCTAAATCAAGGTCAGTTTGCTGTCCAATGAGGACCTATTTATGGTTCCTTGACAACTCCTTCATGATATGTCCTCACCAGGGTAGAAGGGTGAGAGGTAGTGCTTAGGCCTCTTTTCTAGAAGCATCAGTCTCATTCATGAAAGTTCTGACTCCAGGATAAAAATTACTTCCCCAAAGCCCACCTCCTCATATCATGTTATTGATGATTAGGTCTCAGTATATGAATTTCATAGCATAGCAGCATCCTTCTGCCATGCTAGGTTTGTCCTGGTTTCTTCCTGGGCCTTTTTGCCTTTTGAATAATCTAGTATAAATGCAAGGAGACAAACATTCTCGCCTTTCCTCAAGGAACACCAGGGTTTGGTGGTAAACCATATTTTCTGGATTCCTAGACTAGCTTTTCTGGAATCTTGAGTAACTACTGAATTCCCCTCCTAGCCTACTCATCCCTACTCCCTAGAAATGGAGAAAGTAAGGTGAAAATCATATCCAACATTTGTAGGTTGTTATGGTTTACACAATGTTTGAGAATCTCCCAAGATTTTGCATGTTCCAATCTAATCCCCGTTTTTGAGATATTACAATGGTGCGGACACTTCATTTGCTTGTAGTGTTTAGAGATGACCTATTGGAAAGTGGTTAGGATTAGAAAAGTTCCTTAGAGTAGAGCCCTCATGGTTAAATTCTGGTGGCTTTACAAGAAGAGAAATCAGACAGAAATTCATATATCTCCACTCAGAAGTCAAGGTCTTTGACAACCTGGAGAGATCTCTGATAAAGTACAAACCTGAGTAAATACACAATACTATAATTTTTCAAGATTTTGTTCCATCCTCTGTGTGATCTCTTTGTCAGTGGAAACAAATGGCAGGCTCTTGGTCTTACTGAAGAAGAAATTCAGGAGTGTTGTTTTTTTTTTTTAACAGACTGAAGTTTATTGAACAAAAAATAAATGTAAAAGCAAAAATAGGGGGTAGGCAACCAGATTGAGCAACTAAGTGCCTCAAGTTCTTAGGTCTTAATTACAGACTGTAGGTTTGATAAGATAGGAAAGAGTAGTAATTATCTTTGTCCCAACTAACACTTTAAGTGTTTTTAAAGAAAATAGGGTAATTTTCATTTCTCTTTCTCTTCTCCCACCTTTATTCTCCTCCCCATCTCTCCTTATCTCCCATTCCTTCCTCTTTTCTTTTCAGGTCATTGATTATATTGAATTAGGATGCTATTCTTTACTTAATTTATTCATAATTACCTCCTAAAAGCCCTTTCTCTAAATATTGTCACCATAGGGGTTAGAACGTCCATGTAAGAGTTTTGAGAGAAGATGATTTGGTCCATCGTAGGCTGTCTTGAATATTGTATTGAATTTACATATCAATCATCTTAATTGACCTAAAGTTGTTTAGAGACACACAGATCCAACTCTGAATATTTTGGACTAGAGCTCATTGTGAAGTAGATCTTGCAAACCCTGAGGTTCCATTAGAAATTAGAGATATTTATTTTGGTGGTGAGGGGGGAGGATTTGGCAGTCCTAACAGAGGGGAGTGCTGATAGCAAGGAATATGAACTTGATCCTGAGCTACTTTTTTGCCTCTGGGGCAAGAAACGATGTCACCTCAAATAATAGGAGTCCTTAGCTGGATCTTAAGCGTTCATTCCTCTTTGCTTCAAAGCAGAAGTGCCTTACTCCTGCTACATAACAGGGGCTCTAACTGGCAGGAAATGATTCATACTTCATAAAGTTTGCATTGACCAGCTATTTTGGGAAACATAATGGCATAGTGAATAGAACCAAACTGCTTGAGTTGAAATCACAGATTGCCAATTACCTAGTGTGAAAGTCATCTCATTTCTCTTGATCTTGGTTTCTACGAATCATGTAAGAATAGCCCATCTGTATTAAGGAGGAGGTATCAGGATTAAATGTTGTTCATAAATACACAACATTTACAAGTTTCTGTGATTAGAACATAGTGGTTATTTTTAAGTATAAACCCATTCATATGTGTTAGCTTGGTGTTGTTAGGCTCAAAGCTGAGAGTAGTAGTATATGCCTGTAATTGTAGCAGTTAGGAGGTGAAAACAGGATTATGATTTTTTTTAACTGTATTTTTTTTGTCTTTTTTTTTTTTTTTTTTTTTTTTTGGTACTAGGGATCTAACCCAGGATGTTGCACTTGCTAGGCAAGCAGTTTGCCACTGAGCTACATCCCAGCCCAAGGATTATGATTTTGAATACAGTGTGGGCTACATTGCAAGCCATTGTCTAAGAGAGAGAGAGAGGGGGAGAGAGAGAGAGGAAGAAAGGAGGAATGAAGAAAGAAAGAATGAAAAAGAGAGAAAAGGAAGGAAAAACTAATAAAACATGTTAAGAATTACTGATAACATATGATGTAGGAGGAAGAATGGTGTCCTAAAAGATATGTTTGTCTTTATTCTTAGAACAGTACTGTATTATTTGATGTGACAACTGGATTTTGAAGTGGGATTATAGTGTTTTATTCAAGTGAATTCAGCTGATGCACACAAGTCCTTAAAAGTTGAGGATGTTTCCTGTATAATGAGAAAAAGAAGGAGCAACTGCAGGTGGGTCAGAGAGATGAGAGGGGAGGATTTAATTTGTCATTGCTGATTTTGAAGATGAATCAATGAATACAAGTAGCCTACAGAAACTGAGCAAGGCAAAGAAATGGAATCTCCTATAGAGAACACAGGAACTAAAGAAGTCCTACAAACATATTGCCTGTGGCACTGTAAGCCAGTGCAAGTTCTGACTGCAGTAAGATAATAAGATCATACTGCCTTAACCTGATAACTTTTTTGTACTATAAAATGCATTGATAGAAAATTCATATACACTCTAAGTTAGTTCATTTAAATGTAGACCTCCAGATAATAAGAGAAAATACACTGAAACCAAACTATAACCCATTATCAAAAAAAATGAGTGAAAATCATATAGAATTAGAATTGGTTAAAACAGTGAATCCAGTTCAAGTTCATGTGGTTGTAAAAGATACCTTAGAACTCTTTATTTTGCCCCAATTGGACAAGCTAATAAAAATGTTGTTTCATGTAACTTATAGTGCAAGAAAGAAAAAAATAGACTTCATAGTGTTGGCTCGGTGCTCATGATATTAGGAGCCCTATGTTTCTACCTCAGCCATGATTTTTGCAGTGAATTTCTCTCCAGAGTTTTCACATGATGGCAAAATCATCATACAACATTACTCTGGAAGAGAGAACTCTACTTCTGGTGGCCTCTCAGACCTGCCTTTACAATTTCTTGGTTCATTTGGTTGCAGTTTCAAAGCAGAGGAATGCTATGTCTCCACTGGAAAAGACTCTACTAGTTGAACCAGTAGCTATAGAAAAAGTGTGGGATTAATTTGATCAGATGAGAGCTCTAAGGTCTCATTTATATGAAAGGAAAGTGGAGCCAATTCGCCTCAGATTATACTGATGTTCTGTGATAAAGACGGGCAGGAGGATTGTTGAAGAGATAGCTGCTCCGAATTACATCTGGCTCTAAATTTCACTGGTAGGATTTTGAGATTTTAATCACAATGAGATTTAAAATGAAAATCCAGAGAAAATATAGCAAAATAAGTAGTCCAAGAAGAAAGGAAAGGGGAATGAAAAGAGATGCCTATGAGAGGGAATTTCAGGGCCTGTTGCTTTGGATGATCGTCACCAAGCTTTTTGTAGTATATGTGAAACATGACTAAGAGCCTTATTTAGAAGCAAGAAGAAAATGTAGATAAATGGTACTGGGAGAGTTGGGAGGGATGGGTAAAATTATGAGAGATGACACTGATTAAAATACATTGTATGTATTCAGGACCTGCTTTGTGCAATGGCAACTCTTTGTACAACTACTTACAGATAATAAAAAAATACTTTTACAAACTAATTGAAGCCATAGACTTTTAGACTCTGAGCACCTACTCACTGGCATTTCACCTTCCAGTAAATTAATTAACTCTTCTTCTATGCCACTGTTTGTTCATCAGAAGATAATAATGACACAAATTCATGTGGTCATTTATAAGGACTAAATGAGTTAAAAACATTTACTGCTATTGGAAGAGGATCTGCCCATTATAATATATATATATATATATATATATATATATATATATAGTGTTAGCTAAGTAAAGGCATTGCTTAAATACATAAATACATATGCATATATATCATGTATACTGAGAAAAATATCTTATGCTTATATCTCTTATAAATACTTAAAACCAATATAACTGCTCACTAAGTTTAAACTGAAAATCTTGCAAATTGAAATGTTCAGTGTTGATTTACTATGATGGATAGTTTGATTTTTTATGAATGAAAATAATACTTTTAAAAGCAGCTCTGACTTTGAAAGCTGGCATTTTTGAGATGGCTACCGTTTTTGCTTTTCTAAAATACAATGTAATGATTTATTCTTTCTCACCATTTTTCTTCAGTCTAACCACTGCATGGTTGCCACAACATTGATTGGCCTACCTTTTGAGCAAATATATGATGTCTGTCTCAGTCATTTACCATTTTAACTTGATAGTGTAAATCTACTCCATGAAATCAGCATGAATACAAATGAGGATCCTGAAAGGGTTATAGAGATGTTCTACAATAAGCATAATAATATTTTATTATTAAAGGAAGATGCAAAATTAAATAATAATCAAAAAGCCTTCATGGTCCCTTGATAACATATCTTTTATCTTAATAGAAATAGTCTTGTAGCTTACCTACTGTTTACTTTTATCTTACTTTTCAGGTAATTTGTTTCTCTTTGTACATCTCTGCTCACTCTCCCTTTTAACTGCAGATCTTCACTCACTTATTTATTCCTAAGAATGTTCGATGATTATCTGGGTACTGGTAGCTCATGTCTATAATTCTAGCTATTCAGGAGGCTGAATTCTTAGGATCATGGTTCAAAGCCAGCATGAACAAAAATGTCTCTGAAACTCTTATCTCCAATTAACCAGCAAAGAGCCAAAGTGAAGGTGTGCCTCAAGTGGTAGGATGGCAGCATTGAGTGAAAAAGTCAAGAGATAGTATGAGCACCTGAGTTTAAGTCCCAGTACCAGCTCAGAACAGCAACAATAGGAAGAAAGGAAGAAAGAAAGAGAGAGAAAATGAAGGAAAGGAAAGGAAAGGAAAAGAGAGAGAGAAAGAAAGAAGAGAGAAAGGAAAGAAAGAAAAAGCCTGATAAGGTGGACACGGCTACGGATATTCAACCAACAGCTACTCTTTCTCTTCCATGATATCCACACTTAATAGTTCCTATCTCTGTGTAGCAAACTGTGTGTTTTTATTTCTTAAATTGTTTGTTATATATTTCCTCTCAATAGGATATATACTCAAAGAAGTCATCTGTCCACACTTCCTGTGCTAGGGCCTAGCACAAGAACTGATGGATGGTGGATGAATAATGTGTTGAATTTCAGGCTCATGTGTTGTTGTTGTTTCTGTGTGGTCTTTCTCCTTAAACCACCGATAACATTTTAAAGTGGATTCATTTACCAATTGGGAAATTGAAACTTAGAGAAATTAAGTAGTGTATATCAACTCCCATTGTTTTCCTCTAACCTAAGAAGTTGATTTTCAGAGCCTGTACTTTTATCCACATATTAAACTCCTTCCAATCCTTATTTTTATGGTTATTTGCTGATAAATAACTGGCTTATTTGTTTTAATTAGGGATGCATTTGCTGTATAAGTGAAACTCAACTTAGAGGCCTATGCAGGCAAGAACTTCTTTTTCTTGCTTGCTGAGAAAGTCTGGCTGGAGACGGTTCAGGTAAAGAACTCAGGCTCCTCTGGTTCACGCTGTGCATTTAGCCCACGCATAAGGAAGGAAGAAAAGTGATGAGGCAAAATTTACAGACAGATATCTTCCCTTTAAAATACATTTTTAATCTAGGTGCCAATGGCTCACACCTGCAATCCCAACTCCTCAAGTGGCTGAGATTTGAGGATTGTAGTTCAAAGCTAGCCAGGGCCGAAAAATCCATGAAACTCTTAATGACGATTAACCAGCAAAAAGCCAGAAGTGGAGTGGTGGCTCAATTGATAAAGTGACAGTGTTGAGAAAAAAAGCCAAATAAAGGGGCCAAGAAAAGGTATTCATATACATTTCATTGTCTAGATAAAAACGTATATACAACATGGTGCTACCTTAAACAAAATGTTGAGCATTGTCAGCAAGGTACAGAGAATAGACAGCATATATTTATAGTTATGTTAACTATGCTCTTGTAAAACTCATTAAGACCTTTGTACTGGATGGAGTGCTTTGTCTTGCAATTATCAGAAAGCTTAACTCAGGTTGGTGTAAACAATTAGGAAACACATTAATCTCACACCAGGATGTCCAGAGGTAGGAAAGATTACAGAGCTAGCTGACTCAGAGGTTCAAGGGTGTCCTCCTGGTATTGGGCTATTTCTCTCTCTCCCTCCCTCTCCCTCCCTCTCCCTCCCTCTCCCTCCCTCCTTCTCTCCCTCTCCCTCCCTCTCCCTCCCTCCTTCTCTCCCTCTCCCTCCCTCCCTCCCTCCTTCCCCCCCCCCTTCGCCTTATGCTGTACACCTGCAGAATATAGACGAACTTTTTTTTTAAAGGATAAGACCGACTTTTCTAGAAGTCTTTTAGTGAACTTCTCATGTCTTGGTCAGAATTATGTCACATTCCCATGCACAATGTACCAAACTTGAAGTGAACCAAAGATGCCCCCACTTATTTACCACTACAATTGGAATGACAATTTTTGAGGCTCATGGATGAAAGGAACTAGGAAGAGGCCAGGAAGCAATATTTTATTCTGTTAGGAAGGGAAGAGAGAAGAATAGAAATTAGACATTCATAACTGCCAAAATAATAATCATTCTAACCACTGGCATTTGGTTCTTTCTTTCTCAGTTAGTTTTTGAATAATGATTGACAGACATGTTTCTAAAAATTCTAAAACTGTTAGAGAATCTGAAGCTGGAATTAATTTCGAATTCTGTTTCTCATCACATCTCTGCACTTTCTTAGCATATTTTATTTTGGGGTGAAAACTGGAGGACTGAAAGAAACTCGTGGACCCTTCCCAAGAAGGAACAAGACAATTTATTTATGCATTCACGTCCTTGTAACTTAGGATTGTTTCTGCATTAGTCCTTCCATTATGCTCTCTTTATGTGAGCAAGGTCGACAGAACAATTCATCATTACAGCCATCAGATTCTCCAAGACATCTCCATATAACTTGAAATATTTTTCAGGGAAATTGATTTACCAATTTAAACTTCATGGTTGACTGGTTGTGCTGTTTATAAACAAATGGCATGAATAATTTAGTTGAAGATTTACTGTGTGTTTGAGTTGCAGTTATCATTCTTTGCATGTTTCTTTCTTAAAAGTTGCCTAAATATGCTATTATCAAGGAAACAGTGTATCCAAAATCAGATTGGGCACTATTGAAGGTTGGTGCAGATTTTACTATATTTGGTAACAGCTCATATCAGGCTTAGGACCATTGGAAGTTAAGTTAAAATGGAAGGAAAAATGTTTTCTATGACTTGAGCTGAGTATCGTCCTACACTTTTTTTTTGACATACATTATATAATAAGCCAGAACATCTAATTTTATAAGGATGAAGAAACTGTAGGTCAGAGAAGTTTAAGAAACTTGATCTTGGATGATGGTAATAACACACAGCTTCAGTAGTGTTCCCCATATCTGCTGTAATTGCTACACTGTTTAGCAAGATTGCTCTTTACCTGTGCAGGCTCTCTACTGCTCTTGCTGAAACAAGAACCCTTTATTATGGAAAGTAAAACAGCTAATAATTCCCTTGGATATGAATGAATAAGCCTTGTTTTCTTGGTCTGCTGGCCCATTTTAAACTATTCATCAAATCCACCTGAGGTACCTACTCTGTGCAAAGTCTAGATTATAACAACTAACATGTTTGTGGTGGTCAGTAGAGCTGCTGAACAAACATTTCTGCTTCCTTTCCTTTCTTCCCTTTTACATAACCATTTGTGATTGAGTCAGCTTGTGTGATTAGTCTTTGTCATTGACTGTGAGCAGTTAAGGTGCTTGCTACTTCCTGATGAGGCTTTTAATTGCTAGTGAGAGACTCTCTGGAGAGCTCTTCCTCTCTGGCATGACAACTGGCAGCATTTGAATTGGCATTTGCTTCATTAATCTGAGTCCCTGGATGACAGTGGTGAGCAAACCTCCCTGGACTATGTGATATGGATCTGTAATGTGAGAAAAATAAATCAGACATAATTATGTCCAGCTACTGTGATTAGGAAGGAGGACTGGTTATTATAGTAGCCAGATTCAAGTGGATATTGAGAAGTTGTTAGATAGAAGTCTAAGTAAGTAAATGCACTTCAAGAAGTGGCACAATTATCCCTATTTTACACTGTAGGAAACTGGGCCTTAGGGGGTTTAAGTAACTTACATAAGGGCATTAAGATCATCTAAACCTTCTGAGATCAACTTCTGAACTTGGACTCATTAAAACATATGAAAGTGAAATGTTCCAGTTTAGCCTACTTTTTTTTAAACCAACCAAAGACATTTGTTATCTTTTTCTTTCACTAACTTCACTACACTGTGAACTCATTGGTGTAAGATTCATGTTGGTGATGAGAAATGGGAGTTGAGCACTTATTGCAGGATTACCACTGATTAATAAGTTAGGGGAAGTTGGTATCAGGCTGAGGCCAATGGCATGGATGAACCTAGAGGAAAGTATGCTAAATGAAACAAGCCAGACTCCAAAAGAAAACTAGTATCTTACCTCATTTATGTGCAGAATCTAAAAAGGTTAGACTCACAGAAAGAGAACAGAATGATGGTTATGAGAGTCCATGGGAAAGACATGAAGAAAGTACAGATGTTGGTCTCAGTGTACAAAGTTTCAATTAGACTTAAGGAATTAAGTGGCAGTGAAATAGTATGCTATAGTAATGGATATAATTGATAGCAATGCATTTCAAAATTATTGAAATAAGCAGATTTTCACGGTTTCATCAAATGAAATGCCTTCAGCAACAAAAAAATAATCTAGGTGATAGATTTTGACAATTCTTCAATGAATATAAACATCAGAATATCACAGTACATCCTGCAAATATGTAATTATTATTGGCCCATTTAAAGTAAAATTTAAGAGAGCAAAATGCTACTGTTGTCCACTAGCATTACCTAGTTCAAATAAATGGGGTAGTGTGTTTTACTCTGGCAAATTATCTGATAAGTCATAGCTCCTCATTTTACATAGGTGAACAAACTAAGGTTCAGATAGCTTTAAAAATTAATTTAGGATAATGATAACTAACTCAGAATCAAGAAAACTGCTGATATGTTATTCACAACACCATGCAGCAAATTTTAACTATACAGAGAAGCCATCATTTCCACTACCTAGGAGATTTGGAGATTTTAGCATGTTTTCTAGAGAAGAAAGACCCTGTAAGAGTCACTGTGATTCTCAAGGGTTCTTTTTTCAAATTAAATTGGCAACTAAAGCATATTAAGTCACCACTTTTGGAGATTCACAATGCATATTAGCATAATTAAATCTCTAAGAAGTTCTTCAGTTAATAAAGCTTTTTAACTTTGTGTAGCACAAAGTTCCTCAAATTTATTTCACTACTGAACACTCCTACTAAATTCTGCCAATGATTTTAACCATATCCACAAATAAGCACTTTTATTTGAACCCTTGAGAGACTCTGTAATATAAATTAAACCTAGAAGTTAAAGCTACGTTGGAATCAAATATAACAAATGGATGTCTTTTTCTTTCTTGATGAGTGAATATACCAAGCGTTTTGATTTAATCCAAACAGCTCCTGGTCCAGATGTTGTGTTTCTTATGGGGAATTAAAAATCCATCACTATATTTGCTTATGTGTCTTTTGTTTTATTGCTAACCGAGGTCAGTTCCTGATTTTGCTTTTCTCTTTCTGACTATCTTAACACATATCCTTGCTTCCTATGGTTATTGGTTCAGGATAGATTACCTGACCAATCTAGGCCAATAGAAACCTTCTATCGATGTTATTGGAGATTTTGGTTTTCCCTGATTGTGTTAGGATCTGTATTGTGCTGCCAGAAATCACAATGTTTATGTACATGGCCAGTACATTAGAACTAATTCCTGGTGACAACACTTGAGTTCATGAGTTCTATTGAGTTTGAAGATGTGTGTTATGAGAGATTTGGTTATGAGCAAACACTTTCTGTTGCTCTTCTTTTTCTTCTCTTCTTCTCCTTCTTTCTCAATCCCAGCATCCCTCTTCCTTTTTCCCCTTCCCTGCCTCTTCTTCCTCTCCCTTCTCATTCTCATCTTTCCCTTTCTAGTAGTTTGTGTATTCTGCTGCTATTATTGAAGAAAGGATTGCTAATTAAAGTATCCATCTTCTTCGCTCCATATCCTTGCCTCCTCCCCCATACTGCCCAAAAGCTGAAATAATAGAACATGCTCATAGAAGTGTTGTATAGGCTGGGAATCTGTCCCAGGATAATGGACTTGGGAGTCTGAATCTGATAAAAAAAAAAATTTCAGGGACTATTTATCAATTGATTTAATGAATACATTAGCTTCAACTATCACTTTTTACTGTCTTTACTGGTCATGAAATGTCTGCCAGAAACCTGGAATTCAGAAGAAACCTTTATTTACAAGGAGTTCATACTCCTAAAAGGAGTTCTGGAAATAAAGGTAGAAAAAATTCCATGGAAGGAATGTATTGACTGGAAGAATGAAGAATTTTTGACATTTGTTGATGTGAGAGTGCACAGTGAGTACCTTAGAGCCCCAATTCTGGAAGCCTACAAACTATATATTAACCGATAGCCTGATCAAATATTCAAACTTTTTACATAAAATTACATATTTATGTTGTTTCCTTAAATATTTGGAAACATGGGCTCATGTGTCCCCATGGAAACAGAGGACAAGAGCAGCGTGAGAGCTCTACCTTCTCTGTGGGATGAAAACATATACATACCAATTTTGGCCCAGTTTTCCCCACGTGCTATTGGCTTACTTCAAGTCTGTATCACTTGTTTGTGTCACCGGGTCAAGGAGTTTGCATTTGTGAACCTGACATCACTGTATCAGCTAAGAAAGAACTCAAATTTTCAGGAGTCTCATAATCTACCTGCTGGCTCAAATACCTTTTGAAGGATATGAAGAACAGAAACAGACTCACTGAAAGCGGTGGCAGCTGTCCGGGTGTGCGCGCTTTTTTCCGCCGGCGGAACCGGGCCTACATGCTAGCAACCATGTCGAAGGGACCTGTAGTTAGTTGGCATTGATCTTGGCACCACCTACTCCTGTGTGGGTGTCTTCCAACATGGCAAAGTGGAGATCATTGCCAACGATCAGGGCAACAGAACCAAGCCAATCTACGTTGCCTTCACAGACAACGAACGTTTAATCGGCGATGTCGCAAAAAACCAGGTGGCGATAAACCGTTTTCGATGCCAAACATCTGATTGGATGTAGATTTGATGATGCTGTTGTCCAGTCTGACATGAAGCACTGGCCCTTCATGGTGGTGAATGATGCAGGCCGGCCCAAGGTCCAAGTCGAATACAAAGGCGGGACAAAAAGCTTCTATCCAGAGGAAGTCTCCTCTATGGTTCTCACAAAGATGAAGGAAATTGCAGAAGCCTATCTTGGGAAGACTGTCACCAATGCTGTAGTCACTGTGCCAGCATACATCAATGACTCTCAGCGCCAGACAACAAAATATGCTGGAACCATTGCTGGTCTGAATGTACTGAGAATTATCAATGAGCCAACTGCTGCTGCTATTGCTTATGGCTTAGACAAGAAGGTTGGAGCTGAAAGAAACGTGCTGATCTTTGATTTAGGAGGTGGCACTTTCGATGTGTCAATTCTCACCATTGAGGATGGGATCTTTGAGGTCAAATCTACAACAGGAGACACCCACTTGGGTGGAGAAGACTTTGACAACCGCATGGTCAACCATTTCATTGCCGAATTCAAACGCAAGCATAAGAAGGACATCAGCGAGAACAAAAGAGCTGTCTGCTGTCTTCATACTGCTTATGAGCATGCTAAGTGCGCCCTCTCCCCCAGCACACAGGCCAGTACCGAGATTGACTCCCTTTATGAGGGCATTGACTTCTATACCTCTATTACCCGTGCTCGATTTAAAGAGTTGAATGCTGACTTATTCCGGAGCACTCTGGATCCTGCAGAAAAAGCCCTTCGTGATGCCAAACTAGACAAGTCACAGATCCATGACATTGTCTTAGTTGGTGGTTCCACCCATATTCCCAAGATCCAGAAGCTTCTATAAGACTTCTTCAACGAGAAAGAGCTGAATAAGAGCATTAACCCAGATGAAGCTGTTGCTTATTGTGCAGCTGTCCAGGCAGCCATTCTATCTGGAGACAAATCTGAAAATGTTCAAGATTTCCTGCTCTTGGATGTCTCCCCTCTGTCCCTGGGTATTGAGACTGCTGGTGGAGTCATGACAGTATTCATCAAACGCAATACCACCATACCTACCAAACAGACTCAGACCTTTACCATCTACTCTGAAAACCAGCCCGGTGTGCTCATTCAGGTATATGAAGGTGAACGGGCCATGACCAAGGACAACAACCTGCTTGGGAAGTTTGAGCTCACAGGCATACCTCCTCAGATTGAGGTCACATTTGACATTGATGCCAATGGCATCCTCAACGTCTCTGCTGTAGATAAGAGCACAGGAGAACAAGATCACAATCACCAATGACAAGGGTCGTCTTAGCAAAGAGGATAATGAACGCATGGTTCAGGAAGCTGAAAAATACAAAGCTGAAGATGAGAAACAGAGGGAAAAGGTATCATCTAAGAATTCCATGGAATCTTATGTATTCAACATGAAAGCAACTGTTGAAGATGAGAAACTTCAGGGCAAGATCAATGATGAGGACAAACAGAAGATCCTTGACAAGTGCAATGAGATCATCAATTGGTTGGATTAGAATCAGACTGCAGAAAAGGAAGAATTTGAGCACCAGCAGAAGGAGCTGGAGAAGGTGTGAAACCCTATCACCACCAAGCTGTACCAGAGTGCCGGAGGCATGCCAGGAGGAATGCCCGGCAGCTTCCCTTTTTGGGGGGGCTCCTCCCCCTGGCGGGGTTTCCTCTGGGCCCACCAATGGAGAGGTTGACTAAGGCAGCCCAAATACACATGCAGAATTGTTCCAAACAATAAAAGATTTAAAGACCCAAATTTAGCAACTTCTATAGCAGTTTTTAAACGTTGAGCTGCTGTAGTGAATTACTGGGCATTTCTCAATACATGAATATGGAACATGTACACAGGGAAAAACATTAACATTGCACTTTATAAAGCACTGTATTGTAAGTGGAAAATGCAATGTCTTAAATAAATTTATTTAAAATTGGTAAAAAAAAAAAAAAAAAAAAAAAAGAATAGAAACAGAAAAGATGGAGAAACGAATGCCCAAGGATTAGAAGTGCTGACTTCAGAATCCATTCAGAGAAAGCCTATGAGCCCTGCATTTTCTTTTTCCATGAGCCTCTTCTGGAAAACAAAGGTGTAGTTGTTCGACTATAGGCAAAGCCAGTGCTTGGCTAAGGCAGAGATTCTCTTATGGGTGGACTCTTGAGTTGAATATCTTTTGTAATCACACAGCTCTCATTAATCTGATCCCTTCAGGGTATATGATTAAATGGACTGGAACCCAGTGTGGCATAATGGAAAAGTCTAAACCAAAGTCAGGAATCTGATGCTTGAATCTTAGTTCTATGATTAAATAACTGGGAGCATTTTGGAACTTTTCATTTACAGTTTATTTAGCATTTTTGAGGGGGGATGACATGGGGCTTGAATTCAGGGACTTGGTTTTTTCATTCAACTAATGCGCTACCATTTTAGCCACAGCTCCACATTCAACTTGTTGCTGGTTAACTTGAGTAAAGAGTTTCAAAGACTTTCTCTGCATGAGCTGGCTTTGAACTTTAATTCTCAAATCCCAACCACCTGGGACAGGTAGGATTATATAAATGACCCACCAGCACCTAGATTACTATTTTATACAATGACAAATTTAGATTAGATACTACCTTAGTTCAAGTTCCAAGATTACAGTTACCCTTGTAGTATGTAGTTATTTAGCAACACATTCTCTAGAAACAAGGGTTTTACTTCTACTCATACCACAGATAACTCATATGTCTCCGGGCATACTCTCAAACTATCTAATCTCAATTGCCCCATATTTATGACAAATGAGTGAATATGTCATGAAGTAGAAAAGAAGAGCTACTGAGAACTATTAACACCATGCCTGTCATATACTAAGCATCCAGTAGGTAACAATTTCTATAGATTTACACTGATTGTTCTTCCTTTTTTTCAAATTTTTATTATCAAACTGATGTACAGAGAGGTTACAGTTTCATATGTTAGGCATTGGATACATTACTTGTACTGTTTGTTACGTCGTCCCTCATACCCCCCTCCGTCCTCCCCCTTTCCCTTTCCCCCCATGAGGTGTTCAGTTCACTTAGACCAAACAGTTTTGCAAGTATTGCTTTTGTAGTTGTTTTACTTTTTTTTAACCTGTGTCTCTCAATTTTAGTATTCCCTTTCAATTTCCTAGTTCTAATACCAGTATACATGGTTTCCAATATACTCAGATAAGATTTCAGAGATAGTGTAGGTACAAACACAGGAAGGTGATACAAGAACATCAACAATAATAGAAGCTATGGATACACATGGGACGTTGAAAGTAGTTACAACTGTGATATAACAATCGTTTCCATAACATGGAGTTCATTTCACTTAGCATCATCTTATGTGTTCATAGGGGTATAGCTATTGGGCTCTTGTGATCCACTGCTGTGACTTGCCTAAACCTGTAGTAATTATTCCCAATAAGGGAGATCATAAAGTCCATGTTTCTTTGGGTCTGGCTCACTTCACTTAGTATAACTTTTTTCCAAGTCCTTCCATTTCCTTACAAATGGGGCAATGTCATTCTTTCTGATAGAGGAATAAAATTCCATTGTGTATATATACCACATTTTCCTGATCCATTCGTCTACTGAGGGGCATCTGGGTTGGTTCCAGATTCTAGCTATGAAAAATTGCACTGCGATGAACATTGTTGTGCTGGTGGCTTTACTGTGATTTTGTTGGTGTTCTTTGAGATAGATACCCAAAAGTGGGGCTGCTGGGTCATAGGGGAGTGTTGGGGACAGCTGTGCCATTTCTATTTCAATACTGGATATGGGTCTGTTTAGAAGGTTTAAATCTTCATGGTTGAGTTCGGGTATATGAGTTTTTTCTAGGAAATCATCCATTTCTTCCAAGTTCTCATATTTTGGCATGAAGGTTTGCAAATTAGTACCTTATTATTTTCTGAATTTCGGTTATTTCTGTGGTGATATTACCTGTTTCATCTCTTATCTTGTTTATTTGAGTGTGCTGCCTTCGTTTTTGGGTCAGGTTGCCAGGGGTCTGTTTATCTTGTTGGTTTTTTCAAAGAACCAACTCTTTGCTTTGTTGATTCTTTTGATGTTTTTTTTTTTTTCATCTCTAATTGATTTAATTCTGATTTGATTTTAATTTTTTGCTTCGGTCTATTGACTTGGGATTTGGCTAATTGTTCTCTTTGTAGGAGATTAAGGTGCTTCCTTAAATTATTGAGTTGATGTTTCTCCAGTTTGTTGGTGTATGCGCTCAGAGATATGTTTTCCTCTGAGTACTGCCTTTGCTGTTTCCCAAAGGAGCTGGTACTTTGTGTCCTCATCTTGGTTGAATTCCATAAACATTTGAATTTCCATTTTAATTTCTTCGATGACCCACTGATGGTTCAGCAGTGTGTTGTTTAGTCTCCATGAATTGTGGGATTTTCTGTGGTGTCTGTTTGAGTTGAGCTCTTATTTTATTCCATTGTGGTCTGCGAGTATGCAGGGAATGGTTTTGATACTTCTGAATTTGTATAGATTTTCTTTGTGCCCTAAGATGTGATCTATTTTGGAGAATGTTCCATGTGCTGCAGAGAAGAATGTGTATTCTGTTGTTCCTGGGTGAAATATTCTGTAGATGTCGGTTAAGTCTAGTTGGTCTATGCAATTATTTAGTTCTGTGGTTTCTTTGTTCAGTTTTTGGCCTGTTGATCTGTCCAGAGGTGATAGCGGAGTGTTAAATTCCCCAACTATCAGTGTGTTTGGGTCTATGAGTGTTTTTAGAGTCAGTAGTGTTTGCTTGATGAAATTGGGTGCTCCTGCATTTGGTGTGTAGATATTTAGAATGGTTGTATCTTCTTGTAGGAGAGATCCCTTTACTAGTATGTAGTAATCTTCTTTGTCTCTTCTTACCTTTTTAAATTTGAAGTCAATTTTGTCTGATACTAGGATTGCAACTCCAGCCTGCTTATGGGGGCCATTTGCTTGATATATTTGATTTCCAGGCACTGTTGTGTAAATCTTTGAAGTTCACAATTAAATACACATACCTTTTATACCTGTGTATAAAATTAGATTTGGCATTCCTAAAGAATACAATTTCAATATAACAACCAATCCTGAGCCCTGTATTCAGTAGTTACTTATTTACTGTTACAACCCTATGAGCAATTCTTGTTCTTATATTAAGTTCCTTTTGGACTGGCTTTCTCTAGGAAGCCCTTTGTTTCACTGAATTAAGCGGGGATACCCTCTATCCAATAACCAGGCATCAATGGGATTTGGAGGACCTAGTAGTAAGTCAGGAGGGTAAGTTAGAGGTAATAAAGAAACTAGAGTAAAATGTATGGGGGGGTGATGATTTTGGTTTAGCTTCAGTGACGTGGACATGTGGAGGAGAGTAGAATCAGTAGAAACAACAAGGTTAAAATGAAAGGCAGTGGATAGTTAGCAGTAAAGAGTGGAGGTGTTATTCATAGGAAAGTAATTTTTAAAGAAAGAGAATATATAGAAAGAAATAAAGAGAGAATACTGGAAGACAGATGCACACAACTGAGAAAAGTTATTTAAAAAAAGAAAAAGAAAAAACAGAAAAAACAGAAAAAGAAAAAAGAAAAAAAATGAACAACTACAACAACAACAACAAAAAATGATAGAACCAACAGGTGAAAATGGGAAACAAAAACAAACCAATGATGTTTCTGAAATGAAAATATAAGAAAAAAAAATAAAAATAAAAATGAAAGCTTAAAAATCTTTTGAGACAAAAAAAAAAAAGTCTTCCTTGTTTGGATGGACTTTCTCCAGTCTTTGGTTTCCTTGTGATGGTCTGCAGTCTGCTCTGCCACTTGCCTTCAGTTTGCAGGGGTGGATCTGTTCTGACCCTCCTTCCCTGTTGGTGCAATCCTGGGTCTCTGTGGTTCCCACAGCTTGCAGGTAAGGCAAAAGTCTGGCTTCAAACTGTGAGACTTCTGTCTCGTGAGTAGCCAGGATTACAGGTGTGAGCCACCAGTACTCAGCTTTAAACAAATATGGTCTCCCTTATTGGGAATAATTAGTACAGGTTTAGGCAAGTCATAGCAGAGCATCACAAGGCCCAATAGCTATACCCTTATGAACACCTAAGATGATGTTAAGTGAAATGAACTCCATGTTATGGAGACGATTGTTATATCACAGTTGTAACTACTTTCAACGTCCCATGTGTATCTGTAGCTTCTATTATTGATGATGTTCTTGTATCACCTTCCTGTGGTTGTACCTACACCATCTCTGTAATCTTATCTGAGTATATTGGAAACCGTGTATACTGGTATTGGAAGCAGGAAATTGAAAGGGAATACCAAATTTGAGAGACACAGGGTAAAAAAAAGTAAAACAACTACAAAAGCAATACTTGCAAAACTGTTTGGTGTAAGTGAACTGAACACCACAGGGGGGAGGAAGGGAAAGGGGGAGGGGGGAGGGGGGTATGAGGGACAAGGTAACAAACAGTACAAGAAATGTATCCAATGCTTTTGTTTTTAATTTAGGAATTCTGGCAAGCATGGCGGGCACCTCTAGCCGGGTCAAGACCCAGGACAAGCCTCCCACCTGGGCAGGGGGTGTTCTCCTGGGTGGAGCTGGCTCCCACTAAATTGGTCCCTCTTGCCCCTCTCAAAGATGGCCGCTTTGTCCTCACTTTCCCCAGGCAGGCTTTAACTTCAGTCTGGTCTGATGCTTTGCCAGTGTCAAAGATGGCGCTTTGCTCTTGTGGTTGGGGGAGCAGCTGCTCTTTGGGCGCAAGTGAGACTGTCTTTCATGGGAGTACTCAGGCTATCTCTGAGATTTCAGCCCGTCCGTGCTCAGCCTGCGATCTGTATGTATGCTGCCATCTGGAGAATTTCTCCCTGGTCTCCATTGAGCTGCGCAGGGTGCGCAGTGCGGTACCGGCACCTGGGCTAGTGTGGCGTTGGGACTCCGCCTGGAGCTTGAATCTATGATTTTAGAACAGCTAAGTCGATTTTTTCTTCCTGGCCAGAATCCCTGTACTGTTAGAACTTATTTGAGCTGTCTATCTAGTGGTAAAAGTTTCTCTGGAGGGGGAAAACTGCGCTCTTGGAGGGAGCTCAGCTAGGGCACTGTCGCTTCTCTGCCATCTTCTCCCGATCTCCTGTTCTTCCTTTTTTTTTTTTTAAAGCTATATCCCTTCTATTTGTTTTCAATGCTTCTTTAATTGTCACACACATGCTTTACTGGCTAGCAAATTGATAGTGTGGAGTTTGAAGAAGGAGACAAAATTTCTTCCTTTGAAAGTACATTGATTTATTATGAGAGATAATTTAATAGTTAATGGTTGGCCTTGATGGCAGTAATTCAAACAACTAAAAAGCCTTCTGGTAGGCTCCTTGGCTTGTGTAGCTCTTTATTTCCAGAGTCTAGCATTTGCTTGCTACCTAGAGAATGATCAATAGCTGCTACCTGACTAAGTCATTTAAGCGCATACTGGCAGATTAATTTTCATAACTGGTAGTTCTTAAGTACTTAACTATGTCCAACAATCTGTACTAAATGTTTACATTTGTTCTTCCAAATCCTTAGGTTGTACATTAGTGGTTTCAACCAACAGCTGATACAAGATATTTATTGGAGAATTCCTATCCGTACAGACAGCTTTGCTTTTCTTTACTTCCTAAGCAACCCACTATCAGCACTAATCACACAGAATTTGTATTGTCTTGTGTATTACAAGGAACCTTTAGGTACTTTAAAGTATACGGAAAGTTATACACAAATTGTATATACATATTATGTCGTTTGTAGGGAGACTCAAGCACCTGCAGACTTAGGTATTTTCTGGGATCTTGGAAACAATCCTCCATGATGCTGAAGAATAGTTGTATAGGACCTATGCTGGTACCACTATCTCCCTTAATTGTACACATGAGAAAATTAAGACCTCAAAAAGTAATTCGCTCAAGGTCACACAAAAGGTATTCCACAAGTGGGTTCAAGCCCTGTACCACTCCCTAGTGGAGCAGTTCTGTTTGTCCTGTGGACAGAGGAGAAGACAGATGAATTGGAGAAGACTAGGAAGTAAGGTTTTCCTCAATTACTAGACTGCTGGATGATTACAGCTATTGGAGCATATGTCCCATGAAAGCCAATGTCCTTTGCGTAATTTTTCATATTAACAACTTTTTTTCTGAATAATTACTTATTGTCAAAGTGATGTACAGAGGGGTTACAGTTTCATACGTAAGGCAGTGGGTACATTTCTTGTACAATTTGTTACCTCCTCCCTCATATCCTCCCTCCCCCCTCTCTTTTTAACTCTCCCCCCATGAGTTGTACAGTTGGTTTACACCACATGGTTTTATAAGTCTTGCTTTTGTAGTCAATTGTCGTTTTATCCTTTTTCTCTCGATTTTTATATTCCCTTTCCCTTCCCTAGGTCTAATACCAGTATATATGGTATCCAGGGTACTCAGATGAGATACAGTAATAGCACGTGGACAACCACAGGAAGGTGACACAAGAGAAACATCAACAAAAAAAAGCTATGGTTTCACATGGCATGTTGAAAGTAATTACAACAGTGATATAACATTCATTTCCATAACATGGAATTCATTTCACTTAGCATCATTTTATGTGTTCATGAGGGCATAGCTCTTGGGCTCTTGTGATCCTCTGCTGTGACTAGCCTAAACCTGTACTAATTATTCCCTATGAGGGAAACCACAGAGCCCATGTTTCTTTGAGTCTGGCTCACTTCACTTAGTATAAATGTTTCCAAGTCCTTCCATTTCCTTATGGATGGGGCAATGTCATTTTCTGATAGAGGCATAAAATTCCATTGTGTATATGTACCACATTTTCCTGATGCAGTCCCATTTGTCCAACCTTTCTTTCATTTATTATTAACAACTCTTTAAATTTTGGTCTGGTATTCCACCAGACTGTTGGTTTATCTGTTGTGATTTGAGCAATATCTATGAATTGTCATGGCCGCAATTATGTTCCTAGTAGGGATGTTGTGGATAGTGACAGGAATAGTATGTTGCTACTTTAAAAGAATGCTGTGGCATATATTTGAAAGTAGAAAAATGGCTTCAAAATGCCATAGTCAGCTCCACTGAGTTGTATGAAGAAACAATCTTTCTCTCTCTCTCTCTCTTTCTCTTCCTTCTTCCTTCCCTATTTTCTTCCTCCTTTCCTCTTCATGTATTCAGTAGTCTTTGGATTTTAAGACAGCTTGTGTGCTAGGCATGGTGGTGCTTGCCTTTAATCCCAGCTTTCATAGTAGTGGTGACAGGGGGATCACAGTCTGAGGCGACCTAGGCAAGGATATTAGTGAAACCCTATTTCAAAAGCATCCTGGGTGGGGTAGCAAACAGTTGTAATTCCACAGAGGAACAAACATGAAGACCATGGCCCAAAGCTAGTCAGGACAAAAGTATGATACCCTAGCTGAATAAAATAAAAGCAAAAAAAAAAAAAAAAAAAAAAGCAATGTGTATATCTTAAGGGGTAAGGAGTGAGGCTCTGAGTTCAAATCCTAGTTTGACAAGAAAAAGTGTGGACATGCATCTTGTGACACATCTAGAGATGATCAACTGTGATGTTTAGGAATGAGAGAAAGCAGGCTTCTCTCCTACCCAGGATCTAGCTGGTTTTATTTTCATATCTGGCCGGGACATGGCACCATTTCCCCTCCATTTATATTATCCAATGTCATAGTGCTTCTCCTTATGCCTGGCCTGATTGAGGATGCCCATTAGCTTTGGAGATGGCTACCCTGTCCCTCTCTTCAACTCTATTTAATGGCTAAGTATATATTATTTGTGTGACATTTAATTTTATACAATGTTAATTTAAGAAATGGATTAGTACAGTGGTTATATTAATGGCTATGTTCTCTTCAATCTATTAAGGAGCTGTCAGTTTATCCCTGAGAAAATATTGCTGGGTCAAGCCCATTGCTCAATAAGAGTAATTTTGCATTGCCACAGCCATGCCCTTGTTTTGCCAAGGCAACATTACAGTCATTTTTTATTTTCTCAAAGTCCAGATTGTGTTGTTTGGGGACTGCATCTGATTCAGATAGTTCTATTCCCCTCTCCTGGCACTGCTTGTCACTATTTGTATCCATGGGGACCATCTTTCAGGTAGGGGGTATTCAGCTTTTTGTTTGCTTGTGGTTTGTTTTCCCCATTGTCTTCCTTGGTCCTCACTTTCAGTAAGTTGAAGAATGACTCTTCCAAGTTCATGGCTCATGATTCTCATTATTCTTTGAAAGATCTCTACTATTGTCTTCATTTATTTCCCCACCTTTATCCCCCTGCCCTCCACCCATTCCTCTCCCTCCACTACAGCAATCGTTCTTACTCTTCAGTTCACACTTCATTGCTATGCATGTGTCTCTTGAAATGTGCACTGCTGTTCTATGTATATGTGATTTCATTTATTTCTTTTCTTTTCTTTTTTTTTTTTTTGGCCAGTCCTGGGCTTGGACTCAGGGACTGAGCACTGTCCCTGGCTTCTTCTTGCTCAAGGCTAGCACTCTGCCACTTGAGCCACAGCACCACTTCTGGCCATTTTCTGTATATGTGGTGCTGGGGAATCTAACCCAGGGCCTCATGTATACAAGGCAAGCACTCTTGCCACTAGGCCATATCCCCAGCCTCCCCGCCATGTGATTTCATTTATTTCTGTTTGGGGGAAGCTGATTTTATTGTTTAAGGGTTGGTATTAGAAAATACATTCATCATAACTAGAAATGTAAGAACAAATCAGCTCTTGCTTTTATCTGAAGCAGATATGCTTTTAAATTATACAAATCCTATGATCTATCTATGTCTATATCCTAATATCTATCTATGTCTATATCTATATTTGTATCTATCTATATATTGCCATTTGAGCCTTACCTCCACCTCTGTTTTGGTGATTAACTGGAGATAAGATTCTCTTGGATTTTTCTGCTTGGGATGACTTCAGACCCTGAACCTCTGATCTCAGCCTCTTGAGTGGCTAAGATTACAGGTGTGAACCACCTCTGCATGAAAGGAAGCACTAGAGAGTGGCATAGAGAGACATTCTTATCATCCAGCTTGCTCATACTGGGTTGACATTAGAATTGAATGGTGATGTACTGGTCTAGGGAAGGCCTTGTTATAGTTTATGTCAAGCCCTGATTATGACAAGGTGTGGGAAACTGTAAATGTAAATGCAGAGCCATAAGGTCGGCCTTAGAGAAATGGAAGTCATTCTCAGTCCCTCTGAATGCCCTGAAAAGACCTACTAAGCTTAGCATTACAATGGCCAGTTTCCACCCTCCTGTTAATCCTGAACATCACAGGAACTTGGAGCCAGTAGGTGGCCTATGCAAACTTGTTGTTTTCTTATCACCTCTTGTTTATGGGAAGTTGCCAGTCCTGGGATTGCCCCCCTTTATCTCTTTGAAGTAGTCTCTTTGAGGGCTGGGATGTAGCTCAGTGGCAAACCACTTGCCTAGCAAGTGCAATGTCCTGTCCTGGGTTCGATCCCCAGTACCAAAAAAAAAAAAAAAAAAATACAGCTGAAGTAGTCATCTTTGATGTAGTGACCTTTCTGCATGTACTCTCATTGTTTGATAATGAATAAAAGCCCTGTCCATGGGACCCCTTGCTCCTGGCTTACTCCTGGCTGCAGCGGGACAAGGCACTTGGGAAGTTTTGCAAGAACAAGGGAGCATGTCCATTTAAGAATAAATGTCTTGGGGCTGGGAATGTGGCTTAGCGGTAGGGTTATTGCCTAGCATCCATGAAGCTCTGGGTTCAATTCCTCAGCACCACATAAACAGAAAAAGTCAGAGTGGTGCTGTGGCTCAAGTGGTAGAGTGATAGCCTTGACCAAAAGAAGCCAGGGACAGTGCTCAGGCCTTGAGTTCAAGCTTCAGGATTGGCAAAAAAAAAAAAAAGAATAAGTGTCTTAGAGTTTCTAGAGGTATGATGTTTTTCTTATGTGAGGTAACAGCAAAATCTTACTCTGTCATGGGAGTGATAGGAAATAAAAATCCTCATAGTGAAGGCAAGCCTCATTTTCTTTATTAGTGATATGAAAATAATAATGGTACATACATCACAGGTTTTGAGGTTAATATGAGATAATTTATGAAATCTGTTTAGTACTGTGCCTGACACATTGATAAATGGTTTGCAATTAATATTGTAACTTAGGCGCATGTTCCACTCACATTCCAATGCCCTGCCTTACAGGGGGAAGATTTGCTCTTTTATTAATGTGGACATTATATGGGTTATTTGAAAAAATGTCGGAGAAAATGAGGGATGTATGACGATACTTAATTGTGAGTGGACACACTCATGCTTCATGTGCAACAAACTGTGAAAGCTGAGGGTATGAACACAGCTATGGTTGTAATCAAATATAACAAAGTTCTCATCTCTCCATCAATATTCTCAATTATTCCTGTGTTGCATGGCCATTACACAGGTTACATGTCTCCTACCCATTATATTTCTCAATGGCAGACCATGCTTTAATTTCCCAGTTGTGTTTCCTATTTTGTTTAATATTTCTAGTCACAGACCTTCACCCATGAGAGAGGGAGGAATCTAGCCAGCAGGAAAGCACTAAGGGCATACTACAAGGGGGTAATGGATGGCAGCACTTGAGGCCCCATGTTAAGGCACAGAGGCTGGGCAGTGAGAGAAACTGATGACTCTGGATTCTTTTGTGTTCTCAGTTATAGTTGCTCGGTGAGTTCCTTTCAGTTATGCCCTACTTGCATGTGTTAGGGAGCTTTCCACTGCTCTAACAAATACCCAAGATAATTTATTTATGTAGATAAAAAAGGTTTATCTTAATTCATGGTCTGGGGAAATTTCAATCCATGGTCAGTCAACTCCATTTCTGATGGACATATGACAAGCCATGTATCATGGTCCCAAAGCAAAAGAAAGGAGAGGAAAGAGTCAGGGTTGGTCTATCCCTTTCAAGTTCATGTTCTTGGTACCTATGGCCTTCTATAGGCAGCACCTCTGAAAGTTTTCATTGGGTCTCAGTAGCTCCATGCTGGGCACCAAATCGTTACCATATGGGACTTTGGGATTCGAACAATAGAATGAAGAAAGCACTGTTTAGGGACTTGAGTGTAAAATTTACCCTCTGGGATGTATCCCACAAAAAAAATATAAACCACTGAAGCAAAGTCAGGTTTTGCTGAGCCTGATAGCTCTTATGTCTTTGGCTTGACATTCCTTTCCCTCAGGGGTTTGCATTATGATGTTTAGGCAAAATACACCTCACTCTGTAATGAAATGTTATTGTCCTAGACCACACTCAACCCATCACTTGTGTGGCTATTCTGACTCACTCTACAATAATAAAACTCAGAAAACTGTGTCAGGAACTTCATGGTGGGCAAAGTCTAAAACATTTTCTATCTTAATATGTTCATAAAGAGTTTGCCAACAAGTGCTTTACCACACACTCTCCGCAGATGAACTTCAATGATGTTAGTAAAGCAGTACAAAGGAGTGGCAGTGAGTGAGCTCAGAGGTCAGTTCAGCTGCCTCACTAGCCTCACTAGCTGCCTCACTAGGTTGCTGTGTATCTTCAGGTCCCCATCTCCTCCTCTGTAAAGCAGAATAAAAGGATGTTGCCTGTGTCACAATGTCCTTCTGAAGAATTAACATGATAATGTGTGCTAGGTGCTTAATCATGCCTGGAGTTTGGGAAGAATTTGACATATAGTAGCTATTTATGAGAGCCAAAAGATTGATAAGGAACTGAATATGAAAAGTAGAGCACAGTGAGTAAGTTATAAAATAACTCTTAAGAAATTATCTGTGTGTTGGGAAAGCAGGTTGTAATTAATTATCTAAGAATGGTTCAGGGTGGGGAGGGCTTTCATAATTAGAAGTGAATTATGCTCAGGAATTTCCCAGAGGCCTGGCCTGGCCTAGTCTCTTTAACTGTCTGAAAATACCAGGTTCTCCTCCATCTCCTCTGGCAAGGAGCCTATGTAGGGCACATGGGTTACTCTCAATCAACATGAGGTGTCTCCTGTCCTCCTGCATCTGTGGGCTCAGATCAGATCAGACTCCCCTCCCCCAGGAATGACAGCCTGTTATCACACCTACAGCCATTCACTTATGGAACCAGAAGGGGTGTGAACTGCTGCTGTGTTTCACATAGGGAAGTTCATGGGTGCCCAGTTTGCCCCTACAGGTGTTGGAAGTCTGATCTGGGCAGCATTTCACAAGATGGGAAATGAGAAACGAAAGCTACACATTAGTAATGCTCCCTTCCATTGAGTGGTTCTGAAATCACATTGGCTGCCAGAGTCACACTGCCTTGTTTGGCTGCTGATGAAGCCATGGAAAACCAGGTAGCTTAGTCCACTGCCTGGAAGGATTTCACTATTACTTTGCCATCACACTTTTGCTCATGGCCACATGTAGGAAATCCTAGTATACAAAGCATTCACATTTAACCTGTGGTTGTTTGTTCTATGGTACTCAGCCATTCCTCTTTATAAGCAAGCCATTTACCTTGGCTGCTGCTGCTGACCATTTTGTGAGCACTGACTCTTCTATAAATTGGGCCGAACACTCGTGTCCTGGACTAGGTGTAGTGTAATCCTGACATCTATTGAGTGCTCTGTTAGTTTGTTGAATGAAGGCTGAGGGATAATAAAACAACAAGCATGTCAGATGTACAGTGCTGTGTTTATGGACTTTGGAGTACAAGGGCAGCTTCCCGGGCTCCTTCTAGAATGGCTGAATGTGAATTTTTATAGTAGTTCTCCACATTTTTTTAAATGTACATTGAAGTTTGAAAAACACTACTTAAGATGGTGTTTGTCAAGAGTTTAGTTGGGGAAACAGAAGCCATGTTAGGTATTTTGACTAGGAAATATTTAATAAAGGGAATTAAAATGTTTCACTACCATGAATAAGGATGGGGAGTAAAGGACAGCAGGGCCATCCACTATTTCAGGAAGCTTAAAAGTACAGATATTGTAGGTAAGCTGCCATCAGTTGGCCCTGGCACGTACAGCTTCTAAGCATGAACTTTTCAAGTGGAATCCCAGCAGCCTTCAGCAAAACCCAGGTCTGACATAAGCCACCCTTGCCTACATCTCCTGTCAGTACTGGCTCTGCCTATCCCCTTCCTTTTAGAATTTTACACGAGGGTCGCTTGTTGGATGTAATCTACTGGAACTGATCACAAGGAATTTCTGGGCAACTTATTTGTCAATCCTTCATCCTAAAGTATAGAGGAAAGGGTACCACGGAAAATCAACAAGTAATATCTGGTATAGTGGTTAAAATATAGGCCTCTGTTAGATGAAACAACCAAAAAAGGAACAGTTGAGAACTGAGTCCTTGAAAAAGATCTATAGGTAGTAATAATTTGTAAAAAGAGACTTTGGTGGCTTACATAATAATATGAATATTATTAATAATCAGAGTAAAAGAGGAGCCTGGTTCTGCTATGAGATATCTTTATTGCTTGGGGTGCTGTGGTACACCTCATTTAATTTCAGTCCAGATTTCTTTTTATATTTTTCCCTTGGGCTGCCATGTCTTCACTTCCTCCTTATGCTTCCCACTTTTTAATTTGTTGTTGTCTTTGGTGTTAGAACAAATGAACTACTTACCTCTAGATCTCAGTATAATCATTACATACAATTGGTTAAAGTTTGGTTTGATCCTCACAGAGACTTCCTACCTTGCCCACATAAATTCTATCCATATGTTTATATGTCTACTCATTGGGTTATAGCTAGAAGAGCAAGTGGGAAGGGGAGGTTTAAAAACCAACTTCTTTGACCCCATCTGTATAGGCTAATTCACCGGAAGGGGGAGATTACCTATAACTATTAAACAAGTTCTATAGGTAATTTCAATATGATCCACATCACTGCTAAATAGATGTCTATAACAGGAAATGCTAAGGGAATTTCCCCTCAAAATGTTGAAGGTCTTTTGTGATTGTGATAGACATGATTTTAAAAAACTCCCTATCTTTAGCTCTAAAACTAGTAGGTTTTTAAGCCAAGGGCAGCATTCTCTACTCTTTGGGAGTTTACTAGTTGGCTTTTCTTTTAAACTTGTTTGCTTTTTATTGCCACTTTGGAGCTTATCAAGGTGCCAATACCAATTTCAATAACATTAAACAAATTCAATAACAAACAACATTCAAGGAGTACTAAGTTCTACATTGAATTACTTTTATGGAGGTGGATATAAAAGTCTGTTCCTGACTCTGTGTTACTAAATGCCTCTGATACCCTTGTGTGTATGTGCGGTGGGGTGGGGGGGGGAGGGTGTGCTCTTCTAATTCTCGTACATTCATTTGGAGGAGACATCTGATTAAAGATGCACAAGATTCACTCTTCTGGAAATTCAAAATAAATCATAGAGGTTGATATAGTCAGTTAGAATTTGTTCTACACTTCATACCATGTGTGATGTAGCTTTGAACTCCTGGAAACCTGAAGACTCTTACAACTGGAAACACCAAATATGGTACTTGATTACATAAAAGACATAATCAACTGTAATTCTACAGCCTAGAAAAGCACAATTTGTTTCCTCCATTATAGAATAAAATTAAGTTAGAATATTTTATTTTATGCTAAATGAAAGTTCTGTTATACTCCATTGATCATATTTTTTTGCTTTATCTCATGCTTTCACAATATCCTGTTTCTTCTAAATAGGAAAATATAAGTAAAATGAACTTTTAAGGTGTACTTAAAACTTCATGGTTAAATTCCACTTTGTGCAAAAAGCATTCTGGTAGTGGTCCAGATTTTTCTTTCAGATAATGACATCAGTCTACGGCCATACCATCCTGAACGCGCCCGGTCTCGTCAGATAATGACATCAGGCACACATCTGGGGGCTGTGCTTCTCTACATGAATATTTTCCTAGTCCCAACTTGGTTTTTATCAACTGCATCATTTATCAGTAGAAATCAATCAATTCATGAGAAACAGATATGAGCCTGGGAAATGTGAGTCTTAGGAAGAAAGCTGGGCTTCAGAGGGCAAAGAGAGAAAAGGCAGAGAGCTTAGAAGACATGCAGGTTCACAAAGCTTGAGGAGAGGGAGTGAAGGCCAGTTCTGATGGAAACTGGGAGAGCTGTCCTTGTCCTCTTCCACTGTAGCCTTTAGGAGGCTGCTGCCACTGCTGTAAGATAAATTTCTCTCACTTTAAGCTTTTGACTAGGGTTTTGTTGTTTTCTTCCTCCTACAATTAAAAATCCATGACTAACATACCCTGGAGGAGTTCATGCCTAGTGGGGAATGTGAGCATGTAAACAAAGACAATTACAACAGTGCATGATTTGTTCCTTGAAGAGGATTATGTAGCAAATCCTGTGGGAGGCCATAGGGTGGGCTCGTTCATATTCACCTGCCCATGCGTTTTTGAGCTGGGGACCAGCTTCATACAAATATTTTACAAATGATGCTCATTAAGACACAGAGAGTTGCAGAAATGAACTGATGATGTTACACTGCAGAATTCTAAACAGGCTGTCAAGGAAGACATATGCTGGTCTATCAGTACTATTTAGGGAACTCAGTCCTGGCTCCTTCTCTGTGATTGGTCCTTTTTTAAAAGTGTGTAGTTGCTTTTAAAGGTAACCTTTCTCAGTCTCTCTGCACTATTTTATCCCGTGCTTTAGCTCACCTTCCCATTCTGCAGAAATAATTCCCCTCTGTGTTAGAGAAAACCTGCATTTTCTATTCTTTTTTTTTCTTATTTACTGTCAAAGTGATGTACAGAGAGGTTACAGTTTCATATGTTAGGCATTCGATACATTTCTTGTACTGTTTGTTACCTCCTCCCTAATTACCCGCTCCCCCTTCCCCCTCCCCTTTTCCCTCTCCCCCCATGAGTTGCTCAGTTGGTTTACACCAAACAGTTTTCCAAGCATTGCTTTTGTAGTCATTTGTCTTTTTCTATTCGGTTTTTATTGTTGCCTTCAACCCATTCTGTCTCTATGCAGGCCAGAAACAGCCTTGAAAGCACAGTACATTCCCCACTTTTATAAGAAGCCATCCCTGATTGTACCACTTTCTCTGAATAATCTTTCTTTATCAAAACAATGCTTAATTATTTTAATGTTATTGGTACTCTTTCTCCTGACTAGATGTTATATTCTTTGAAGCTTGTACGGTGTTCTAATATTTTTGTTCTACAAATAAATATTAAGTTAGATGTTAGTAAGCTTAGTGATATGCTGGAATAAAGACAGGTTAGTAGGCAAGAAAAGGATAGTTCAAAATATGTATTAATGTACATATATGTATATTTAAATATCTGGTACATATATACATAAATAAATGACTACATCCTGTATATCCACACACATATGCATACAGCACAGGTACTAGAGAAGGTATTAAGGAAAACAGAAAGAAAGAGGTGATGTCCAACAGTGAACCAAAAGGGATAGACTTCCTGAGACAAGAGTGATTGGTCTGGGCATTGGAAGTCAGAATTTGAGTGTAAGGAATATGGGGTGGAATGCATATATACATGATCAAACCAATTAAAACATGGTCTACATAAGGGTGGATTTCCAAGGTGACATCTCTTTGAACAATTCACAGGGAGTTTAGCAAAATGAGTATCAGAAAGCTGAAGCATGTCTTAAGTGAAGGAGGTAGGGGTGGAGGGAAGAGGAATGGACAACTGGAGACAGGAATGGTGAGTGAATGCAATCATAATAAAAATGGAACTAGGAAACTAAAAGGGATGGCTGAAGCTGGGCTAAATTGTTGGATAGAGGAAGAGTTGTTGCTCATTGAGATGCATTATACATATAAATTGACAGGTTGATTTGCAACTGTCACTACTATTTTTTAAAAGATCAGAAAGCATAATGGGTGGATTAGAAATCTTACTGACTGCACCCCCACTGTCAGTGCATTTCAGGGCCCATTGCCATGGTCTAGGGCAAAGGTTGGAAACATTGCTGTGCAGTTCGTCAGTGAGTATTTTAGGTTTTGAGGCCCATATGTCTGTGTCGATCACTCAGTCCTGCCACTGTGATGTGAAAACATTCACAAGAGATATGCATATGAGTAGATCTCATAAAATTTTATTTACATGGCCTGGAAATGGTTCATATTTGCCAACCTTCAATTTAGGGAGTTGGATTATTGGATATAGGATGCACTTTACAACCATAGCTTCAACAATGCTGCAAATTAGTTAGATTTAAGAGTTAAAAAGATCTTGATTGAACATTTGAAAAAAAGTCATCTTTGATTCCTGATGCAAAGATACATTTTTTTCTTCTTTTGTTTCCTAGTTGATATTACCAAACACTTTATAGGGATTATACACTAATGAGAGAGAGAGAGAGAGAGAGAGAGAGAGAGAGAGAGAGAGGGAGAGAGAGAGAGAGAGAGAGAGAGAGATTCTATTTACACAGGTGAAATAGAGAAAGCAGCATCATGAATCATGGTCAGGATCTTGGCACAGGGCTAACCAAAGTTTGGTGAATTAGCACCTGTTCTGCCAACATTTCAACATTATCCCTAGATTAAGCACCACTATCCAGGAATACCAGCTCAGTGGTCACAGACAAGACATATTTGCATCAACACCAGGCTGTTTGCTCTGCTTTTTTTTTTTTTTTTTTATCAACTCCACAGAAGCATTGCATTGTTCACAAAATAACAAAAAGGCTGCCTAGACCTGCAGCACTAAATTGATTTTCTGATTCTACCCGTTACCTTTTTGTGGTCTCTAAAGAGAGCTCAGGTATTTTGAAAGCACTCTGCATGACCCGCTCCTAGTCAGGCAAGATGGAATAATTGTGGACCTATCCTTCCCCCTAGATCACAGCAAGGTCAATGGAATAAAACGCAACAACAGCGTCCTTTCAAGTGAGTGTGGGAGAGACATTGAAGGATCAGAGGTCAGTGTGGCTTCTCAGAGACCCTTGCTGAACCTTTGCTATGCTCACTTCAGGGACCTTCAAATAATTAATTATTCAAGGTAGATCTGGCAAGCTTCCCCATTGCATAGGTAGGAATAGGATGCTCAGGGATTTGTGGAAATTGGCACCAAAATATCAGGTGGTAAATTCAGGATTTTGAACCCAGATATGCCTGATTTCAAAAGCTGCTCTTTTTATTTTGATACTCTATTTTCCATCAACGCTTTCTCTTATCACAGAAGCTATGAATCTTGGCATTACTCTTAAATGACACTTGACATGCAAGGTAGTGTGTTCTCTCTAGTTTCCCTGTACCAGGGCTGAGAAAGGCCAAGGGAGTAGCTACAGGCTGTGAAATTTAATGCACAGTGATGAAAAATCATAGAGGGCTGGGATTCTGTTCCCGAACAGCATCCAAAGGCATTTGGTTGAGTTTATTTAAACTTAGACTTGCAGGCAAGAGGGAAAAATTATTTAGAAGAAAATAATAGAATGAATGGATGAATGGATCTTTTTATCGTTTTCCTTTTAGATCATGGTTTTTAAGTTTTTAAGGATACCAGCACACTAGAAATGGCTGAAGAATATTAAATAGCTTGAAAAAAAGCTTGGGGTGAGCTTTCCCAGTTCACACACAAAACTTTTTGGTTATGATATGTATAAATCAGAATTATTCAGAGAAACAACTAATGTAGGTGTGTGTGTGTGTGTGTGTGTTTGTGCATGTGTGTGTATGCATGTGCTATGGACACACAGTCATGCAAACACACACAGGATAGGAAAAAAGAGAGTGATCAACTTTAAGGAATTGACTCAAGATTGTAGGGGCTGGCAGGTCTGAATTCTGAAGGATAAGCCAGAAGACTATATAGACTCAGTGAGGAAGTTGTATTGCAGCTCAAGGGTAAAATAGTCTAAATGCAGAAATTCTGCTTGCTCTGGTGATCTCAGACTTTTAATTTTTTTTTTTTTGGTAAATCCTTCAATTAACTGGATGAGGCCCACAAACACTATGAAAAGTAATCTGATTTACTCAAAGTCTACAGATTTAAATTTATATCTCATATAAGAAATATCTTCATAGTAACATTTAGAGCTTTGACACCCTCTGGGCACCACAGTCTAGTTACTTAAAATGCAGGATCAAACCATGTGAACTTTCTGAGGTAATTTTAAACATCTACCCCTTGTTTTCTTATCTGTTATCTGAGGACAACAGTGTATCTTTAGTTCTTATGCCTCTTGGATAAGCTGGTGCATGTACTTTCCATAATGTTGGCAGATGGCAAGCACTTAATCGATTTCAGCTACTACCACTGCAGTGAGATGAAGAGCTTTTCTTAATATTGTCTGGTTAAAAACCTAAGAGGCATAAAGAATTTTATGGATTGCCTTGAAAATGTCCTGTTATTACTTTGTATGAACATTGAAAATGACCATTTATTAAAGCAGAAATGAGCAGAGCCAAGTAAGGTCAAGGGTGAGTATGAGGATGGAGCAGAAATAGTTAAGGGCTTTCAGCCTCTGTCAAGCCCTTCCCATTAGACCTTCACATTTACCACATCCTATTTACTTACATGGGGAGCTGTTTCCCCAAGGGTATTTTCTGGGAAATTCACATGTAAATTTCAGTGAAGAGCTCTTTTCACTCAGATCCCAAATGTCAAAGCCACTGGAAGGCTCAGGAAGTCAAACTTTCTCAAAGTAGAGAGCAATTTTTGTTTGGTGCTTTAATTTAGAGGATACAGGCTGACTCAGCTTTCAATGATGAACAGGAATATTGGGAAGGTTTAGCATGTAGGCTTTGGAGCCAGTGTGCTAACTTTCAACTCCTGAATGTGGTGAGACTTTTTAGCAACTTAGAAAGTTGCTCAACTTTCCTCAATTAAAAATAAACATAAATATTATAGTACCACATGATTGGGTATTGCTGTTGTTTGGATCTTGCTCATGAGCTAATGACTTAGTTTCCTGGCTAGGACTTAGTTTCCTGGGAGTCAATGAAGCCTTTGGGAGGTGGGGCTTATGGAGAGATTTTTAGGTCATTGGTAATAATCTTGATGGGGATCAGGGCCCCTGACCTCCTGGTTACACTATTTTTTTTCCTGGCCATGAAGTGAATGGTTCTGTTCCATGATACATTTGTGCCATTATGTGTGTTTTGTTATAGTGGTAGAAGTTCTACACATGTACTTTGAAGATATGGAAGGAGTAGCTGAGATGTAGTAAGAGGAGAAAACAGCTTGAAGATTATCTTCATCTTTGTCACCTCCACCACTTCCTCCTCCATCACCACCACCACTGCCACCACCACCACCACCATGTACTTCATACATCATATAAGTCAAATCTGATTTTCACATTGCTAGACTGTACAATTTAAAAATCACAATGGGTATTGAAAATGAACTATACAACTTGTGGGTGGTATGGGAGGGAAAAACCTGGAGAGAGCCAGGTAATGGGTGCTATTGTCCAAAAAAAAAAAAAAGTATGCATTAGTGAGTTATGTAACTGTAACCTCTCTGTACATCACCTAAATCAATTCAAAATTTTTAAAAATCACCAATGGCTTCAACATAGTCTTCTTGTTTGGAAATAGCCAATCCAATTCAAACATAGTTTAAGGAGAATTTTTAGGCTTGTCTGTAATCAGACATAGAAGTTTCTTTTAGTATTTCTTTGGTGTCCCACTTTCATTTTCTTAACCTGGCTTTTTCAGAAGGCATGATCAGTGGAGACTCTGCTCTCCCATATTTATGTTTTGAAGACCAAAGTAGAGGAGAAAATGCTTTTGTACTAGCTTCATCTCCAAACCTCCTTGACACTCATACTGACTGGCTAGTTCTGTGATTTTCCATAGACCCAACCTGGTCACATGTGGATTCTTATGGAGAAAGACAGGTACCATGTCCACTAAAATGTTAGAAATGATCACGTGGAAAAGATTTTACAAGTAATCTCAGTGCTTTCAAAAGCTTAGGTTTGGCATAATTTGTCAGGTTGTCAAAGTCTGTATTTTATAGTAGAGATAAAAGTTCTCACCTATTTCATGTCTGTTTCAGTTTACATACCTGACACTTACTAATGTATGTATGTGTAGTTCTTTGTTAGTAGGGGAAGTTGACAGATACACAAAGTTTTGGAGTCAGGGCTGTATGTGTGTAATTTTAAGAACCACACTGCGTTCCCAACCTGCAAAATCCCTCAGAATTTGTACAGTGAGAATCACTACAGAAAAGCCTTTCAGCATCATGATTTTTAATGTAAACTACTGGGAAAAGACGAATGGGACTTAATGAAAAGTGGTAATTATAGGCTGTGTTCTCAGAAATGCTATTTTGCAGATGAAGTATATAATTAAAAATTAATAACAAGTTTAGTGTTTTCAGGTAGACCTTCTGAGGCATCAGCACCAACAAAATTATAAACCTTTATGAGTATTATAAAAGTTGTTGGAAAAGAGTTTTGTGAAGTGATTAAAACATTATTTTCTTTAGTAGGTTAAACATTCCCTCTGAGATCTTGTTTAAAACATGAAATTTGCTGAACGAAAGAATTTTGAAGAAAGAAATGCTGAGTGAAGCCATGAGACCCAGGTGGAAAGAACTTGAGACATTAGCATTTTGGGGAGTGAATGAGGAAAGGCAGTCAGGGACCTCTTGATTCCATTTTTTTTTCTTTTTTATTGTCAAAATGATGTACAGAGAGGTTACAGTTTCATACGTTAGGCCTTGGGCACATTTCTTGTACTGTTTGTTACTGCCTCCCTCATTCCCCCCTTCCCCCTCCCCATTTCCCTCTCCCCACCCCAAGTTGTTCAGTTGGTTTACACCAAATGGTTTTGTAAGTATTGCTTTGGAGTTGTTTGTGTTTTTATCCTTTTGTCTCCTGATTTTGATATTCCCTTTCACTTCCCTAGTTCTAATACCTGTATATACAGTATCCAGTGTACTCAGATAAGATAAAGTGATAGTGTGGGTCCAACCACAGGAAGGGGATACAAGAAGATCATCAACAATAGAAGTTACGGTTTCACATAGCATGTTGAAAGTAATTACAACAGTGATATAACTGTCGTTTCCATAACATGGAGTTCATTTCACTTAGCATCATCTTATGCGTTCATAAGGGCATAGCTATTAGGCTCTTGAGATCCTCTGCTGTGATTAAACTTATTACATATATTTATAGTATGACACTCTGATCTTATTTATGTCAGGTGACTCCAAATACAGTATTTTTTTTATCAGTGTCTCCAGAGAGTATATCCCTCATTTTCTTCAGTAGTGTTAGAAGATTATCACCCTGCTGGAAGAATTTGAGAGTGTTTATTTTATTTTAATACTTTTTGTAACTGTGTTCAAGCAACTTGCTTTCTGAAATGAATGAAAATTATATTTTTTAAGTCAGATAGCATTTCTGATTATTCATCATTGATTGGCTAGCTTGTTTTAGATTCATTTGGGTTCCAAGAGAGTTAACTGTTAGCATTTTCCTAGCTTCAGGTCCTCAGATCCTTCCACTAGACCCCAGATTCACTCATACCTAATTAGCTGCTCCTACTCACTATTTACCTACTACCCCTTTACCCCCAGAGAGAGAACCTGCCACCTGAATAAGGTGCAGATGCAATGTAGCTCCCTCTCCTGTGGGAACTATGGCCCCACTAATAAACCTCCTTATGGACCTTCTTCTCCTGTCTGTGATTACCTCCTAATGGTCCCCTGGGATGGCTGAGACATATCCTTTCATTAGTGCCGAGATCTGGGATAGGTTCCCCGGTGGGTTTGCTCCCCCATTTCTGGGGGCTTCAAGCTGCCCCCGGGGCCTATTCTGCTGTCCTAAGGCCACCCACAGGACCATGGTGCTAACTTCTCCTGACCGAGCACTCTACTTACATCCACCATGACAATGACAGATTTGAACCTCCAACCAGGGTAAGTGATCATCTAACCGGGGGCTTGCATCTGATTTTCCTATTTACTGTAGGGCCACAGGGCTGTGGCTTCAGAGCCACACTAGAGAGGCTTCAGAGCCACACAAAGAGAACAGAAAAAATCTTGGTGCCAAATTCCAAGCTCCACTCCAGGCGACCATAGCATCTGAGCTCAGTCGGGGACACAGCAATCAGGGTGATGACCTCATTGCTGATTGTCTCCTACATTTCAGCTGACCAGAGTAATACCAAGGATCAGTTTAACACAAGACTTAAAGTAAGTTAAAAAAAAAGTAGTCAAAAAGCAAGTAATTTTGAAACCATGATGCCACTTTTTACATGTTTTACCAACAGGCAGACAGACAGACAGTTGTGCACAAGCTTTGGGGGCATGCTTAGAAAGTTTTTTTTTTAATTGGTCATGTAAGTTTTCTGGAATTCCAGTGGCAAAATGATATTATTTTGCCCATATTTTAGAACCACGTGGTCAGATAGAAAACAAAAACTTTTCCAGCAAACAAAAATTTTCACAGATTATCTGGCAAGGAAATGGAGAAGCCACATTTTGAGAAACCAGTTCAGCTTCAATGGGGAGCTGAAGTGAGATGCTATGACCAGAGAGGGTCCAGAAGATGGGAGACAGGACACGAACAGGACACAGACATGTGGCAAGGTGTAATGGTGGCAGAGCTGGTCAGAGCCTTAGCAGGCTTACAGCAAGATACCTTCACCTCCAAGTATTTGAATTGCAAGGTGTCAGTTACAGAGTTCAGGTGGGGGACAGGATTACCTGGAGCTTGAGTCTCCACATCCCAGTCCTGCCTCGAGGAATATGGCATGCCCATGTGGGTGGAGTCACAGTGAACAGCCTGGAAGCAATCCTGACTCCAAGCCAAAAGAAAAAAAAAACACAGTTTTTAACCCAAACTGATCATGTTTGGGTGTAAGCAAATGTGTCTAAGAAAAACTCCAAAAGGTTCAAATATGCCGCACATGGCATAAGTACAATGATGTAAAATCAGTATGTTATTCTTTATGTCCATCTGTGCTAAAAGTCAAATGTACATCTGATCTTGACAATTCTTTGGTATAGACTAAGATTTTGCTTCTCCATTTTTCTCTCCTGTGCTCTCATAAACTCTTTAAGATCAAGGGACCAGAATCATTTTGGAATGAGTGTGCAAATGTGGCTGTTAACCTCGATTTTCCTGACCCAGGAATGATATTTTGCTTTATAGAATGCAGGTTGACATGTGTGATAGCTGCGTGGACTGTGGCGGTCCGTGGCTACAAGAAGCTGCCTCCACAGTCTGCTCCCAAACTGCCCACTAGGAATCACTACTAGTGATTCCTTATTATCTCTCTCTTGCACGGAAAATTGCTCAGAGAATCTAGGAGTCACTGGTGGTGTTTCTATGAAGATTTTGACCAGCCCAGAGTGCTCCTGCCCTGGCTCTGCCCATCCCACCCTCCAAGATTAGAGTTGGGTTTATAGCAGGCCTATCATGACACAGTTGCAACCGAGACTTACTCCAAGGTTAAAAGCCTCAGAGTTGTGTTTGATGGCCACAGGGTTGCATGGGGGTAGCATTGGTGTCTTCCTCCTCCATGTCTCAGAAACCATCGTGGCTGTTGCAGAGAGCAGACTTGGTCTTTGTGGATTTTGTGTCTATGAAGATGGTTAAAGGCCCAAGCCTTCTAAATAAAATCTTTTTTAAAGTTGTCACCCTGCTTAAACCAGTAGAGCACCAGCCTACAAAAGCCAGAGTACTCAGAGTAAGCAACCAGGGAATACTGGGGGATTTCAAATGTCTTTAACCAGCCTGTGTAGAAATTTGCACGCAACCCAGCAGGAGGTGTGACAATCTATCCAGGGGACTCTGAGGTGCCACTGCAGCCTCACCCAGATCCAACCAATCTCTCCTGCCTGCCTCCATCACATCTGACTAATGAAGCCTGCTGATTCAGGATGGAAGACACAGCCACCTCAGATCCACTGAATCTGAGACTTTTACATTGTCCTGACCTTTTTTCCTCTTGACTGTTGTTCTTTTGTGTTCTCTTCCACCTGCCGGTAAGGTTAAATGATATTATTTTATTTGATGGCACATGGATCTCATTCAGTCTGCTGTTTTCTAAGTGTTACAGCAGAACTCTGGCAAGTATTTGTGGGTCAATTCTCAACAAGTTACAGGTAAGCTCTATTCCTATTGGCCGCCTGTTGCTTTAATTGGAAATAAAAAGGGCTTTTATGGCTAAGACTCCTTGGATTGCAGTTTGAAGCCAGCCCAGGCAGAAAAAAAATATCCCTCTAAAACTCCATCTCCCAACTAACCAGCAAAGAGCCAAACTGGAAGCTTGGCTCAAGTGGTAGAGCACTAGCTGCGAGCAGAAGTGCTCAGGGACAGTGCCCAGGACTTGAGTTCAAACCCCATGAATGCCAACTGGGACAAGCTATCCAAGCAATGAGCACCTAGATCTTCAGGACGAGGTCAATCCTGACAATGAGGAACAATAGAGAGGACTAAGAGGAGATGAAGTCTCATCTTAAATGGAGTCAATTGAAACGTGCCCTTTCAAAATTAATCAGAGCTGGGAGATCAAGAAGTATAGTTGTTCACACACCTAATGTCCATATCTGTCCATTTTCCATCTGGATAAAAACTTGCATTCTTGCCTTTGTTAACTTGCTATTTGTATATATATATACATATATAGCCTCTGACTGGTTACTCCTAACCAGTCCACTATCCCTAAACACTTTCTTCCTGCCCCCAGTTCAGTTATTCCTCCTTCCTTGTAATGGGCCATAATTGGGTTTATGTTCCAAATGGAATTTCTCTGGCTTGTGCCCAGAGTGTGTTCTCCCATGTCGTTCATGTTAACTGTTCCTGCTAACTTGTCAGCCTTTTGCCTGACCTTTTCAAAAGTCTCTTTTAACAGGATAACATCCCCCATCCAGGAAAAGACCTGGGAACTTGCAGTTCAAGGCCATCCTCTTACTACACTGCTCTGCCCAGTGCAGATCTGAACCCTGATGACACCAGACCCACTGACTCCTTGATGTGCCCAAGCTGCAGGAGGTAGCCAGAGGTGACCATGACACCCATTGGCCCTGATAACCATTCTTGTGGAAATGATGAGGACTTTTACCAACCAAATTGTCAAACAAATACTTCTTGGACAGTACCAAGCCAAATGACGAATCAGGGACCCCTGACTACTTCTCCTCTTTACAGTAGGAAGTAGCTCCAGAAGAAACAACCTCCACCCATACTCCTGGCCTGGTACCCCTCCTTTGTTATTAATAAACAACAAATGGGTGAATATTAGCATTTTCCTAGCCTCAGGTCCTCAGCTCCTCCCACTAGCCTCCAGATCCACCTACACCTGATGAGCCACTCCTACTCACTACCTATCTACTTCCCCTTTACCCACAGAGAGAGAAGCTGCCACCTGGATAAGGTGCAGATGCACGTAGCTCCCTCTCCCGTGGGAACTATGGCCCCACTAATAAACCTCCTCATGAACCTTCTTCTCCCGTCTGTGATTATTTCCGCATGGTCCCCTGGGATGGCGGAGACATTTCCTTTTATTAACCACATAGTCTCGTTCCATTATTCTATTATTCTATTATTATTTTTATTCTATTATTATTTTATTTTATTTATTTTTTATTTTATTTTATTTTATTATTCTAATATTATTTCTATTATTTTTTTTTATCTCTGTGACTGTTGGATTAAAAATAACTGGTTTCTTCACTTGTTTTTGTTGGTCCACTAGAACTTGTCACTCGCTTTTATAGCTCAACACAAAATTTGAAAATATCTTTATATGTTTTAATATTTGATGCTGCATATCCAGGTCATTGCTACACCAAATTTCATAATGGGACATGAATCATGTACATAATTCAAGTGCTCGCTACATCTTTATACACCATCAGATTGTTCTCATTTTAACTGTGTTCTTGATAATGTAATTGTGTCTGTGAGATGCAATGTGACATCTCAAAGACATTTGGTGCATGTGTGGAAGGGAGCCAAGTGTTTGTATCTGTGCTCTTGGATTCCCTGGGGATGGTCAGTTACGCCCTTCTGTCAGTAAAATAAGATATTTTGAAGTCCCATATTTGAAACACTCCTGGTCCCCCTCTTTTTTGCATGAGGGATACTTGATTTGTAGATTTGAAGAATATAAGACAATTTTTCTGAGACTCATAATTAAGGAATAGCTAGCTCTGTTCATCTTAATTTCCTTATGGACATGCTGAGCCACTGTCCCAGACAACCCTTCCCACCTACCCCACTTATCAATGGTCCAAATGGACCCAGTCCACTGGGAGAGATAGCTGTGCCTCTCAGTTCCCACAAATTTAATACACAAGTACCTGGAGTTATCACTTAAATATGGTGGAATTTTATGGTGTAAACTCTGCCTTTCAAGTGAACCACAAGGGGAAGACCAGCTTCTCACTTGTAAAAGTACATTGCTAGTCCTTGAAACAAGGCTAAATGAAAAGAATTAAGTGTGCTTTCCAAATCAAGGAAGTGTGACTCAAAACCTAAAAAGGAAAAAAGATACCCTTTTGTTTACTTTTCCACATAATAGAGAGGATTTAATCCCCCATATATTTGGCTCCAAACATATATGCCTTCCAGTACGTTAAGATTGGTGCCTCAGGGAATAGGTGAGAATTCAAGGACCTTAGTACTAGAGGCAGGAGGTATGGGTGGGCATCTGAAAGATGAAGTGTACTACCTGATCGAGTTTTTACTCCTTATTTTGTCACCAAAGTGCAAATGGTTGCACTTTACCCCTTCATTATGCCTCTAAAGGCTTTTAAAATTCAGTCTCGCTTGTCATATTCATCAAGAAACTGCAAACATAGGGTTGAGCTCATTTTTACTGTTAAGTACACAGCTGGCTCAAATTGAGAGCATTTGCCAATGGGTCATTGTGATTTGAAAGTAGGGAGAAAATACATTTTTGAGAAGTCTTGCTGTGGTACTTAGAAATTTCATTAAGTCCTTGGATAGTAGAATAAAGTATGCTTATTAAATATCCCATTGACAGTAACTTGGATGTGTTGACTAATGCCTTGGAAACAGGATTGAAATTGAAAATGACCTTAACAATTTGAAGAAGTGGGAAGATAGAGAAAGGGTGAAATTCAATAGCTAGAAAAATTAATGGTGGAAAGAAACATCAATACGCTTGAATGTTTCATTAAATCTATCAAATGGAAGAATATAGGGCTGCTGGCCGTTGGGGATATTGCTGCAACTGCTGATTGTTATTAAAAGTAACATCCTGAGTTTTCTAGGAGATAACAGTAGAAATCATTGGCAGAATAATTGATTTTCTCATGCTCATGTGAAATACTTGGTTGATTTAAACATTGGTATAGGTTGCATTGCTTTCCATGGCAACTTGTGACTGAGTCATGTTTAACAAAGACTAAGTTGGATTATTTTCTCTCTTGCTCTGTCTCGGTTTTTTCCCTCTTTTTTTCTCCCTCAGTATCTCTCTCTGTTTCCTGATCTCTGTCTCTCTCCATCACATGCTTCCTTTCTTTGTTGTAATCTCTCTAGTGCTGTGTCTCTCCACATCTCTTGTTCTTTCATTGTCTTTGTCCATCACTCTGTCTCTGTTTCTCCATGTCTCCTGCTCGAGCTTTCTCTGCTCTCCTTCTCTCTCATTATCTACTGGCCTAAAAAGACTAGAAAAGCTCCTAAACTGCCGGCATAATTTTCCCTTCTCCATTTATGAAACGGACTTACTTATTTGGCTACCTGCATGTTTCAGAATCCTGGATAGGAGGTGGGAAGGTTCATTCCTATATAAAATTAGAGTGACATATTAATGTAGCATGAAATGGGATCATCTTGTTCAACTCCTGCTTTTCGAAGTACTTTGCTATTTTTCATTGGAAGTAGTATGTGTTTTTGCTATAATTCATTTTGGGGGGCATTTCATGTTTGAAGTCTAATGGACACTTATAGCAGCCTGTCTGTGTGTGTTCCAAACACAGATGCCTTTGGGAAATCGCTTGTGGAAAGAGGGGTCATTGTACATAAAGGCTTTAAAATGGCACAGTATGACAAGTTGAATGGAATTGAATAGAAACTTTAACCTCCTGAAAGTGTCAAAGTTTTCTGTAGGAGATGATCTGATATCCTTTGAGAACTGCCTGGTTGTCTAATGTTAGAAGGCATACCCCTTCATCTCAGAAACACAAAATCCCATGTTTGTGTTTATAAGGGACTCCTATGAGCAAAAGAGGAAAGTAAGCTAGGATTTTCTGTGTTTAAGAGTTAAGAGAAGAACTGAAGGGACAGAATATTTGCAGAATTACCATGACATCTGCCTCTCACCTAGATTCATCTACTGCTATTATTTTCATCTTTCCATTACTACTTCTCTCCACATTTCTCTTTTCCTTTGCCATTATGTTTCTCTGTATGCTCACATATATTTTGTTCATTTTAAATTACTGTAATAAATACCTAAGATTGTCAGTGTTTAAAGAGACAAGGTTTATTTGGGCTCGTAATTTTGTGAGGTTGCAGCCTGGCCCTTTTGCTTTTGAGCCTGTGGAGCCAGTACATCGTGGTGGCAGTACTAGGCAAAAAACATTTTACCTTATCACTGGGACATGAAGACAGGGTAGGAATGGGATCACTAGGGTCTGACAGCTCCATGTGAGGGACACACCTTCAATGACCTAAACTTCCTCTACCAGGTCCACCAACGTTCCAGTGTCACAGATTGGTAACCAAGTCTTGAACACATGGGCTTTTGGGAATTTTGAAGATCTACACTCTAGTAGTGTTTGTGTGTGTGTGTGTGTGTGTGTGTGTGTGTGTGTGTGTGTGTTGTTAGTAAGCTACATACATCTTGACATAAATGATTTAGCCACTATATTCTGAAGATATTCTCTTATGTAACCACAATACAATGATTACACACTGGGAATTCATGAGTGATATGAACTTATTTCTGACACATAGTCCACATGAAAATTTCTCTGAATATTTCAATATTGGTTTTAAGCTTTTTCTTTGATCTAGGATCCAATCAAGTATCACATTTGATTCTTTATCCTTTAAGCCTTTTTAATTACAGCCATTCCCAAATATTTTCTTATCTTTAAGGACTATGTTTTGTTTGAATAGCCAAAGCTGGTTGTTGACTAGATGTCTTGATTTGAGTCATAAGCATTAGATTATTATTTTAAATCACTAGGCTCAAGCTGTTTTGTATGCAACAATAGCTGATTAATATAAGATACTACTTTGTATGATAAAGAAATTGAAGGTTATAATAAAGCCAGATTCTTGAACTGAGCTTTTTTCTACTTCAAGGAATGTATCCTAAAAAGCAAAATAACAATAAGTGGAGTGGGAGATGAAGGATATCCAGGACATGAGAGACAATAGATGATTTTATTGAGATTCAAGCAAACTTTGTTTCAAAGTTTTTGAGAGTTATAATACTTGTTAGTAAGAAAATTGTGGGACAATCAAACTGGATTCATCCCAGGGATACAAAGATGGTTTAATATATGCAAGTCAATTAATGTAATCCACCACATCAACCGGAGCAAGGTAAAGAACCACATGGTTTTATCTCTGGATGCGGAAAAAGCGATCAATAAAATCCAGCACCCATTTATGCTAAAAGCCCTGGAAAAACTGGGATTCCAGGGAACATTCCTGAATATAATCAAGGCAGTTTATGACAAACCAACAGCAAGTATAACTCTAAATGGTGAAAAACTAAAGCCATTCCCTTTAAAATCAGGAACAAGGCAGGGATGTCCACTCTCTCCCCTGCTCTTCAACATAGTACTAGAATTCCTAGCCAGAGCAATTAGGCAAGAAGAAAATATAAAGGGGATCCAAATAGGAAAAGATGAAGTTAAACTTTCTCTCTTCGCAGATGACATGATCCTATACCTAAAGAATCCCATAGACTCTACCCCCAAGCTACTAGAGCTGATCCAAAACTTTGGCAAAGTCGCAGGATATAAAATAAACGTTCAAAAATCAACGGCCTTTCTCTATGCTAACGACCCGAAGACCAAGGCTGAAATCAGGAAAGCAACTCCTTTTGCAATAGCCCCCCAAAACATAATATACCTAGGAATAACCTTAACCAAAAGAGTGAAAGACCTCTTTGATGAGAACTTTAAAAGCTTGAAAAACGAAATTAAGTCAGAACTAAGGAAATGAAAAAACCTCCCATGCTCCTGCATTGGGAGGATTAACATAATCAAAATGACAATATTGCCAAAGGCTATCTACAAATTCAATGCAGTACCCATTAATATCCCAACACCATTTTTTTTAATAAAATAGAGGAAGCAATCCAGAAATTCATATGGAACAATAAAAACCTAGAATAGCAAAAACACTCCTAAGCAGAAAGAACAGTGCTGGAGGAATTACAATACCCAACTTCAAGCTCTATTATAAAGCTATAGTAATAAAAACAGCTTGGTATTGGCACTGGAACAGGCCTGAAGACCAATGGAACAGAACTGAAGACCAGAAATGAACCCACAGAACTACGCCTACTTAATCTTTGATAAAGGAGCTAAAACAATAGTATGGAAGAAAGATAGCCTCTTTAACAAGTGGTTCTGGCAAAACTGGTTCAACACATGCAACAAACTAAAACTAGATCCTTATATATCACCCTGCACCAAAATCAATTCCAAATGGATTAAAGACCTCGAAATCAAAACAGACACCCTGAAAACACTAAAAGAAGGAGTAGGAGAAACACTTGGGCTCCTTGGCACAGGATGGAACTTCCTTAACAAAGACCCAGAAAGGCTACAAATCAAAGAAAGGTTGGACAAATGGGACTGCATCAAACTGCAGAGCTTCTGCATGGCAAAGGACATAGCTCGCAAGATAAACAGAAAGCCCACAGACTGGGAGAAGATCTTTACCGGACATTCAACAGAAAAGGCCTCATCTCTAAAATATATGCAGAACTAAAAAAATTACCTTCTTCCAAAACAAAACAGCAAAGAACCAATAGCCCCCTCATCAAGTGGGCTAAAGACTTACAAAGAGACTTCTCTGATGAGGAAATGAGAATGGCCAAGAGACATATGAAAAAATGCTCTACATCACTGGCCATAAAAGAAATGCAAATCAAAACAACATTGAGATTCCATCTCACCCCAGTAAGAATGTCATATATCAAGAAAACTAACAATAACAATTGTTGGAGGGGATGTGGACAAAAGGGAACCCTACTTCATTGTTGGTGGGAATGTAAACTGGTTCAGCCACTCTGGCAAGCAGTATGGAGATTCCTCAGAAGGCTCAATATAGAACTCCCCTATGACGCAGCAGCCCCACTTTTGGGTATCTATCCAAAAGACCACAAACAAAATCACAGTAATGCCACCAGCACAACAATGTTCATTGCAGCACAATTTGTCATAGCGAGAAGCTGGAACCAACCCAGATGCCCCTCAGTAGACGAACGGATCAGGAAAATGTGGTACATATACACAATGGAATTTTATGCCTCTATCAGAAAGAATGACATTGTCCCATTTGTAAGGAAATGGAAGGACTTGGAAAAAATTATACTAAGTGAAGTGAGCCAGACCTAAAGAAACATGGACTCTATGGTCTCCCTTATTGGGAATAATTAGTACAGGTTTAGGCAAGTCATAGCAGAGCATCACAAGGCCCAATAGCTATACCCTTATGAACACACAAGATGATGCTAAGTGAAATGAACTCCATGTTATGGAAACAATTGTTATATCACAGTTGTAACTACTTTCAACGTCCCATGTGTATCTGTAGCTTCTATTATTGATGATGTTCTTGTATCACCTTCCTGTGGTTGTACCTACACTATCTATGTAATCTTATCTGAGTATATTGGAAACCGTGTATACTGGTATTGGATGCAGGAAATTGAAAGGGAATACCAAATTTGAGAGACACAGGGTAAAAAAAGACAAACAACTACAAAAGCAATATTTGCAAAACTGTTTGGTGGAAGTGAACTGAACACCTCCGGTGTGGGGGGGAAGTGAAAGGGGGAGGAGGGAGGGGGGTATGAGGGACAAAGTAACAAACAGTACAAGAAATGTATCCAATGCCTAACGTATGAAACTGTAACCTCTCTGTACATCAGTTTGATAATAAAAATTTGAAAAAAAAAAGAACTATACTTAAAATCTTCATGACAATATAAAAAAAAAGAAAATTGTGGGAAACTGACATGAATAGCTTTAAACTAGAGTCAGTATTGGTTATGCATCTCAAGTTGTGAAAGACACTGATAACTTGGATAGTTTTGTTTACCTAGATTTCAATAAATGTTATAAACAACTAGGAACATGAATCATTACATTGCATTTTAATTAAAAATATTACACAGGGATGTGATACCAGAGGTTCATATCTGTAATCATAGGTACTTGGGAGACTGAGATTAGAGATTTGAGAATTCAAGCCAGCCTGAGCCAAGAAGTCCATGAAAATCCAATTAACCTTCAAAATAGCCAGAAGTGGGTCTGTCATTAACTTGGTAGAGAGCTAGCCTTGAGTGCAAAAGCTCAAGGAGAGAGACCAGACCCTGGGTTCAAGCTGTAGGATTGCCACACACACGTACAAATCATACTGTGCACTGGGCATAAATGTGGACTTTGGGGAATAGATTGTGATATAATGCAAAAAGAAGCATCAAAGATGAGGACCAGTCCAGGGTAAACTTTGTGAGACAAGAAACCACTGTGACTTCTACTGGAAACAGCTCGGTCTAAAGAGGGTAAAATATCATTAACTCTTTTTACAGAGAGCGCTTCCACACTAGACATTGTAGGATTTGGGTTTCCTTTTGATCAAAGTAAGATTAGCTCCAAAAGGACTGCATTGTCAAATGAACCTGCCACCATCTTGTTTAATGACATTGTGGATTTCCAAGGGTTTTGTTTTTCCCCTATTTTAATGATTTATCATTTAGAGTCATCCAAATCAACTCATTTGTTTACACTATGAGCTCTTCCTTCTGAAATAGTCATAAGAATGGCATCTGTAGTCTTTAAAGATCAAATACAGGGCTGATTAAAAATGTATACAGTTCTGGCAAATACCAACACCTATTTCTATTTATGTCATCCATTTGTAAAATAAATAATTATTATGCACTTGTTATGTACTGAGCATGGATGGAAGATACAAAGCCTTGAGGACTGATAGTTCCTTAACTTTAGGGACTTTATAGTTTGCTAGTTATTCATTCATTCATTCAATAAATGTGTATTAAACAACTTAATGAGAGGTTTCAGTTCACTAATTAGAATTTAAAAGTAGCTTGTAGAGATTCTGACAAGGGTGTACATATACTATAAAGTTTCACCAGAGGAAAAAGTTGTTTTAAAAAGGCCTAAAATTAACTCCATAGGTAAAACTGGCGCTTCCCCCTCTTATCCAAGTGTGCCCAAGTAGTCCACTATCTACAATAGTAAAGATAGCTAGAAATAGCTGAATTAGAGATAGCTAGTCTAATTCTATCTAAAAAGCCTTTTCCCAGCCCTCCCCTCAGACTTTTTTTTTTTTTTTTGGCCAGTCCTGGGCCTTGGACTCAGGGCCTGAGCACTGTCCCTGGCTTCCTTTTGCTCAAGGACAGCACTCTGCCACTTGAGCCACAGTGCCACTTCTGGCAGTTTTCTATATATGTGGTGCTGGGGAATTGAACCCAGGGCCTCATGTATACGAGGCAAGCTCTCTTGCCACTAGGCCATATCCCCAGCCCCTCCCCTCAGACTTTATGTAGCAATATAAATCTCCAATAATGTGTCCAGGTTAGCAGAGTTACTTAAAAGAGTGGACAGTCTGGGTGGCACATTTATTAACATCATATATAACAGGACTGTAACTACATAACTATACAGTAACTTTCTATTTCATCAGAAAAGTGGGGGGAGAGTGCTGCTGAGGTTTATGAGGCTAGTTCTGGACTGGTGAGTTAACTTATGGACCCAAATAATTATTGTGCATCATACGCTGAAAGCTAATAAACCATCTTTAAACAGTTCACTGTCTCTCCATTAGAAGAAATGAATCTATTATTTCCTGTCTTTGGAAATAGCATAATAATGATGCTACTAAAAAAATCTAAAACAAATAAACAAAAATAGAATGCAAGGACCTGGAAAAGAAATTCACATTAGATGGAGTAAGCGAAGCCTAGAGATACAAAGGATGTATGTTTTCTCTTATATGTGGAAGCTAGAATTAATTTATAAATATACATACCTAAATGGAAATATGGTCAGTTCAGGGGAGAACTCAAATGATATAATTCCTTAGAAAGGCTGATTCATAGTCCAATAAAATAAACATCAGGCAATGTGTATGAAAGGGTAGATGAATGGAGAGAGGAAGTGGGGAGAGAAGGCAGTCATAAAATTCACTGCCTACTCAATAGAATTAGGAAAATTGAAGGAAGGGGTGGGGCTGAGGGGGTTGGAGAAGGGTGAAAGGGATAGCGTGGCTCACATTCATGGTATTCATAAACTTGTTGAATGGCAACATCTTTGTGCAACTACTTAAAGACAAAAATAAAATTAAAAACTAAATAACGCCAATGTGGTTAAAGGGGAAAAAAAGACTATGAAAATCTGAGCATCTTCTGGCTGTATTTAGCAAAAGTTGCTTGCTCTGGTTATAAGGGAAGCTGCTCATTGTGGGAAGAGGAAATGTTCTTTAGTCCCAGCAGGAGCTGGTTCAGTTTATCACTGAGGCAGTTACAATTACAAATTGTCATGTCTGTTCTCAACATTGAGTGATAGTCCTGGTCATACTAGCTTACTTACTGAAAGTTGTAGGCTTCATGAGGGAGGTTGTATAGCCCTCATGACAGCACAGCACAGTCTTGAAATGATCAGATCACAACATTGTCTTCCTCCCAGGATTAAGAAGCAGGATCTGTACATATGCTTTGAAGGTGTGGACAGAGTCATATTCATCTTTGTCCATATTCTTCCACAACTTTAACACTTTCCATGTCTAGGCTTATGCCTGTAAATCCTAGGTATTTAGGAGGCTGAAATCTGAGGACTGTGGTTCAAAGTCAGCCTGGAAAGAAAGTATATGAAACTCCATTTAACTGCCAAAAAAAAAAAAAAAAAAGCCAGAAATGGAAGTGTTGCTCAAGTGGTAGATTGTCAGCCTTGAGTGGAAACTGGTAAGGGACAGCACTCAGGCCCTGAGTTCATGCTCCAATACTGGCACCAAAATTTTTTAAATGTGCTTCTTAAATTTTCTATTTGCTCAAACTTTCTGCAATGACTGCTCCTTTGTCACATTACAGAACCCTAATTCTACTGCAGACTATCTTACTCATAATAGAAGAAACATAAATATGCATTGATATGATTTGACTCAAATTAAATGTGCATTTTGCCAGAAGAACATTTACAAAGAGAGAGACCAGGGCCTTCTTTGAAGGCATCAAGAAAGGAAAGAGCTGATCTTTAATTTCTGTAATAGTAAGTACAACAAATAAAAACATCCTTAAATAAAGTGACTTTTATAAGCCATTTGTAGATGACTTAGAGGAGGCAACCTGAAATCTCTCTGAGCAAAACTTAGCTACACAGACCTGTTCTTGAGTTCTTTTCTTTCTTTCCAGTGTACAAATTTCTGATAGACTATATAGCATGATGTTGTGCTATATGAAACAGCCAGCCTACTATATAATATAACAGGGAGGTTTAATTTATATCAGAGATGGTTTCTTTGTATTATGAGTGCTTCCAAGAAATTCTTCTAAATAATTGCCATAGCATATTTGCAATATGGCTTAACACACTTTTAATGTACAAACAATGATCTCCATCTAATTTATCAAACAACTTTTAAGATTTTCCCACAATAATTTTCCAATGTAATTTATAATCATTTTTCTCAAATATTGAAGAATTAAAACTATAACTCAGACTTGATTCTACCAAACTTACTAGCCCAGTTGCTAGCCTGTAGGCTGTGGTTGAAAAGGCTACATACATTGTGGGAGAACTCAGAATCACTCTGGAAACACTGCCTTTGTCACCATTGACTAGAGTTAGTTCACTTGCCTAAGATCATCTCTATGGGTGATGTTGGGCATTGTCTAATGTACTTCAAAATGTTGAAAAAAATATGTCTCGGATCCTTGCATTAAACATATATGAAGGCAGAGAGACATTTTTGAAATGAGTCTTCAAATATCAGAAGGAGGGGTGAGCAAGCAAACCTCATTGTACAAAGGCAAAGCCAGGGAGAGCATATATTTTCATGAACACTTAAGGGAGTGATGGTGAATGCATCCTAATGTTAGACTCTGCTAGAAGAGAAACATTTGATAATTTACTCAGAATGTTTTTGTGCTGTCTTTTCACTTGAAACTCCTTTCCTTTCTGCCCTCCTGGTTTTTTGTTGTTGTTGTTGTTTGTTTGTTTCCTTTCTCATTTTTAGATTGGCTTACAAGTGGTAAGCAAATGACCACTGTGATCTTTTCTAGAAATAAAGGCACACAGTGAGGTTTTCATGTTAACAGGAGTTGTAGCAGCATTTCTACAGGCAGAATGCAGAAGGAGGCTCTCATATGACTGATCCATGAAGACTTATTTGAACAGCCTCTTTAGAAGAAAGGCTGTGAGTTTTATTCCCTTTTTGTTTGGCTAGGAATATTCTATAACAGTTTGTGCTTCGAGTCTCTTCAAGCTGGGACTTTAGTCTTTCCTTCAGTGTTGGATGCTAGAGGTCGAGCTGCAACTGAATATCTGGGTATTCTTCCTTGGGAACTACCAAGTGGGGCTACAGTAGAGTCTGCAGAAGGCTCAGGAGCTCTGTGTAGAGCTCTGGTTTTGTTTTAATTTAGAAGTGAAGAGTCAACTCAACAATAACTGCAGATATCAAAGTGAAGTGATGGACAAGGGCTGCAACTGGTAGGTAGAGCTTCTTTTGGTATCAGGGAAGAGATTCTGTGGGAGGCATGGGGGTGGAGAGAAGAGGTGAGGGTGGGAAATGAAACATAGTCCTAGAGAGTAATTGCTGTGTGTATCTTGAGCCATGCCCCCATGTTTTTAATTTAAAATTTTTCTTTTCTCTGTATTTTTGTTTGTTTTTTTTTTTTGTGTGTGTGTGTGTGTTTTTTTTTTTTTGTGCCAGTTCTGTAGCTTAAACTCAGGTCCTGAGCACTGTACCTGGTTTCTTTTTGCTCAAGGCTCGCACTCTGCTGCTTGAGCCACGGTACCACTTCTGGCCTTTTCTATATATGTGGTGCAGAGGAATCGAACCCAGGGCTTCAGGTATGCGAGGCAACCACTCTTGCCACTACGCCATATTCTCAGCCTTAATTTTGATTTTGAGATTGGGTCTACCCAACTTTTCCCAGGCTGGCCTTGAACTCAAAATCTTATCTGACTCCTGAGTAACTGGGATAAGAGTCATGCACCACTATGCCTAGTGTATTTCCAGATTCTTATTTGCCATTAGAGAGGTGAGAGAGGTCCTCTGTCCTCCCTCTACCAGCTGAAATTAAACATTTCTCTGAAGAATATTTAATCAAGATAATTATTCAAATGGGATTTTTTCTTGTCTTAGTATTATGAAACAAACATCATATGTACTACAAATATCTCTGTGAAGTACTCAGTAGATGCCTCAAAATGATAAGCAAAGGACAGCTTTTAGTTTTCTTAATCAGGACATTGCCCCCAGAGAACTAAATTCATTCATAAAATTAAGATTAGAATGCTTTCTTATAAAGTTGTTACAAGAATTCAAAGGTTAGAAATGACTATAAAAGTGATTGATGTAACAGTAACATAAAATCTTGCAATTTAACATATCTATGTACACTTATTTTTATTATATTTTTATTTGGCAGCTGATACATAAGGTATGGGAGAATATTCTATAATAAATTATGCCCCGCAGTTTATTTTGCATACTAGATTAATTATTAACATGAAAATCTGATGAATACTGTGATATGAGTTATTTTTTTCCTTAGCTTATAACTAAGAAGTGTTCTGTTCCCCAGCTGTCTGCATTTTCTCTTAGTAAAGGTTTCTGGCTTTATGGGGGTGGGGGAAGATAGGATCTTGGCTTTTTGCTTTTTCTTAATGGTTTACATGAATATATTATGCATGCTACACTAGCACTTCACAAAAAAACCAAGTCCTTTTCCTTAGTTCAAACCTTCAGTTTCTATAGACCAAGTTAGCCAAATTTGGAATGAATTGCTGTCAATATCTTGTTGCTTTCTAGGAAAAAAAAACAACAAAACACTTGAATTATGGAAACCCTGGATATGGTATTGACTCCTTCCAGAATTCAATGGATACTATACCCTGGAGATAGTGATGCTTTTTGTTATTTTTTTTTTTTTTTTTTTTTTGCCAGTCCTGGGGACTCAGGACCTGAGAACTGTCCCTAGCTTCTCTTTGCTCAAGGTTAACATTCTACCACTTAAGCCATAGCACCACTTCTTTTTCTGTTTATATGGTGCTGAGGAATCAAACCCAGGGCTTCATGCATGCAAAGCAAGTACTCTAAAATTAAACCATATTCACAGCCATGCTTTTTATTTTTTACTCTTTGTTTTGGTGCTGGTCTGGGGCTTGAACCCAGGACCTGAGCACTGTCTCTGAGCTCAAGGCTAGTGTTCTACCACGAGCCAACTTCTGGCTTTTAGTGGTTAACTGGAGATAAGAATCTCATGGACTTTCTTAGATCTAGTAGCTAAGATACAGGGGTGAGTCACTAGAATTTGGAATTTTAAAATATTTTTTTAAAAGCAAACTGGAAGCTTAGGAAAACATTAAGGCCAAAAGAGATCTAAGCAATACAGTTCAAATGAAATTCATTTTTGAGTATTATCAGAAATATTGGTCTCATCTCCCAATATTGTCAATTAATTTTAATGTGTTCTATTCATATATACATATATTTTATGTTTGTAAGTAATATTTGATTTAATTTTACAAAATTTCTCCCTACAAAAGTAATTTTACTTAATATGTTTATAAATCCTTTATTCCCATATCTGCATGTTCAACAGTTTAATTATTCCTATAAGAGTAGATATTTAGACTCAAAGAGTTTGCTATTACAGGTGTCAGCAGGCAGCTCTGAGTGGTTGTGTAAAAGAGTTTTTAACCACTGAGTGTCTGTGGAAAAGTTACTTACCTATGTACTTTAGATCCTGGATGCCTTTTTTTTTTTTCTGTTTTGGTTTGTCATGGGGCTTGAACTCTGGGCCTGAGCACTGTCCTTGAGCTCTTCAGCTCAAGGCTAGGACTCTACCACTTGAGCCACAGCACCACTTCCAGTTTACTGCCCTGGGCTGGCTTTGAACTGTGATCCTCAGACCTCAGCCTCCTGAGTAGCTAGGATTACAGATGTGAGCCACAAGTGCTCACCCAAAGTGAGCCATTTTTAAAAACTTGAATAAGCTAACAAATATAAAGTACTTAGAATTAAGACAGCCACACCAGCTTACATAAGTAAATAATAGTTTCAGTGATGTACTATCTTGGTTTATATTTCCTTATATATGTATGTGACTTTTTTGCCTTCTCTACTCTCCCTTTTCCTTCTTCCATCTCTTTTTTATGGTTATCAAGATATGGGATAATTGAGTTCAAGTGTATACTGTTTTGTATTTAAATTTTTAGTCATCTTTAAGTCAGTTGTATAGAGGAGATGCCCCCAACAAAGAAGTTTATAGATGCAGCGTATCTTAATCAATATCACCTCTTCAACATTTTCATTCCCCTCTGATCCACCACTTCCATTTCTTTTCTTAATTTTGTGGTATATACACTGAATTCTTGGCTGCATTCTCTTCCTCTCCCTTTCATTCATCTAACCCTCTCCTCTTGCCACCCCCCCATCCTGCATATACCCGGTTTTTGTACCCCCCCTTGCTCTCTCTCTCTCTCTCTCTCACACACACACACACACACACACACACACACACACACACACACTCACAATCTTGGCTTTGATTTTGGAGACAGAATCTCCTTACATATCCCAGGTTTTTCTTGTCTAGAATTCACATATATCTCCTACTGGCCTCAAGTTTTTGAGCCCTCCTGCTATATAGTCTCCCAGGTTTTGGAATTACAGGTGTGTTGCCATGCCCAGGATTGATTTTTTTTAAGCAATTATAAAAAATATACCCACAATATGAAAGCCAATTCATGCAAATTTTTGCCAGTCTCTTTTTTTGATGTTGGGGGGGGGGGAGGCGGCTTGAAAAATCTGTCTCATAAGTTTGAATCTACATTTTTCTCAGTACTAGTGGGATTGGATGTTTTTGCTGTTTTAAGTTCTTCCTTGAACTACTTCTTTGTAAAATTTGTGCGTTGTTCCCCTCTCATGTGTTCTTTTACTACTTACTGAAAAATTGCAGCTGTTTATAAAGATAGCTTCTTGATGTAAACCCTTCGCCTTCTAGAAACACTGTATTACTTATAATTTAATTCTGTTTAATTGTATGTAAACATTTTAAATTAAGTTTAAAATGCTCTATTCTCTGGTTTTGTCTTCTGTTTAAAACAGTACATCTTATCCCAATGTATTGTGGATGAATCTGCATATGTGCACTAACAAAGAATTAAATAAGGTCAGACATCAGTGGCTTATGCTTGTAATCCTAGCTACTCAAGAGGCTGATATCTGAGGATGGCAGTTCAAAGCCAGCCTGGTCAGAAAAGTCCCCATGAGACTCTTATCTCTAATTAACCTCTCAAAAACCAGAAGTGGTGCTGTGGTACAAATGATAGAGTGCTAGCTTTGAGCACCAAGAGGCTCAGGGACAACACCCAGGCCTTGGGGTCAAGCCCCACACTGACAAAAAATCAAACAAGAAAGCCAAACAACCAAACAACAAGTAAAAAACAACAGAACTAAATGAGTACATTTATATTAATTTTCTGTATTTGAGTTTAATGCTTTGATACTTCATTTCAGGGATCATTAAGTAGAGTTTTTACTGTGGCATATTTATTACGAGCATAAAATACTTTTCAAGAGGCATTGAGACAACACGAACTTCAAGTTGCTATGCGCAAGACTAAGATAAGCATTACCCTTGAATGTTGAAATTCCCTTAAGACCTGTGTGTTAAGGCTGGTTCTCAATGGGGTGGTAAGGATGGTGAGGTCTTTAGTGGTGGGGTCTTGCAGGAGGCCTTCAATTCATTTGGGTTGTGCTCTCAAAGGGCATTTGGGACAGCAGTAGTTCCCTTTGTTTTGTACCTTCTGAGTTTTACTTCTCCAAGAGTTCCAGCCATGTTGGGCTGCCTCATTAAGGGCTCACAACAATGGGGTGACTGATCAAGGACTGCAACCTGAAAAATTGTAAAGACAAACCTCTCTCCTTATAAATTATTTAAGTATTTTGTGATAGTAATGAGAAGCTGACAAATACCAACATCTCAGTACTTTATCTTTACACCTGATCAATGTCACAGATCTATATTAATGGCTTACAAAGTGGGCATTTGAGTTTGACCTTTTATTAATTTTTTAATGTTTAGCTTTTAATCTATTTCTTATGTATTTCATTTCAAACAGATAATTCACTTTCTGAGCACTGTTCATGTTGTTTAATACACTTATCTTTTAATATTGGGAAGTTCCAGCTGAACTATCTATCATTGTATTTGAACTATTTTTTCTGTCTTGATGTCTGTACATATTGAATAATTGAAATGACTTATGTGTCTCTTTATAGCCTTTCATTATTATAGCAGTATGGCAGAAAGTTATTAGTTACAGCAAGACTGTCTAGAAGAAAATGCTGTCAAGCTATAAAATGTCAGATTCATATGGATTATAGTGTTCAATCCTTGCAATGTGGTTGTTTGTTTTTTCAGAAAATTTGACCTAATCAGAGTCAAGATTAAACTTCAACTGTGTGTGTGTATGTATGTATGTGTGTTTGAGTGTGTCAGTTCTATGATTTGAACTCAGGGCCTGAGTGCTGTCCCTGAGCCTTTTTGCTCAAGACTAACACTTTGCCATTTGAGTGACAGCTCTGCTTTTGCCTGGGCTGGCTTCCGACTGTGGTCCTGTAGAAATTTGTGTCTCCTAATTCTAGAGGAAGAAGGAATAAAATTGTGACTGATTCATAGAAATATGGTGAAAGATAGAAAAGATGAAATGTGTTCTTTTAAATAAGTAAAAGTTTTATGATTTCCAAAGGAAAGACAATCACACATTGAATACGTTATAAGTATACACTGGTATGCGGTGGCAGGTAACAGGAAAGTACTGTAGATTTTAGATTTCTGGGGTCCTTGAGAAAAGAAGGTAAAATGTGAGACTCAATAAGTTGGAACTTATTGACTTGGGAGCATGTATTCAGGTCAAGGTTGTCAACACTTGAGCAGAGACCTCGGAAAATGGACAAAGTCACTATGAGAATGAGGCTTGGAAGTTTAGCAAAAGAATGGCTAAGGACCAGTAAAGTGAAATATTTTTTAATTGTCCTGGAAAAGGTATAGACAGAAATGAAGAGATAAAAGAAATTGCTCCAGGGTTGGGGATATGGCCTAGTGGCAAGAGAGCTTGCCTCATATACATGAGGCCCTGGGTTCAATTCCCCAGCACCACATACACAGAAAATGGCCAGAAGTGGCGCTGTGGCTCAAGTGGCAGAGTGCTAGCCTTGAGCAAAAGGAAGCCAGGGACAGTGCTCAGGCCATGAGTTCAAGGCCCAGGACTGGCCAAAAAAAAAAAAAAAAAAAAAAAAAGAAATTGCTCCAAAGCTGAGTGCTGGTGGCTTATGCCTGTAACCTTAGCTACTCAGGAGGCCAAGATCTGAAGATTACAGTTGGAAGCCAGACCAGGCTGGAAATTGGTGAAACTTTTATTTCCAATCAACTACTTAGAAGAACCAGACATAGTGCTGTGGCTCAAGTGGTAGCATGCTAACCTTGAGCCAAAGAAACTCAGGGATGGTAACCAGTTTGTGTCTAGTTCTTGGGTTCAAGGCCCTAACACACACACACACACACACACACACACACACACACACAGAAACACACACACACACCCATGCAGAGAGAGAGAGAGAGAGAGAGAGAGAGAGGAGAGAGGAAGGAGAGAGAGAAGGGGAGGAGAGAGAGAAAGAGAGAGAGAGGGAGGAGAGAGAGGGAGGAGAGAGGAAGGAGAGAGAGAGGGATGAGAGAGAGAAAGAGAGAGAGAGAGAGAGAGAGAGAGAGAGAGAGTACATAATAGGAGATCAGAAGACCCAGCAGTGTTATGTCATAGAAAGCCTCAGGTCCTACCATTCACCAAGCCATCAGGTATACAGGTATTAAGGGCACCAGATGCATTAGGAAATCCAGTGGTAGCTCTTCTCTGCAGAATGATGTGGACCAGTTTGACACAGACAGGTTTTCCTCTTATCCACAGGATGAGGCAGCCTGGAAGTAACAGATACCAGGTGGTGGTGCCTAATTATCTGAAATGATCACAATGTGTAGTAGTAGTGGTTGGCAATATAGCAGAAAGGCAAGGGGTCTTGACTCCCAGGTACGAATGCGTACAGCCAAGAAAGTATGGGTCTCTAGGGCTTAAAGAGATCACCAGCCAACCACAGTATCCTTAATCTCCATAGCAAGGAAAGCTGGAGTCCTCAAGAAAAAGTCATAATCCCTTGCTTGGTCTCACATATAAGTCACTTTTTATATATGGAACCATGAGGTGAAGGAGAAAAGTTCTGAAACATTGTCCAAGTATATATTTATCTCATTCTTAAAGTCTTTCCTAGAAGGATTTTGTGCCCATTATTCAGGAGACTAGCCATGAAGCAAAGGCAAATGTCCACACATTTTAGTAGGCTGGGTAACCTGTGTGAGTTGACATTGATATTTGAGTGTGGAAGTGTCAATATCTGAAAGGGAGGCTTTTCAACAGAGTTAATGAGTGGTGACTGGGTTATGGAGTCTGTTCACAGTGACTCCATGGTGTCCCTAGGGTTATCTTTTCTTCTACCTACAGACAAGTGTGCACTGGAATTCATGTATTTGGCAGTTAAAACAACTGTAATCTCATTATAGGCCTATGAGATAAGCTCTATCATAGTGGAAAAGGTCAGTGGAAACCTGTGAAGCCTTTTGACTAAACAATATTTTAAGGTAACTGTCAGAGAAGTGAGTCCACAGACATGAGAAGCTCTAAATTGACATGATGTGGGATTCCCTTCCTGGGTATCACCTATACTTTTTCGCGTTTTAAGCAGACAAATGGACGTCTACAAACATTAGAGATGGTTGGAGATGCTGAGGCCTGGTACGAACCAATGTGAACCCATTTCTGGTGGAGTTTTCCCCTCCCCTTTTTTGTGCATTGCATCTTACCCTTGCACATTCAGTGCTGGTTCCGAAGTGAGGGCAAATGGAGACTCATGGTAGACAGTACGCATGACAAATGCCTGTAATTTCCTCTGTGAATCTGTGTTTCTAAGAGTTCTGTCCCTGAAAATAAAAGGAACTGAAACAGCTCAATTAGCAATTGTTTTGAGCATTTATTTTTGGACCTAAGGATATTTGGCTAATTTTACAGTTGGCATTAGCTGAAGTCATTACTGAATGCCTCCTGCATAAAATATGGCATATCAAAACGTGAAAATTCTCATTTCGGCAGTAGCAACTCAAGTGGAAAACTGAAAATCCCCAAACAGAAAATTAGCAAACATTTGTTCTGTCACAACTCAGGCATGCGGTGTTCTTTTCTCCCCTGAACAAAATTATAGACTGGCCTTCTCTAGCCAAAGCACACAGCTATTTTACAACATCCCACGGGAAAGACACCCCATGGCTACCAACGATCTGATTATTTAATCATGAAAGACAAGGGCTTAAATAAGAGAGATAAAAATGTCTTCAGGAAGAGTCACTGGGGACAGCAGAACTTGGAAAGCTCTTTGTGTAACTCAGTAGTTCCCAAATCACTGACACTGGAGCCACAAAGAAAAGGGGGGTTTGTAAATGCTGGGATTTGTAAATATTGGAGAGCTTCCATGTAATGTATGCATCACAGTTCATTTAGTGACTTCAGACAGAACCAAGAGCATGGACTGGGAGGATACTTGTAAATAACAGATCATTTCCCCCCACTCCCTGCATTTTTTAATTGCTTAACTTGTGTTGCTTCTGTTTATTTGTTTTTTTCTTGTGTGTTTGCCAATACTGGAGCTTGAACTGGAGCCTTGAACTCTTGCTTGATATTTTTTGCTCAAGGCTGGTGCTCTATTACTTGATCCACATCTCCACTTCTGGATTTTACCAGTTAAGGTGGACAAAGAGTCTCACAGACTTTCAGTCCAGGCTGGCTTTTAACCATAATCCTCAGAACTCAGCCTTCTGAGTAGCTAGGTTTACAAGTATGAGTCACCAGTGCTTGGCCTTGTATATTATTAATATGTCCATATGCTATTAACACTCTTCTTCCTTTTTAAAAGTAAAGGTACCCCTTCTATCACTTTTTCTGTCTTTCTCCAAGTGGTTATAGTTGATTTTTAAAACAAAAAGAAGTTAATGCTTGTCTTCATATTTAAAAACTATTTTTTGAAGAAAAAAATTCAAAGGTACTGTGTGTATGTGTGTGTGTGTGTGTGTGTGTGTGTGTGTGTGTAAGAAGCCACTTTTGGCTTTTGAGCATGAAAAACCCAAACTTAGGCCTTACACCATAGGTTTAGGGGCAATTGTGCAGAAGTAAAAATATCTTAACCTTTAAAGTTGGGTTAGGGCTGACCTGGTTGTGAAAAATGAAGGAAAAACATGACTATGGTATAGGCTCCACTAACTCTGTCTTCCCTTGGTGCTCGAATTTCTAGTTATAAAGTGGAAATTGACGATGATGATGATGATAATAATAATAATAATAGTAAAAAACACTTCAGCACATTTTGGAAAATAATTTGTAGGCAGAAATGACCTGAACCCAGTTCTTGGGTGCAACTCAGAAATGTGGGGCAAGATTTAGATTATCTTTCATCTGTAGAAAGAGCAACACTCTTTCTCTAGTAATTAGAGGAGGCAAGGAAGCACCTTGAACCTTCCTTCTGCCTGAGGATAGAGGGGAGAAGTAACCACATACTTCTACAGGACAAGGAAGAGAAGTAGCCAGGAGAGACTGACAGCCCTGAAAGAGGTTAGATGGGAAAGAACCAAAGCCTTCCAGCAGAAGTCCATGAAGCTTTAAGGCATGCCTTAAAGGCATATGAACCCCAGCCTCTACACCGTACTTAAAGAGCTGACAATCCCAAACTACCTAAGCTTAAGTCTAAATTGACTGAATTTACCCAGAATAGACTGAGCACACCTGAAATTACTAGATAAAATTTCTATAACTAGGTAGAAAGGGAGACATTTGAGTCAGAAAGTGAGTGCACTGGTAGAAAAAAATGTGAGAAATTGGATTTTATTTTTCATACTTGTAGTTGTGGCATTTGTGACCCGCAATCATTTGAACTGGGTTTAATGTCCATATGAATATTCTTATTGATGGCTGAAATTGGCACATCCTTCAAAAGCCTTCTCATTCTCTCCTCCCCAAGGCAGCAGTTCAATTTTCTCTGCACTCTGGGTACTCCATGATTCAATTGAAATTCTTTTTATGATGTTTCTCACTTCTCATCTTCTGCTTTGGTAAGTCATATGTATATATTATAAGTGCATCATTTATGCATTATAGAATAGATTATTTAGAGGCTGAGCTATTGAAAAATGGTGAACCCCAGGTCATATCTTTATATTTTCTTGATTTCTAATACTCAACTTTTGTGTTTTTCTCTTTCCTCAATACTAGAGTTACAGTGGTCCTCAATACTAGCATTGTATTAGAAATATCTTTTTTAAAATAAAAATATACTAAAGGCACTGGCCCATCTGGTACCAAATAAATCAGTGGCCCACACATCCTGTTCCTCTCTCTTTCCCTGCAACCAGCTTTCCTTGCTTCCTTCTTCAAGGCTCAGTTCTTGTCTCCAACTCTGATTCCATCTCTGTCTCCATCTGTTTCTGTCTTTCCCCCTCCCCCTACTTTCCTGAGAGCAGTCAGCTCACAGGATACACTCTGCTACTTCAGCTCTGCCCATTGTTCTTGTGATGACTGAGCCTAATGCCTACCCTATCAGTATTTCAGATAAACCAGAGGCAAGAGAGCCAGAAAATCATCCAATATTGAGTCCCATTTGATGGAAGAGCTTTTGAGTAATTGATTTTTAGCTTTCTGGTTTCCTTAGTACTTGAGCTCACCAAAGGCAGAGCAGGAACAACATTTTTGCATAATGAATAAGAATATTGGATGAAAGAGCAATCTTAGGCTACAAATTCATAGTGATTGTCACCTGAAAGACATTGAGGAAGGGGAGTGCTATTTGTCTGTACAGACCCTGGGAGGAATTCCGGTGAACTCTTTTACCCCAATATTCTGTTCAGCAGTTGATAATTAATAGAAGTTAATGTAAACATGGCAACCAGTTCACTTTCAGGTATTATTTCTTCTACTGATTCTTCTTTTAGTGAAAGTGTCAGGGAAGTGTCTGGGAAGGAACACCCACAAAATCAATTTGTTTTGGCTGAGTATACAGAAAAGGGCACTCGATAGATCTCTCTGGAATATGGGCTTTTCGTGACTGCAATATGTGTAGTTCCTAATGTCCAAAGCTGACATCCAATTAGGATGAGGGGGCAGGGGAGGTGTGTGCCCATGACATGAGAGAAGAGATAATGAGTGGTAAGGGAAAGAGGGAAGAAAGATGATGAGATAAGCAACACTTGGAAGGAAAACAAAGCCTTTATCCTCATGGGCATAATACTTGGATTCCTGCCACTCTCATATTATTTCTGACCTCTGCATCTTGGGAATCAATGTCAATCTCATTTCTTAGTACTTTGTTAACTGCCTCTTTCTGGTATAGTAAGTCATATGTATATATTATGAGTGCATCATTTATGCATTATAGAATAGATTATTTAGAGGCTGAGCCCCCAGGCTTTCCTATGAGTTTTGTGTCTGAGTCTTATATTATGCTTCATTTCAGGTATTAATTGGTTGTGATTTTTTGTTTTTTTGAGCAGATGATGTCCTATCTATAAAATCTAGTTTCTTCTGTTGTTAGGTTGGGAAGGTCACGTTTTCCTCAATGTGACCTGAAGACCTCAGTGTGTCCCCTTGTGATGGAGCACAGCCTCCTTTCCTTGGACTTGATAAGACACTGGATGTGGGCAATGCTCAAAGCTTCAGTGAAGCTTTTTACTCCTTAGTATAAATTACATATTATTCATTTTTATTATCCTTAAAGAGGTTTCAATTCAATGTGTCCGTTTGTGACTACAATGCATCTTTATTGGTGTCACTCCTCTCATCATTCTGGCTCCACCTCACTTATCCCTTGAACTTACATAATTGTATGTATGTATGTATGTATGTATGTCGTGGAACCTGAACTCAGGGCCTGAGTGCTGTCCCTAAACCTCCTTGTGCTCAAAGCTATCACTTTACCACTTTGAGCCATGGTGCCACTTCCTGTCTTCTGTTGGTTAATTGGAGATGAGTCTCATGGACTTTCCTGCCTGGGCTGGCTTCTAATGCTGATCCTCAGTACTTAGCCTCCTGAGTAGCTAGGATTACAGGTGTGAGCCACCTATATCTGTCCACCCAAGACTGCATTATTATTTCTGAATTGTGCTTGGTGTGTGTGTGTGTGTGTGTGTGTGTACGTGTGTGCATCTGTGTGTGTGCATGCACACATGTGTGTTCTAATTTTACATTCTTTCACAGAAATATAGTAGTTTTAGGTTCAAATCATCTATATTTTGTACAGAACACAATCCTAATCCATTGGGGGTGATTTTTATCACTTGAGTCAACTTCAACTACTAAACACCAGGCAAAATAAGGGTTGAATGATGCCAAATATTTGTGGAAATTTTATTGGAATAAAGCTGTAGTTTCCAGTCAGATTACATTTTTTCAACTATAAACACACTGCCTAGTTTATCTTATTTTAAATGGCCATGGTCTCTTCTTTTCCATCTCCAAATCTCGAAGAACATCTTTGGAAAGAATTATGTGGTTATATAGCATGGTTTAAATTTATAAGGTAGGAGGTAATGTGTCTAAATCATCCAACCTATCATGGGACACTTCATCCACAGTGTAAATGTTGGCAGTTTTGAAGCACAAGCATTTTCTCAGTGACAGATTTGAGCCTGGAAGTATGTTAGGTGCTAGAAACATGTGGAGACTCTAGCCTTCATTTAGACGGTGTGTAGAGTGCATTTTCATTCATTATGTGGCTTCAAGTTCCCTTCTGGTTATACACTTGCCCTTCTAGACAACACTTTCATTGATTGGAGCAACGTAGCATGGCGGTCAGCCTGCAGTGTGGTTGAGTTAGAGTTGGGAGAGTATAGCTAGAAAAGCTTCAACCTAGGGTGATTCAGGCATAAAAGAAGACCCTATCTCAGCTGAACACTGGTGGCTCATGCCTGTACTATTAGCTACTCAGGAGGCTGAGATCCAAAAATCATGATTCGAAGCCAGCCTGAACAGGAAAGTCCATGAGATTTTTGTCTCCAATAAACTCTTCAGAAAAAGGCCAGAAGTGGTGCTGTGACTCAAGTGGTAGAGTGCTATCCTTGAGCCAAAGAAGCTCAGAGACAGCACCCAGGACCTGCACACACATACAAAAGAAGACCCTATCTCAGAAACAACCAGTGTGAAAGGTGACTGGAGGTATGATGCAAGTAGTAGAGTGCCTACCTAGCAAATACAAGGCCCTGAGTTCAATCTCCCATAGTACCATTAAAACAAAACTTTCATTGATGTAATGTCAACTTAAATAGGACTCTTGGTCTTATACTTCAGTGAAGTATATGAATGTGGATATATTTTGTGCAAAAGAAGTCTACAAGAGTTAATTATATGCTAGAACATTTTTGTTGATTTGAAGATATAAAAAAGGATTATGTGGCCAGTTATGAATATTTTTGAACGTCACAAAAATAAAATAAATGAACTCCAAGATATTGATGAGGCCTTAAAGTTGGAGAAAAGCCACTTATCAAATTAAATACTAAGAGTATTTAATCCATGGACAGTTAGTGGGAGTTTCAAGGGGACTTTGTATAGATTTGTTGTGTAATGAAGTGACTTCAGGGCCTGATGGTCACAGCAGAGATGATTGCCCAGCTCAACTGCTTCCTTAGTTTGTCATTTAAAACAGTTTTTCCTGAATTGATGGTAAATGTGTAAAGAAAATGATCTTAATTGGGAAAATACTCACATGTGTTCAATATTCAGTCCTGTCTTTGATTGGTGTCAGGGTCAGTGTCAAGAAACTACTTGAACTTAATTTCTTCTTCCTCATTAGGCAACCCCTTGTGGATGATTACACCATCATTGATTAACTGATTCTATTTGACAGCCAGACAATGTAGCTCTCTTCTCGAAGAAGTTATCTGAGGATGGAAGTAGGTTGAAGCAATTGTTGCGGCATCAGAATTGGAAAGGGTAGCTGTAAATTTAGCCCCTTAGTATATAGGAAGCTCAAGACATCATCATTTGCATTCCTTTTCATCAGTCAGTTCAAAGATGAGCAATAGTGAGGGAATAAAGGCATGAAAAGGCTCTCAGGGACACATGATGGAACCTAGTGTTTCAGAGAAAAGCTTTAAGTGGAGAAAAAGAAGCTTTATCTCACCCACGAATGTGGCTCTCTCTTACCTTTTGTAAATCTGTTGTAGTTGGGACAGAATAAGGAATGGGTCTGTGAAGTCTGCCTCTGCAAGTGTTCCCTTACATTACTTAGATTCTTTGCTTGTAATTATCTTGCTTTCTGAGTACTGAGATCAAGGAAGGCCAATTAGTATATGAGAGGAGAGAGAACAAGGGGAAGGCAACCAGAGACATATATGTGATCAGTGCCATAGAAGACTAGCTGGTCCTTCTTGTCATGCTTACACACACACACACACACACACACACACACACACACACACACACACACACACACGTATATATTCAATAAGCTTCTGTGGTCGTTGGTAGCATAACAGGGTTTCTTTTTTTTTTTTTTTTGCCAGTCCTGGGCCTTGGAATCAGGGCCTGAGCACTGTCCCTGGCTTCTTTTTGCTCAAGGCTAGCACTCTGCCTCTTGAGCCACAGCACCACTTCTGGCCATTTTCTGTATATGTGGTGCTGGGGAATCGAACCCAGGGCCTCATGTATATGAGGCAGGCACTCTTGCCACTAGGCCATATCCCCAGCCCCAACATAACAGGGTTTCTATCACCCAGCAATGTTCTCCATCCAAACTCACCCAATAACTCCTTCTCACCAGGGATAGGGATCATTCACAAAAATAGCACCTGGGCGTGATACACTGTGTTTTCTAACATTGAAAAATACTCTAAGATCCATTTACATGGCCTAAAATATATGAATTGTCAACAATATAATGTTTATACTTGTGTAAGTAGAATTTTGGAAGGTGGAAAAATGTGATGGTATTTGTTGCCCTTGGTTATTTTTAGTCTTTGTCAAATTTGTCACATTAGCATTTGAGGAAAAAGAAAGGCTTATTAATTACACTGTGTGTGTGTGTGTGTGTGTGGGCACGCACACGCACACACACGCACAGTGTTCGATTCCCATTAGTAATGTTATGGATTACAGAGATTGTGGTAGTCATTTCTAGGTAATGAGATTAGAAGAAATTTCTTTCTTTCTTAAAATATATTTCTATTTTTGATTCTTCTTTTGCAATGATAATCTCTTGCTTTAAAACCACAGAAAAGCTGGCTGCCAGTGTCTCAGCTACTCAGTAGGCTGTGATCTGAAAATTGTGAGTCAAAGCAAGCCCAAGCAGGAACATCTCTGTACTCTTATCTCCAATTAACTACCAACAAGTAGAAGTCGAGCTGTGGCTCACGTTATATGGCACCAACCTTGAGCAAAGTAGCTAAGGGACAGTGCCCAAGTACTCACTTCAAGCCCCAGTACTGGCACAGATACAAAGATCAGATAACTGTCCAGATACAGATAACCCTACAAATCAAACAACAACAACAACAAAAAGAAAAATAGTTTCCCAGGAGATTAATCACTTATTCTCAAAAACAATCCTGTAAATACAGGATCTTAATATCTCTTGGTATTTCAGTTTGTTTTTCTAAGATCTTATTTGGATTTTCAATTACTGTTTTTTGTTGTTTGGGTTTTTTTTTGTTGTTGTTGTTGTGGGGCTTGAACTCAAGGCCTGGGTGCTGTCCCTGAGCTCTTTTTTGCTCAATGCTAGCATTCTGCCACTTTGACTCACAGATCCACCTAGGTAAGAATCTCCTGGGCTTTCCTGTTTGGGTTGGCTTCAAACTGTGATTCTCAGATTTCAGCCTCATGCCACAAGTGCCTGGCTGATTTCCAACTCTTGTTTGCTGGTTTCTTACACCATGACAAACAGGCCTAATTATAATAAAGAGAGCAAACAGAGGTCTTCTTAATGTCCACTTTCCTTAGGGACCCATTAATTCAGGGCTATGTTATTGTCTTTCCTACTGAAGCCTTATCAAGATCAGTTCTTTTGAATTTTTTGGTACTTAGGAGTCCAGGATTGGGGATAGAGGGCCCTGGAGAAGGTGTGCAGCTGAAGGAGCTAGAGCATCTTAGGTATATGAGCAATCTGACCTTCTGTTACCTATCTTACTCAAAAGGTTATGCTCTTTTTAATTAAAACCCTATATTTCTCACAGGCACCAGGAAAAGTGATTAGTATTCAGACTCTATGGTGTGCAGAAAGAATATTTACATGTGGCTCCAGCTCAGACATACTACTTCTAATTTATGTGAAGGGCATTGAAGGAAAGAGGCAGAGTTTGTATTCAGCTGTAGTCCCACCGGTACTTGTTAAGGTGGCTTTATGGTTTCATGGCCTGGCTACTTTCCAGGAGGGTTTTCCGGAGTTCTTACAGAGAAGACACTATGAGGCTTGAGGTAAAGTTGAGCCCAAGGTTGACAGTTAGCTGTGCCTTTAAAAGGCCACAGCTGGCTTGGCCTGTCCCCTCCTCTTCCTCCTTTGACAGGAAGAGAGGCCCCCAGCCTCCAGGGGCAAGCACGTGTGCAATGGTGGAGGGGACCCCAGAAACCCAATCCTTGGGGGGCTGGGCCTCTGCCCACAAGGGAGGTCCCCTGACATCATTTGAGGGACAGTTCTCATGGCCAATCTGTTCTCCCTCTCTTGTGCCCGCCTTTGGGGTATATCTTTGTGGCTTCTCATTTGAATAAATCAGAATCATCCCAGAGATGGTCTCCGAGACCTCACGTGCTCGTGTCTTCCTTGGGCTGGTGAGTATGTGGGTCTCGCACCCACACGCGAACCGAGGCTAATCTGGGTCCCGGCTCCCGCGTATGATCCCTGCCAGCCGGGGGGGACATGAGAGAGTGAGTATGGATCCCAGACAAAAGAAATAGATAAGCCCAGGACCCCTCCCCATGTGGATGGAGAGGGATAGAGCGAAGCCTGGCAATTTAAAGCCCAACAGTCAAAGAATTGAAGCAGATCAAGCAGGAATGGCCAACACCTAGGCTAAATGCCACCACTGCTGGCTAAGTGGCTGTGGCAGTCATTACTAATTGAATTTTTGGCTGTGCTTGTATGTAGTCTCTGCACCCTTGTCACATTGCTTTTGGAAGTTACAACTAATTGATTCTATGCATCCTTCAACAAGTTGAAACATACTGTCACTCCTGGGGACAGAGTATATGGCATAAGAAAGTGCTGAGCTGAGTCTGTGAGTACATGCTTACCAATTCCATTACCACCAGGTTTCATTTCATATCATCATTTTAAGTTTTCAAGTATCATAGTCATCTTCTTGGATTGTGATCCACTTTCTCTGGGCTCTCATTAGCTCATCCCATGAGGAAATGAGTACTACACTTTAATGTGAGAAATACCTGATTATAATGGAATTGAAAGACCTGATTTCTTATCTCCCTCAACCTCAAAAGTTTTTATTTTTAATGCATTAATGTGACACCATTTATTACCTTGTAGAATATGGGTGACTACTTCTCTCTATTGACACCACCCCCATAAAAGGGTATTTAAATCAAAATCATTTTGAACTCACATATAAAGTTAGGTATTTATGCCTGTATTGTCAGATATGATCCATTGCTCAACATTTGGTAGTCATTTGATAGAGGATTTTGTTGTCAAACACCTTTTCTCCTTCTAAAAGCTTTTATTTCACACAACTGTCATGAGCAATGCCCTCTATCATCATTTATCCTCAATTTATAATTTTTAGTGTTTCTACATGCCTTCACACAGAGTAAAGATAAGCCTTCTTCTCTGATTAGTTTTTGGAAGATTTTCTAATCTCCCAACCTTACTACTTTACATACTGTGGGCTGAAGATTCTAGTGAATTCTTGAGGTGTCATCCAGGATTATTTGCAAACACCTCAGCTACAATGTATTAGTCTCATCCTTTATAGTTCAAGGCATCAGTGTGGCTTGTCAAATAGTTTTTCTTCCAAGTTATTATAGGAAATATGAAACTGTGTAGATCTTAAATAATGAAGCAATAAAATACAAAACTCCTTTCCCTAAGTATTAGGATTTAAGAAACTTAAATGCAAAATAGATGAAATATTCTGCCAGTTACAGCAATTTGTGTACATTTTTTTCTCTTTTTAACCTTTTTATCATGCCTTCCTTGATATTGGTGACTACTAAACACACACATACACACACACACACACATACACATACATATTCATGTTGGCTGCTAATCAAGAGAGAGAAGATCATCATTTTCCTTCTCAGAAGATGGATCAACTATCAGTAAAGATGGTGACAGCAAAACAGTAATTCGAGCCTCAGAGAGCAGCTTGGACAACATTAATTTAAATTGTGTTTCTGCTGTTGGCATAATGCTAAACCCCAGCAAGTCCTTTCATTTGTTAGGCATGCTTTCAGTCTTAGATCAGAGCAAGTCTATCAGGGCATATGTATTTTCCTTGTTTAGCAAATAACATTTTGTTTTTCAGAAATCTAGGGCCAAGAAAAGCTTTTCCAGCTCAGCTATGAAAGGCTTTGTCTATACTTGGACTACAACAGAATAAAGCTGAGGAAGGGAGAAGGGGAAAAGTAGAGGGTATACCTAAAAGTATGATTCACAGCATTTGAATAGGAAAAAGAAGGTTACTTTTTCTTGTCTTTCATTTTCAGGAAGCCACAATCAATAAGACACTTGTACCTGCATCAAGGGGCATAGAAGCAGAGAACTGAATACAATATATTAAAACCTTTAAATGTAAAGTAGAAAAGCAGATAGATGTATTCTTGACATCCAATTGCATCAAAACAATGATTCCAAATATGATTGGTGGGAATGTTTCTGAAGTAGATGGAGTTTCTTTCAGTTTTAGCATTATCTTTTATGCTCCCAGAATTTTGTTTTCCCTTCAAATTGTTTTCTCCTGAACTAATTATCAACAATAATAGTGATGCATAGATATTGGAAATCAATTAGAATATAGTTATCCTTTAAAAAAAAAAAGTGGATCATGGCAGAACTGGGCCTAGCAAAGTTCCGCTTTGTCTTTGTCTTGATTCAGCCTGAACAGGTTGACATGACATCATCACCATAGACAATTAAAGCCCTGGAAGGCAAAGGAGCCTGTCTTAGTAGGACATGGTATTCCTTACAGGTTCAAGTAAATGTTTGGTTCTTTGGTTTATATTATTCAGAACAGAGCATTTTCTAAGACAGGAAATCCCTATGGTTTAAGAAAGTTAGAAAAAGAAAACAAAAATAACATATGCTTTGCAAGGAAAACAACACATAAACATAATGAGAAAGCATTCTGCTTTGATGATGTCAAGGGTTGCTTTTCAATGCTTAGAAAAATTTAATTTTTTCTGAGTAACAAGATATTGTGTTTCCTTTTTATTAGGTCCTCTCCCTGAGGGCTCCATGTAGATGCCCCCACCTCATTAAGTCTCCACCCAGTTACCTGGGTAACCTTCAGACCTGGAAGCAGTTACCTCCCCTTTCCCTGAGGTCACATCCTAATCCACCTGGCCACACCCCTTACCCCTGCCCTAGATATAAGGCAGGGCTGGGTGCGGGTCACTCTCTCTCTCTCTCCTTTCTCTCGGGCCATGGATCATCTTGGCCACAGGCCAGCAGTTCGGGAATAAACTTTCTTTCCTGCCTGAATACCACGTGGTGTTCTCCTTTACCGGCTACCTACTTTAAAGAACCTAACATATATGGTGCCGTGGCCGCTCAGTCCGTCGCTTCTGCCGCTTCTGCCCAGTAAGCTCTCATCCACTCACCAGGCGCCTCCCTCCCGTGCTTTTTGGGTTTTGCATCACAGTCACACCCAAGCCGGGAAACTGCTAGCATGCCTCTTGACAGTGCAATGAGGCCTGCTCGAAATACTTGCACAGATACAGTTTTTGCCACTGCAATGGTAAAATGGTCAGAAGTCACTTATATTTAGGCTCTCTCTCTCTCTTTTCCTCTCTTTCTCTTCCTTTTTCTCCCTCTCTCTCTCATCTTCCTGCTTACTTGCTTACTGTATAAAATTCCCAAGTTGTACCATCCTTGTGTGCCTTGCTCACAAAGCTGCCTCTTTTCACAGACCTCCGAAACTGAGGCTTGACCACCAATGTGCTTTGTCAGCAAAGATATCTAAAAGTTCTTTTCTCTAGCATTGACTACGTGGTGGATATTGGGTTTAACAGGCATCAGCTCAGGTGCCATTATGCCTTGCTACCTGTTCTCTGTTAGTGTGTTTGTCTCTTCCTGCCACCCCCCTCAACATGGCATCCCACTGGAGTTTATCAAAATATGGTTTCTCCATTTTATAATCTGAAAATTGTTGTTTGCTAGCAAAATTGTTTTTCTAACTGACCATGTGGTTCTAAAATATTGGGCAAAAAAAATAAATGTCATTTACTATTGGAATTCCAAAAGAATCTACCACTGAAATTCATTTTTGCATGCTCTAAAACCTATGTGCACACTGTGTATGTCTTTGTAAATGTCATTTGTTAGTATGTCCATCTAGCTATATATCTGTGCTAAAACTCATCACATCTACTGAGTTTTGTCATTGCAGAATTCTGGCAAGTATTTGGTCAATTCTTGACAAGGTACTGGTAAGCTCTAGTCCCCTTGGTCTCCTTGTTGTTTTAATTGGAAATCAAAAAGGGCTTTTGTGGCAAAGACGACTTGGATTGCAGTTCGAAGCCAGACTGGGCAGAAAATCCCTCTCAAACTCCATCTCCCAAATAACCAGCGAAGAGCCAGGCTGGAAACATGGCTGAAGAGACCGATCTCTAACCAGCCAAATGCTGGAAGTGGCTCAAGTGGTAGAGTACTAGCCTCGAGCAGAAGTGCTCAGGGACAGTATCCAGGCCCTGAGTTCAAATCCTGTGAATGCCAACTGGGGAAAGCCATCCCAGCAACAAGCACCTATACTACTGGGACTCAGCCAGTTCCGGGAACAAGTATCATGGAGTAGAGTAAGAGGAAAATGATCACATCCAAAATGGAGTCACTTTGTCTCGCCCTTTCAAAATTAATCAGAGCCGGGGGATCAAGAGATAGTAGCTTGTCCATCTAATGTGCATACCTGAGTATAAGAACTAGCCAAGTCACCCAATTTTTAATTTTGTGCCCTAAGCCCTTCTTTTTGCCTTAATATTTTTTTTTCCAGCCCCTGCCTCATGAGACTTCTTCCAGGCTTCATTCAAGGACTGGCATCTACCACCAAGGGACCCTGCTGCTCGCCTTCTCCAGGAGAGGCCACATTTCTGCCTTTTACCCCTAATGCCGTCGCCCCTTGCCAGCAGGAAGCAGCCAGAGAGAGTCTTCGCCCTTTTTCATAATTATTAAAAGGCTGGAATGTTAGGTCCTCTCCCTGAGGGCTCCATGTAGATATCCCCACCTCATTAAGCCTCCATCCAGTTACCTGGGTAACCTGCAGGCCTGGAGGCAGTTACCTCCCCTTTCCCTGACGTCACATCCTAATCCACCTGGCCACACCCCTTGCCCCTGCCCTAGATATAAGGCAGGGCTGAGTGCGGTCGCTCTCTCTCTCTCTCCCTTCTCTCCGGCCATGGATCATCTTGGCCACAGGCCAGCAGTTTGGTAATAAACTTTCTTTCCTACCTGAATACCATGTGGCGTTCTCCTTTACCAGCTACCTACTTTAAAAAACCTAACACTTTTGACACTTGAATGAATAAATTTCTCTTCCTTCTCAGTGAAGCTGATGTATTTTATGCTACCATTCTACTTTGAGTACGAGTAAATGAGACCACCTGATGCCCATACGAAAGATAAATAGCTATCTTAAAAGAAAGTCAATTTTACTGATAAATTGCCTTTAATTCAATTCTATCTATACAACGCTGATTTTTACCACTGTGATTCTATCCTAACCTATCACATAAAACACTGGAATCTCTGTATATCAAGAGAGCATTCTTTTTTGGCAGAATTGGGGAATCAAGCACTTGACATTTACCCTTAGAGGCATTACTAACAAAACAACCGAACCATTCCATTTTCCCTCCTTTCCCATGTTCAGTTTTGATTATGATCCTTGACCTGTGGTTGCCAGTCATGGAGACTAGACCACAGAAACAAGCAAGAAGAAATGATCAAAACAGACTGAAGATCTACCACCACCTAATCTGTGGACTAGTTCCTCAGATAAAAGTTGAGACTGTGAACTAGGAATGTGGCTTAGCTGTAGAGTGCTTGCCTCTCATGCATAAAACCCTTGGTTCAATTTCTCAGCACCACATAAACAGAAAAATCCAGAAGTGGCGCTGTGGCTCAAAAGGTAGAGTGCTAGTTTTGAGCAAAAAGAAGCCAGGGACAGTGCTCAGGCCCTGAGTCTGAGCCCTAGGACTGAGATCTGACTTTCGAGAGTCTGTTGATTGTCCTCATTGTGGACAGGTGCAACAGAAAGTGCAACAGGTGAACAACCACCAGCCTTTGTTACCACAGTTCTCATATCCCCTCCCCTGCTTCCCTATGGACTATCACAGGAAGAAACAAAGTTCCTAACTCCAAGGAACTGCTTTACTCCCTCTGAAGCTGGAATCCAAAGAAGAAAAGGCTCCAACTGAGCCCCACAGATCCCCTCCCATCTCTGTGTGGTAGTTTTCTGTTATCTGAAGTGAGAAAGCTTCTCTGTTGAACTAAGAACTGTAAGTCCCTGGAAAACTAGATAAAAAAAAAAATCATACTTTTTTGTTAGTGTCACATGGCCTCCAGGGCACAAAATGAGCAGAGTTTTCTAAAGACATAATCATATCACCCACCCGGGTTGGATGCATTCTGACACTTTTTAATGCTTCACTCTGCCATCCCTACTTCTTGAATACAAATGTGAATGATGAATCTTTTATTGATATGAAAGGTAACATAGACATCTCAGCTCTTCTAGAGTTGCTTTGGGATCTCCAGGACTGACACGGCACAGTAAATTATCTATTTTTCCCTCTTGAGAATCAGGAACTTTTCCTTTGTATGTAAAGTTCCTTTGTAAATTCTCCTGTGGCAATTTTCATGACAAGGAAGTGTCATTTTTATTTTTTGTTTTTGCAGGAAAAGATGACTAAAGTTCTTGTGCATAGTTTTCTTTTAAGTGTCAGAGTTTTAAAAATATCAAAAATAAACAAGCAATTGGAGGGAAAGAGAATCTTAGGAAACTTAGCATGCAGAATGTTGAGATGGTTTTTTTTTTTATCACAAGTCAGGGTTTTGTCTTCCTGCTGTGCTGAAAGTCTGGCTTTGAAAGTATCAGGCTCTTCTCTGATAAAACAGAGGGATATATGCAATATGGACAGAAATTCATTGTATCTGTACCTGCAGGATCATAAGCAACAGGGCTTTCAGATTATGTTTGGAAATAGATCAATTATTTTGTTGAGGGGAGTTGAGCTGACTCCACCTTGGTTAGGGAAACATGGTAGCAAATGTTGGGGGGAGTAGAGCTGACTCCATTTTGATTAGGGAAACGTGGTAGCAACTGTTAAAATGAAGTTAAATATTAGGTCAACCTGACTGCAAAATTCTGCTTCTGTAAATGACTTGCTTAACTTGTTTGTTGCTTGCTGCAACAAGCCCCTGCACCAACCCCTACATCTGTGTTATGCTTTTACCTTTATAAAGCCCAGCTTGAGGAGGGTTGGGGGTCGCAGTTTCAGGTCCTGAGTCTGTGCTGCATCCCTGGCCAGTCAGTTTGCTTTTTGCTTCCCCAATAAAACCATCTTTTTACTTGAGACTGCCTCTGAGTGGTGGACTCTTAGAGGGACGTGGAATCTCCTCCCTCAAACCCTGTAACATTTCAATTCCTAAATATTTTCCACCTTTGCATGGCTGTGCTTGTGTGCACATGTGTACTCACATGCTCAAATATGTATACACACACACACACACACACACACACACACACACACACACACACACAAAGCCTCTCCATTCCTACTGCAATATCTGAAGAAAAGTATGACCTTGCAAACAGATGGAAAGGAGACTACGCAAAGTTTAATGTGATACTTAGTATAGACACATACCAGACCAGGCAATCAACAGCATCCCACTCTATGTTTTTTTTTTCTTTTTTTTTTTTGTCAGTTAATCCTCTTCTGTAGCTATTCATTTCATAAGTGAAAAGATTCAGCAGAAGAAGCTCACAGTTAAATAAACAATGAAATCTTCTCAGGAAGCTGCAGCAGCTTTCCATTAGCTACTGTTGTCCACATTTGGCAAATTTAAACATCCTATTTAGCAACTATTAAACATCAGTAATTGTGAAGTGTTATGAAATGACTGCTTAAACCTAGTTGCATTTCTTTGAAGTGGCTTATGAATGAGTAAAAAACAAAATGGGAAACACTAGATGGGGAGAAAAGGGAGAATACTTTGGGGATAGTGCCAAAATAGTTTTGCAAGGTTCAATAATGCATGATACAGTACTGTTGATTCTGGCAATGTTAGCAGTGTCTTGAGGATAAAGTATCTTGATGAGAAAGATCCATTTTTAAGAAATAATGAGTCTTAAGTCTGTATGATAAAGTAAAAGTGGACCTCAAAGTCAGACACCCCAGAGATATGAATGTATTGATTCATAATTCGTATGGCTCCATAGGAGTAGATTAACCTGAATTCTTGATATTGCAGAAGTTTCCAGCAACTTTTATTGACTACTTAGTTTGACACAGGCATCTGGAGAGGGTTCCCCAGCCTGTCTCAGAGCATAGACTGATATAATCTTGGCTTAGGCTTAACATCATTTAAAAGGAGCTGATTTTTTTTACTATCAGACCCTCTAAATACATTTCAGATTTTTCCCCTTTTACTGACTAGAAATCACACATTTCAGTCTTGGTGGTGGGTGAAAGAGCTGGCTTTTTATCCTTTTAAGACTTCATAATTGTGATATGCAGACTTGATTTATACTCTTCCTCAGTCTTCTTCTATTCATCCAGGTCCCCCAAATTTTCCCTGCATAATGGATTCCATAAAATTCTAGCTTATCTGCCTCCAAAATGTGCAGTCCATCAATTAGCTTCTCTGACTTTCCTCTTTCACATACAAATGCCCATAAAAGTGTAAATGGATAAATAATATGTGGTACATACAAACAATCAAATATTATTCCTCCTTAAATAAAGGGATGCTGGCATCTATTACAACATGGATGAACATTGGCAACGTTGCACTAAATGAAATAGACTAGACACAAAGGAGAAATACTCTATCACACTACCTCACCGGTACTGAGAGTAGGTATATTCCTGGTGACAGAAAGTAGAACAGTGATTTCCAGGGACTGATTTGGGGAAGGGAATATTGTATAATGGGCAGAATTTCAGTTGGGATGAAAACCTTCTGGAGAAGGATGATGGTGATGGTTACACAGTAAAACAAATGTGCCTCTTCATGTCATTACATTACACATTTGAAATGACTGTAGTGGTAAATTTTGTATTTTGTGTATCTTTCCACAATAAAAATTATAGCCTTAGAGGGATATGAACAAAGTCCTATACAACTAACAAGACACTAAGTTTGGCTTATCTCAGCAACACCAGTAAAGGCATTATTTGAACAAAATTTTGAGAGATGGCAAAGATAGATTATTTGATCAGTTTTGTTGAGATCTAGTAAGTTCAAAGCTAAATATAATTCTGCCATGACTCTTTTAGTGGAATGTGAAAGTGGGCCCCATTCTTTTGTGTATTCAGCAAACAATATTAAATATAGGGAACTTTTATTAGTCATTGGAAATTCTGTGGGAAACATCCCCAAATCTCTACTATATAACCAGGGTTCTATTGCATGAGTGGGTTTACTGGGAAGTAAACTGAATTGAAGGGTATAAATGGAAGCTGGCTTTGAATGCCAGCCTAAAGAATTTGGGCTTTAGAAATAGTACTTTTGGTTATCCTAGAAAATATGAATTAGCCAGATAAGACAAGAGAGACCAGTTAGGAAAGGATCCAGTGGGAAGTGATGAGACCTGGTTTAAGGAAACAGTGGAGGAATAGAAAGGAAAGGACCTGAAAGGTGCAAATCCACCAGGAATGTCACAGGGATTGAAAGAGATGGCTCTACATGAAAACAGTTCAGATACCTTTTAGCATGGTTGCTTGAGAAGAATCAGTAGTATAGCCATCAAGTATAGTAAACTCTTTTGGAAATCCCAAAAGATCACAAAAGAAAGGTAAATGATGGCAAAGAGACAGTAACACGAAACCTTTGTTTTGTAAATCATTCAGCATGATGATACTATGCCAAAGTTTGTTTATTGGGTTCTGTATCTTTTCTTTCTTTATTTTATGCTACTCCTCAGGCTTGAACTCAGGGCCTGGGCATTGTCCCTGACTATTTTTGCTTAATGATAGCACTCTACCACTTGAGCTACAGTGTCACTTTCAGTTTGGGGTGCTTAATTGGAGACAAGAGTCTTATAGACTTTCCTGCCAAGGCTGTCTTTGAATCTTAATCCCCAGATCTCAGCTTCCTGAGTAGTTAGGATTAGTGGCTTGAGCCACTGGTGCCTAGCTTAGAGTTCTATATCTTAACAGCCAACTACTACTTTAGGAAAAGGTTATTCGTTTGGCTTTTCCACCTATCTTTTTGATTCTCTCATTATATTGTCAGCAATATCTAAGAATCATATTCGATGACAATAGTTGGTCTAATTATTTGAGCTATTTGATGACTCACTAGACCAGTATAGTGAGATCATATTCTCATGAAGATGATAGATCAGTCAGAGAACTGAATTAGGCTCCTGCATGATAATTAGGTGACTTATTTTCTTCAACTCTGGGGAAAAGTTTTAGAAAAGTAAATAGTGAATTCAGCTCTGTTTATGATCTCACACAATCACTTGCTTAATGATTTAACAGCCATGCTCAACAATTGAGCCTTTTAAAAAATCCATGTAAGTTGATGTTAATATAATCTTATAATTACGTTTCAAATGTTAGGGAAAATACTGATTAAAGTTTGCATTATGGTTCCTAGTAGAGGTTGGTGGAAATTAAATGTATATTTATAAATATTTTAATATCATAAACCACATCTCAGAAATCAATTTGAACACCAGGATAAATATGGCTTCCATTACTTTAAAGGTTCATTGTTTATTTAAAAATGTCCTTGGTATGTCGCCTTCTCAAATCCATTTTTTCTGCTCTTGTACAGTACAGTAAGTTTCCATGGCTAGTGGATAATTATAGTGCCTTTAGCTCTCTGGGTACTGGGTAAATGTTAATTGCTGAGAGTTATTACTTCTACTGGCTCTGACATATTAAAAATGAACAGCACATGTTGGAGTCAAGGAACCTAATTTTGATCTTGATTTTGCTTTTGCTTGACCTTGAGTGTATGACAAAACCAATGAGCATTTAAAAAACTCTAAGATCATAAGATCTCTCTGACAGGGCACAAATCTGGGTGTATTGTGCTTATCAAGAGGCTGGTATAGCGAAGAACAAGCTAATGCAGCAACAATTCAAAACATCTTTTCAGGAATAACCTTACATCTAGCAGATATAGCTTCCCCCATTTTGGATGCTTGTGTATTCCCAGTGTGTACATTTCATCATCTCATCCTCTATACTGATCTGACCTTCATGCATCTGTGACACAGTGGTCTCAGTGTTAGAGCCAGTGGTTAAGAGACTACAATCTGGAATATACTCCTCCATTGGTTGTTTGATGTGAAATGTTGACATTTTTTAGTTACTACATATGTGTCACTGGATAGGTTAACGGTTCTGTGTCTCCATTTCTTCATCTGTGGAATGTATATAACAAAAAGACCTTTTATGTGGTTGAAATGAAGATTAAACATTATTTGTATACCACTCTTCATGTAGTACCTGACACAGAGTAATATTATTTAATCATTTTTTTTTCCGTGATGATGGTGATGAGGAGAACAAAAAGGGGGAAAAAGGAAGAAAAGAAGATGGACTAGCCACATGTAAATATTATTAAATATATATCTTAACTATTATCTCTATCTATTCCTCAGATCTGTCCTCATTTTATCTTGCATTGGTCACTTCAAACAGAACCCTTCTAGGTTTGATCTTTCTTGACTTGGCACATTGTTCACTTTAAGGCCAATCTCTTTCATGTTTTAAAAAATTATTTGTGTGCTTTTTCAAAAAATAAAAATTATATGTGTATGTGGTTTAAAGGAAATTGTTTTTACTTTACTTTTTAAACATATTTTTATTACATTCTAGTGGTTGTACAAAGGAGTTCCCATTCAACAAAGCTATTAAGGAATACAGTCTATCTTTATCAATGTTGGTCCTTTCTACATTCTCACCCACCACTCCCAACCCCTCCTTTCTGTCACTTTTCTTATTTTGGGGGTATGTATTTGATTTTTATTTTTTTTTTTTTTGCGATTTAACAAAGCTGTTTATGTATACAATGCATGTTGATATGTGTCATCCCTTCAACATCTACGTCCCCCTTTGACGAATCCCTTAACTTGTCTTCCTAGATTCTGTGGTATATACAAAATGAATTATTGACTGCTTTCTCTCTTCTTTTTCTGACTTCATTCATTTGTCCTTCTGCACTTTTCTTCATTCCTTCTCATGCAAGCACACATTTTCTAGTATTTATTTTGTTGAACTTTGTCTTAGTCATTCTAAATAGTGTACTATTTGAGCTCTCCATAGACTCTATTGTATTATATTATATTATATTATATTATATTATATTATATTATATTTCAGCTAATTCATTTGCATACCACTGGTGTGTTTACAGAATTACAGGCACATTCTAGCTTTCACAAATGAGGGAAACCATACAACTTTTGTTTCTCTGGGTCTGGCTTACTATACTGAATGTATTTTTTCCCCAAGTCCTTCCATTTCCTTATGAATGGTTCAATACCTGGATATTATTTTCTGATAGGTGAATAGAAGTCCATTGTGTATGTATACCACATTTTCTTGATGCATTTATCCACTGGGGGCCACAGTAAATAGTACTGTAATGAGCATAATTGTGCTGGTGGCTTTACTGCAGCCTGATGTGTTCTTCATTGAATAAATGCCCAGTTGTGGAGTTGCTGTATAATAGTTTAGTTTTTTGAAGAACATCCATATTGCTTTCCAGAGTGGTCAAACAAGCTTACATTCCCACCAACAGTGTAGTAGTAGCATTCCCTTTTGGACACATCCCAGCCAGGTCCTGTTATTGATATTTTTCTTAATAATGGCCATTATAACTGGGAGGGGGTGGAATCTCAGTGTTACTTTGATTTGCAATTCCTTTATGCCCCGAGATGGTGAATATTTCTTCATGTGCCATGGTCATTTTTACTGCTTTTGAGAAGCCTTTAAGTCATTAGACAATTTGTTAATTAGGTTATTATTTCTTTGAGGATTTTATTTTTTAAACTTTAATTATATTTTTGCTATTAGCCCCTTATCTAATGTATAGCAGGTAAAGATATTTTGCCATTCTGTGGGATTTCTACTTAGATTGTTAAGTATGTTCTTTGCTGTGCAGAAACTTTTAAGTTTGATGCAATTCCATTTATAAAGATTTTCTTTGGTGTGTTGAGTTTCTGAATTTTTACCTAGAAACAATCAACCTGTCCTTAGCAGCCTAGTGTTTCCCCTACCCCTTCTTTTTATGTTTTTATTTTTACTAAATAACTTTTCCATGTTTTTTTTTAATTTTTATTTTATTGTCAAATTGAAGTAGAGAGAGGTTACAGTTTCACACTTTAGGCCTTGGGTACATTTGTTGTACTATTTGTTACCTCCTCCCTCATTCCCCCCTTCCTCTCCCCCTTTCATTCTCCACCCATGAGTTGTTCAGTTTGTTTACACCAAATGGTTTTGCAAGTATTGCTTTTGTAGTTGTTTGTATTTTTATCCTTTATCTCTCGATTTTGATATTCCTTTTCACTTTCCTAGTTCTAATACCAGTATATACAGTATCCAGTGTATTCAGATGAGATACAGTGATAGTGCAAGTACAAACACAGGAAGGGATACAAGAGGATCATCAACAAAAGAAGCTACAGTTTCACAGGTCGTGTTGAAAGTAATTACAACAGTGATATAACACTTGTTTCCATAACATGGAGTTCATTTCACTTAGCATCATCTTATGTGTTCATAGGGGCATAGCTGTTAGGCTCTTGTGATCCTCTGCTGTGACTAGCCTAAACCTGTGATAATTATTACCTTGGAGGGAAACCATAGAGTCCATGTTTCTTTGGGTGTGGCTCACTTCACTTAGTATAATTTTTTCCAAGTCCTTCCATTTCCTTATGGATGGGGCAAAGTCATTCTTTCTGATAGAGGCATAAAATTCCCTTGTGTATATGTACCACATTTTCCTGATCCATTCGTCTACTGAGGGGCATCTGGGTTGGTTCCATATTTTAGCTATTACAAATTGTGCTGTGATGAACAATGTTGTGCTGGTGGCTTTAGGCAGTCTATGACAAACCAACAGCAAGCATAATTCTAAATGGTAAAAAAGCTAAAGCCCCCATTCCCTTTAAAATCAGGAGCAAGACAGGGATGTCTGCTCTCTCCTCTCCTCTTCTACATAGTACTAGAATTCCTACCTAGAGCAATTAGGCAAGAAGGAAACATAAAGGGGATCCAAATAGAAAAAGATGAAGTTAAACTTTCTTTCTTCACAGATGACATGATACTATACCTAAAGAACCCCATAGACTCTACTCCCAAGCTACTAGAACTGTTCCAAAACTTTGGCTAAGTAGCAGGATATAAAATAAACCCTCAAAAATTAATGGCCTTTCTACATGCCAATGACCCCCAGACCAAGGCTGAAATTAGGAAAGCAACTCCTTTTGCAGTAGCCTCAAAAAACATAAAATACCTAAGAATAACCTTAACCAAAGTAGTGAAAGACTTCTATGATGAGAACTTTAAAAATATGAAAAATGAAATTAAGGCAGAACTAAGGAAATGGAAAAAACCTCCCATGCTCCTGGCCTGTGAGGATTAATACAGTCAAAATGGCAATATTGTCAAAGGCTATCTGCAAATTCAATGCAATACCCACAAATATCCCAACACCTTTTTTTAATGAAGTAGAGGAAGCAATCCAGAAATTCATATGGAACAATAAAATACCATGAATAGCAAAAACAATCCTAAGCAGAAAGAACAGTGCTGGAAAAATTACAGTACCAAACTTCAAGCTATATTTTAAAGCTATAGTAATAAAAACAGCTTGGTATTGGCACAGGAACAGGCCAGAAGACCAATGAAACAGAACTAAAGACCCAGAAATGAACCCACAGAACTATGCCTACTTAATCTTTGATAAAGGATCTAAAAACATGGGATGGAAGATAGATTCTTTAACAAAGGGTGCTGGCAAAACTGTTTCAAAACCTGCAACAAACTAAAACTAGATCCTTATATATCACACTGCACCAAAATCAATTCCAAATGAATCAAAGAGCTCGGAATAAAAACAGTTACCCTGACAAAACTACAAGAAGGAGTAGGAGAAACACTTGGGCTACTTGGCACAGGACAGAACTTCCTTAACAAAGACCCAGAAAGACTACAAATCAAAGAAAGGATGGACAAATGGGACTGCATCAAACTGCAGATCTTTTGCAGGGCAAAGGACATAGCTCACAAGATAAACAGAAAGCCCACAGATTGGGTAAAGAGCTTTACCGACCGTACAACGGACAAAGGCATCATATCTAAAATATATGCAGAACTAAAAAATTAAATTCCTCCAAAACAAAACCGTAAAGAACCAACAGCCCCTTCAACAAGTGTGCTAAAGACTAAAAAAAAGACTTCTCTGATGAGGAAATGAGAATGGCCAAGAGACATATGAAAAAGTGCTCTATGTCACTGGCCATAAATGAAATGCAAATCAAAACAACATTGAGATTACACTCACCCCAATAAGAATGTCCTTTATCAAGAAAACTAACAATAACAAATGTTGTAGAGGATATGGCTAAAAGGGAACCCTACTTCATTGTTGGTGGGAATGTAAACTGGTTCAGCCACTCTGCAAAGTGGTATGGAGATTCCTCAGAAGCCTGAACATAGAGCCCCCCTATGACCCAGCAGCCTCACTTTTGGGCATCTACCCAAAAGACCCCTACCCTTTCTTGTAATAGTTTCATGGTTTTTGTTCTTACATTGAGGTCTTTGGTCCATTTTGAATTGATGGTGCAAGGTGTTATATATAGGGATCTAGTTTTAATTTTCTACATGTGATTATCCATTTTTGCTAACTTTTTTTTTTTTGGAAGAGGTTGCTTTTCTTTCAGTCTATGTTTTTGGGCCCCTTATTAAATATTAGATGGCTATAGGTCTATGGATTCACTTCTGCATCTTCTATTCTGTTCCATTGGTCCAGTGCTGCTTCCATTACTATGGCTTTGAAATTTGTTATTGTTATTCCTCCAACACTGTTGTTTGTGCTAAGGATTGATTTTTCTATTCATGGTTTTGTTAATTACTTATCTTGTTTTATAAACAATGGTCCTTTTAAAAAAAAACCAACTTGCATTTGCTATTCTCCAGAGGCAACCAATTTTAAGATGAAAAAACTTTTTTCAAGATGAAAATTTTCATTTACTTCCATATCTATAAAAAGCATACTTTTTTTTGAAGTTTATTAATATTCCAATTTTTTGGTATACTGTCCTGATTCACAAAGTGTACAATGAATACTCAACTCTCTTTGAACATTTCTACCCCACAATTACTTGCACATATCTTATATCTACACTGTCCCTAAGAAGTTTGATTAGAATTGTACTTATTGTCCCCACTTGCTATTAACAATGAACAGATATTATTAATATTTACTCTTCTATGAGTACATAAATAACATCTACAGATAAACTATATCACATATGGAGTTTATCTTCCTTTTTTGCCCAGCCACTTTGTGGACTTTTGTCTTTATTTTTGGTATGTTGTTTCATGTCTTTCTTTTCTAAGACCATATAGAGAACTCATCTTACTCTTCTTCCATTAAGCCAAATAACTCTGAGTATGTTCAAGTAGATGGAGCTTAATCTTACAATCTTATTCATTTTTTATACAATCTTATTCTTTAAAATATTTTTATCAAAATCTTCTGGCCACCTAGTTTTAATCTCATAACTTAAAAGATATTTTTTTCCAATCCAATCATCCTGCTACCTTGTTGTTACCTTGGGACAGTGCGAGATAATCTACTATCCTTGTGGTTTTCCTTCATTTACCATCTCATTTTTGTGAAATGTGACCTGCAGTAATTTCCTACTAGAGGAAAGAAGCATAGGGATTTTTTGAGAAATTATATGTCCAAAACTATATTTAATTAATAGCTAGCAGATAATGTAATTCTTGGTATAAAATTAATTTTCCATAGAGTTTATCTACTTTTTGGGGCGATGGGCTTCCAGTATTGTTGAAAAGCCCAATGTTGAAGATTCTAGTTCTAGAATCTTCACAGGAAAACTTCCTTATTTTCCCTTTCTGGAATATTTCTGAATGTTTTCCTGATTCTCTGTGTTCTCAAACTTGATGACACACCACAGAATGAGTCTATTTCCATTTAATATGCTGGAGGATATCCATTTACCTGTAAAAATTTATTTCCTCCAATTCTGGTGGTCCTGGAAATTTTTCTTCATTCATTCATTTGATGATTTTTCTCTCTGTTTTTTCTCTCTCTCCTATCTTTTCTCTTTTTAAGCAACTATTACATTGAATTTGAGGTTACACTATATTTCCCATGGTTTTTAATTCATTTTCTTTATTCTGCTTTTTATTTCCTTCTGTTCACACTTCTTTTTTCAATGTTACAATGATTCCATGGAGTTGGCTTTATTTCTCCCACAGTATTTTTATTTTCAAAGACTCCTCATTTTAGAAAATGTTCTTCTACTTTGTACCACATCTCTGAGTTCATCAATGAAATACTAATTTTTCTTCATTCAGAATTTAAATACTGTACCTTTGTTTAGTAGCTTGTTCAGTCTTACTCCAGCTCACATCATTTCTTATTCTTTCTCCAAGTACTTCATTCTTTCCTGTTTGTTTTGATCTTTCAGTTATTAAAGGTTATTATGGATGCATATAATAAGTAGTCAATAATTGTTGTCTGACTGCTCATGTGTAGGATGGAAACATCTAGAAGTTTTCCTGTCATAATTCTCTTCTTGTTAGATCATTGAAATAGGTGTGGCTGCTTGCTCAAACTGAGCTAATGGAATTGTCCTTTTCTTTTAGAATACACAAGATACCGAGAAACATAAAGATGCTATGTGTAAGAGATATTTTGGCTGAGATAGCATTTTCTTATTTGTTTGCATCAGTAATTCAGTTGAAAATAATGCATCTAAAAGAGAAATGAATGAAGGCAACACACATCAGTAAATTCACAAGGTCAAAAGAGAGAGAAAGGGAGAGAGGAAGAGAGAGAGAGAGAGAGAGAGAGAGAGAGAGAGAGAGAGAGAGAGAAAGAACTTTAGGATTTGCTGATGACTTTTCAGATGGTGATTCCTGTGTCTGAGATACTTTCTTTCCTTCTGTAAGATGACAGTGTATCCTTACAGCAGGTTTCTCTTTACTGAGTTTACTGGAATGGATTTTGAATGATTGGCTCCTAAAACAGAAATCTGAGAGAGTAATGATGACAGTATTATAACGTGATATATTAACACATAATAAAATGGATGTTTAAAAGTAAGGATGGAGCCTTTGCATTACATGTGCCAGGCATTGTACCACTGCACTTAATCTTCTCAACATCCATATGAGGTACTGCCACTACTATGTCCATTTTATAGTGTAGAAGCTATGTATAGATAAAAACATTAATAAGCTTGACTACTGTCAAATCATCATCCTAACAAAGTTGAATTTTAAATAGAGGCAATCTATTTTTAGGGTTGAATGATGAGCATCAAGGTACCACCAACCTTAAGAATGGCAGTCTTGTTCATTGGTATTCAGTAAATGTTAGAAACAGGCTCACTTAATCTCATTTGACTATACTAACATACATTGGCTGGTTGAGTCAAACCTCTATTAAGGTAAGATGACTGAATTTTAAAGCATTTAGATGATTTCCCCAATCTATTTACCTCTATGTGGCAGGATTGGAGTGTGTCACAGTTGAACATCTTTGCTACACTTGACTATTGCTGTCTCTATACTTGGTGGGTATTGTTATCTTTTAGATGATGACATACTTTGCATACCATTTGTAGCATTTTTATCCATATTAATAGGTGAATTCAGGTACCTATATATTTGATTGCTATCTGCTTGACAAAACCAAGCAAGTGACAAACTAATTAGAGATTGTCAAATATGAATTGGCTTTTCAGACTTTTTCAGATGCTACTGTACCTGGTTCTGGCACAAAATCTGAGACAGAAAAAGGCAAGGTTGATAGGTATAGGGTGGGCAGAGTGCTTAGTGTCAGGAAGACAGACAATTACCATTCCTTGGGGACATCTTTGTTACCCTTATTTGATTGCAGAGAGGCTCAGAATAGAGGGGTTATGTGAAAGTTTATATGCTAGGCAGGAATGGGTTAATCCTAGGTTGACTACATATTAGTTTTATGACCTTGAATGTGTTTCTTACCTAGCTGAGCTTCAATTCTCTCATAAAATGGAGGTCAAATAAAGTGTGTTATACTCATTAGAATTCTTGAGTGGATTGAAAGTGATAATAGAATTACACTCAAAATGGGTTGGCACTTAGAAAAGCATCACTAAATGTTCGCTAATATTAATGATATTATTTAGATACAAACAATAAGGGTCTTTGGAAGCTGTAGAATCTCATCCCTTTCTATTTTCTAGAAACTAAAAAGGGCTTCTTTCTCCTCCCCCATCTACCAACATCCTCAGCCACACTACTTTCATATTTTAGCCCCAAGTTCTTGACTTTGACCTTTTCTTAATAAGATAATTTTATTCTTTGACATTAGCCTCAGGTGTATACTGAAACTTCATCTGAAATGAAAGCTTGATTACAACCATTATCAGTATCTTAGACTCTAAATCATCTTTGAATAATTATACCCCCAGGAACCTAATTGATTACTTTGCAGCTTTACTGAGGTTTATCATAAGGCTAAGAGTATGCCACTGCTTTGGTTTTACAGGCCCGTGATGTCAGTTGGGAGAGAAGACTTTGTTTAAATATCTTTTATTATTTTATTATCTCTTATTATTTTTTTGTGCTAATACTGGTGCTTGAACTCATGGTCTGAGTTATGTCCCTTAGCTTTTTCACTCAAGGCTGGTACTCTAACATCTGAGTCACAGCTTCACTTCTAGCTTTTTTGTGTGTTTCTAATTGGAGATTAGAGTCTCAAGGACTTTCCATCCTGGTCTAGCTCAGCTTCCTGAGTAGCTAGGATTACAGTCGTGAGCCACCAATGCCTAGTTTGTTTAAATATCTTCCTCCACCCCAAGCTCTATGCCAAAGTCTTTCTTTCATGGATAAGGTAAAGATACATTTCTAGGAGAAAGGTAGAATCCCTCCTTGAGATGGAGGTCATTGAATCATGGAATGTGAGAGCTGGAAAGAAGGATGTTTAAGATCACTGTCCTTTGCATTCCAGTGTTGGCATGACGTATTTTGGGATTACCAAAGGGCTAGAGTTTTTGTTTTGTTTTTTTTTTTTTTTTTACCAGTCCTGGGGCTTGGACTCAGGGCCTGAGCACTGTCCCTTGCTTCTTTTTGCTCAAGACTAGCACTCTGCCACTTGAGTCACAGTGCCACTTCTGGCCATTTTCTATATATGTGGTGCTGGGGAATTGAACCCAGGGCCTCATGTATACGGGGCAAGTACTCTTGCCACTAGGCCATATCCCCAGCCCGGGGCTAGAGTTTTGAATGTCCTTAGTCTTTCTTTATTTTCTTTTATCCTCCATGTTTTCTACTTGATGGATAGAGATTCAGGAAATGACTTCTATTTCCAGTCTAACTGCTTTAGCATCCTGAACCTATTAGCCCTTTTTTGTCCTGTCCAAGTCTTTCTGAGATTAGTACAAAATTTCCCATTAAATCTTATTTTCTTTCAAGTAGGGAAGTTTCACATGCCTGAAGAGAATTCTCATTCAGTGTAATTATTCCAAGCCTGGGTAAATAATGGGAAACCCTTTTGGTTGATGCCATTTTCTTTCTTTGCTCCCATCTTATGTGATGTTGGACTTTGATCTACTTTGAAGAAGAGAAGAGTAAGGTTTTTTTTGTTTGTTTGTTTAGTCGGTTTTTTTTTTTGTTTTGTTTTTTTTTTAAAGGTCATTGACTACTACCCTGACTTTTAGGCAGTGAAAAGAAACCTGGAGCCTCTGAACTACCACAGAGTTTTCTTCTTGTTACTGAACACACTCTGTGATTGATTCTCATGTCCCTCTCCAATATAGTCAGTCCCCTTGTGGGAAACAGACTAGAAATTTATGGTTTATTATAGACACTGACGTATGGGTTGTATCAGAAGACTTTAAAATATAGATGAAGTTGATTTGATGATGTTTCCTTTACAGTTTGAGAACTCTCCATCCTGTACAGTTAGAGCTTAGATTAAAAAAAAAAATCAGGGGCTGGGGATATAGCCTAGCGGCAAGAGTGCCTGCCTCGGATACACGAGGCCCTAGGTTCGATTCCCCAGCACCACATATACAGAAAACGGCCAGAAGCGGCGCTGTGGCTCAAGTGGCAGAGTGCCAGCCTTGAGCGGGAAGAAGCCAGGGACAGTGCTCAGGCCCTGAGTCCAAGGCCCAGGACTGGCAAAAAAAAAAAAAAAAATCAGTCACTAGATCCCCTTCACATATCTTCTGTTTAACTCCACACACTGTGACAGTCTTGTCTGTATCAGATGTGTTTGACCTTCATTTATACAAAGGAAATAAGTTGGTTTCAAAAGTCACAATGACAGGTGAACATTAAAACAATTTCAAGGCATTGTGATACACAGAGTCAAAAGGAGAGTGATTGAATGCAGAATTTGTGGGGGACTGACAATAGCATCTTGGTCCCAGGGAATGACTTTGCCAAGTAATTCTCTATTTACAGGGATTCTTACAACAGCTTTTTGTAGAATTGTTCAAGTAAAAGTCTGTAGGACATTCCTTAGTCGGGTTCAGGGAGACAGGAGATTTGTGCACATTCTCTATTTTTACATGCAAGGAGATGTTTGTTTTTCCTACCATTAATCTTTTTCAAGCTGTTGATTATAATCTTTCCATTTTTGCTTTAAAATCAAAGATAAATTGATACATTATTAAATTATTTCTAGAAAGGAAAAATAAAGGTTAAATCTGTTGTCTTTTAATATCTGTATCTGTGCCTGCATATAGGGTTTTGTTTTGTTTGTTTCTTTGTTTTGTGCAGTACTGGGCAATGTCTTTTAGCATTTTTTGCACAAGGCTAGTGATCTTCAACTTGGGTTACAGCTTTATTTACATGTTTTTGCTGATTAATTGGGCATCTGTGTCTCATAAGCTTTTCTGCCTGAGCTGGATTTGAACCATTATCCTCAAAGCTCAGCCTTCTGAAAATCTAGGCTTATATTCATGAGCCGCCAGTGCCTCACTATCTATATGCCTTTTAAAACACATACTTACATCTCTATCTGTATGTTTATCTAACCGTGTATATGTACATAATTCATATCTAGATTATACATATATGTGTATGTGTTTATATCTATCACTATAGCTATATCTGGACATGTAACACACATGCAAGCACGTGTGCATGCTTGCGTGCGTGCACACACACACATACACACATATCTCACCCACAAAGTAAAAACAAAGTCAAGGAGAACCCAGGCAATCAAGATTGGCTGTTCTAAATCTGAGATTTTGAATCCTGATGGTTGAGTAGCTGACTTGAAATGTTATCTTTTTCCAAAAGGATATGATATTGAGTTGAATATCTTTCATTACCTAAGGAAAGATTAGGTTTTTCATTTTAATTTGAGAGACAGGGAGTTTGTGGGCCTCAGATTGCTTGTGTATAAACTGGAGATGGTGGTGATGCTAAGATTGTTTTAAATTTTAGAATGAAGTGATAATGTTCCAGAGGGAATGAGGAAGGATACAACAGAGAACAGCCAGAAAGAAGCTCATACACCAAGTCTGGTGATCAGTGAAGACTTTCTTCCATTTTATCTAAACTCATTTCCCATTCTTTGCTATTGCTGGTCTTCCCTTGCACTTATTGAGACTTTGCACTGCTTTACTTTTCACTGTGGCTTCACAATTTCTTTCTTTCTTTTTTTTTTCTTTTTTGTCAATGCTGGGGCTTGAACTCAAGGCCTGAGCACCATCCCTGGCTGCTTTTTGCTCAAGGCTAGCACCCTACCTCTTGAGCCACAGGCTACTTCTGGATTTTTCTGTATATGTGGTACCAAGGAATCAAACCCAAAGATTCCTGTGACAAGCATTCTACCAGTAGGCGATATTCCCAGCCCTGTGGCTTCTTGTTTTAAACACACACTACCTTTCCCCAGAGGGTTGAACATTGACCCAGAAGCCTCAATATTTTGGCCAGTAACAGGCTACTAAAGAAGACAATGTAGTTAGAAAAGCAAACATAAAAAGACAGACTTTTAAAAAAAATCTTCACTTTGAATCAAAGCTCAGGCAGAGAGGGAAGCTGTGAAAATAATTCTAGCTGATAGCAAAATGCAAGGGCATTATTCCACTCATCAGAATAATTTAAGTGTATGTTTAGAAGTTTAATTAAATAAGAAGCAAGAATGTCATTTGTGTCAACACTTCAAGGTTTGAAATTTGCTTTTACCTTCCCTTTTGGCACAATGCCTATCCATTCTATATATAATAGCTTAATCTTTATTAAAAAGCTGTTTTCTTTAGGACAAACCAATTTCTCTAATAGTTCCGGGGTTAAGGAAGTAGCCAAGAATATGGACTCTCTTTTGAGGAGGGAAATGATGTCTGCATAGCTTTGAGAGAATGGTAGAGTGCTAGCCTTGAGCTAAAAAACTCAGGAACAGCGCCCAGGACCTGAGTACAAGCTCCACAACTGGCATAGCAATGAAAGAAAGAAAGAAAGGCAGACCAAGTAAGAATCTACCACCTTTCACTTTATCCAATGCAAATGGTCCAAATTTTTGCACTTATATTTGACAATATAGTCATCACTTTGTGAGTAATTTCATTTATTGCTCCTCAAAAGAAAGATTTGGTCAAGTTAGATCTTTTTTTTTTTCTTTGTTGCTTGTTAGGTGTGAACTTGGGATCTGGGCTCTGTCCCTGCGCTCTTCTGCTCAAGGCTAGCACTTTACCACTTTGAGCCACAGTTCCACGTCTGGTTTCTGAGTAGTTAATTGGACATAAGAGTCTCACAGGGGACTTCCCTAGTCTGACTTTGAACCTCTACCCTCAGACATCTGCTTTCTGAGTACCTAGGATTACAGGCATAAGTCCCAGATGTCCAGCTAGATCTTTCATCTATGTAGCCACAAATGACAAAATTCCATCCTTTTATTAGCTGATTAGTCCTACATTGTACAGATAGATCACATTTCCTTTTTTTAAAGGACAATTATGCTGATTCTGTATACTGGCTTTTTTTTAAAATAGTGCTAGAGTAAACATAGGACTAGAAAATGTTCTCCCTGCCATAATATGAGGAGTGTGTGAGGTGGTGGGTATGCCAATTGCCATGATTTGATCATGACAAAATGTATATAGATGCATCACCAGCATCATACCATACCCCATTAACATGTATAATTATGATCTGCTAATTAAAAACTCTGATCTCTCCGTCCCGAAACATTCGAATGTACATTAGTCTTTTCAGTGAAAACCAATAGCTTTCCAGCCACTTCTGTTCCTGTCATTCTCTCTGTCACAGGAAAAGAAAACGGTCTTGTGATAATCTTTGTCAGGGGAAGAGCTTCATTGGAGCCATGTTTTGGCTCCCTTTTACTGTTTTTGTCAAAACCTGCAGGTTTCACAATGAGAGTAAGAATGTAACTTGTACTAGGAGTCATACCTGCTTCCATGACAACCAAAACCATATCATATTGTACAAGAGATCAGGGCCCAGCCCTGGTGAGCAAGGTTCATGGGCATGGGTGTATAGGCAAATGTACAGAAGTTGAAGCAGCATGATGAGAGGGAAGAGTAGAGATTCAGAATGTAGAGCAGTTCTTTCGATTTGTCTTTTGAATGGGGATTGGTTTATACTCTAGTTCCTGGAAACTAGGAACTTCTATTCATAACAACAAATATTAATTCATTTTCTTTCTATAGGAGAATTGTATAGGAAAAAGGATACTAGTAGACATTGTTGAGAATACAAGTTGTATAATAACTCTGTGCTTTATTTTCTTTATTTATAGAATGAAAATAATAACCTATTTCATAGGCTGGCTCACAATATGAATTGTGAAGGTAAAGAATTTTTTTTCTTTCAAATTTTCATTATCAAACTGATGTACAGAGAGGTTACAGTTTCATAAGTTAGGCATTGGATACATTTCTTGTACTGTTGGTTACCTTGTCCCTCATGCCCCCCTCCCCCCTCCCCCTTACCCTTTCCCCCCATGAGGTGTTCAGTTCACTTCCACCAAACAGTTTTGCAAGTATTGCTTTTGTAGTTGTTTGTCTTTTTTTACCCTGTGTCTCTCAATTTTGGTATTCCCTTTCAATTTCCTAGTTCCAGTACCAGTATACACGGTTTCCAATATACTCAGATAAGATTACAGAGATAGTGTAGGTACAAACACAGGAAGGTGATACAAGAACATCATCAATAATAGAAGCTACAGATACACATGGGACATTGAAAGTAGTTACAACTGTGATATAACATTTGTCTCCATAACATGGAGTTCATTTCACTTAGCATCATCTTAGGTGTTCATAAGGGTATAGCTATTGGGCCTTGTGATGCTCTGCTATGACTTGCCTAAACCTGTCCTAATTATTCCCAATAAGGGAGACCATAGAGTCCATGCTTCTTTGGGTCTGGCTCACTTCACTTAGTATAATTTTTTCCAAGTCCTTCCATTTCCTAACAAATGGGACAATGCCATTCTTTCTGATAGAGGCATAAAATTCCATTGTGTATATGTACCACATTTTCCTGATCCATTAGTCTACTAGGCTGTAGTAATAAAAACAGCTTGGTATTGGCACTGGAACAGGCATGAAGACCAATGGAACAGAATTGAAGACCCAGAAATCAACCCACAGAACTACGCCTACTTAATCTTTGATAAAGGAGCTAAAACAATAGTATGGAAGAAAGATAGCCTCTTTAACAAATGGTGCTGGCAAAACTGGCTCAACACATGCAACAAATAAAACTAGATCCTTATATATCACCCTGCACCAATATCAATCCAAATGGATTAAAGACCTCGAAATCAAAACAGACACCCTGAAAACACTAAAAGAAGGAGTAGGAGAAACACTTGGGCTCCTTGGCACAGGATGGAACTTCCTTAACAAAGACCCAGAAAGGCTACAAATCAAAGAAAGGTTGGACAAATGGAACTGCATCAAACTGCAGAGCTTCTGCACAACAAAGGACATAGCTCGCAAGATAAACAGAAAGCCCACAGACTGGGAGAAGATCTTTACCAGCCATTCGATGGACAAAGGCCTCATCTCTAAAATATATGCAGAACTAAAAAAATTACCCTCTTCCAAAACAAAACCGCAAAGAACCAATAGCCCCCTCATCAAGTGGGCTAAAGACTTACAAAGAGATTTCTCTGATGAGGAAATGAGAATGGCCAGGAGACATATGAAAAAATGCTCTACATCACTCGCCATAAAAGAAATGCAAATCAAAACAACATTGAGATTCCATCTCACCCCAGTAAGAATGTTCTATATCAAGAAAACTAACAATAACAATCGTTGGAGGGGATGTGGCCAAAAGGGAACCCTACTTCATTGTTGGTGGGAATCTAAACTGGTTCAGCCACTCTGGCAAGCAGTATGGAGATTCCTCAGAAGGCTAAATATAGAATTCCCCTATGATCCAGCAGCCCCATTTTTGGGTATCTATCCAAAAGACCACAAACAAAATCACAGTAATGCCACCAGCACAACAATGTTCATCGCAGCACAATTTTTCATAGCGAGAATCTGGAACCAACCCAGATGCCCCTCAGTTGACGAAACGTAAAGAATTTTTAAAAGCATCTGACACACAATATATATGTGGACTACTTAGTTATTTTGTTTCTTTAATCACCTGTCTTTATCACAGACCCTGGACAATCATTTTTACCTCCCTTCCATAGATGGCCACTCTTCGTCTTCTCTTCTGCAAACCTGGTAGCAGAGAGACCCAGGCTTAAAGCATCTTTTTTTTTTTTTTTCTATCCCAAAGATAAAATCCCAGACCCTTTGTCTTTTAAATGCTTTCTTCTTATCCTTGGAAGGAGGCAAGAAAAATACACATGATGGAGGAGCATAGATCTAGGGATGCTACACAGTATGGGTTGTCCTGTCTTCTGGTGAACAGCCCCTCAATCTCCATTTTATTGCTTGAAATTCCTAATTAGGCCTCTGCGCTTTAGTTTCACTGCTGCTACTGGAATTCAGATAACTGGACCTCTTGTTACTCAGACTTGCAGTTGTAATCCAGGCACTCCAAGAAGGGAATTTACAGCTATCTGTGCCCAGCACATTCTTTGTATTTCTGAGCGCTGTGTGGTTTTCAACCAAGTGGAATTCTTAAGTTTCTCACCATCTGCATCATGCTTGTGTCATTCTGTCTGCTTCCTTGGGAAACTTCCTTCCCCCACCCCCTTCATTTGTCTATTTATGGAGTTGCAACACATTGTTCAAGGGTCAAACAAAATCATCTGTATCATAATGCTTTCTCAAAATTTCAGCCTTATGAAATGTGATTCTTTGTCTTCGCCAGGCTAAGTCTGAGATCAATCCTAGCTCTAAAACCCTGTAAGATTTAGCATTTTTATAAGAGTTCATTACATAATAATAGTGAATATTTATATTGTATTATACTTTTTTTTTTTTCAAAACTCTCTTGGTAACTTTGAGCATATTCTTTTTTTTTCTCTTAGAATCCTTAAGCAACCAAGTAGGATGATTATTTTTATTTCTACTTGACAAAGAAGTCAAGCCCCAAGAAACATGCATGTTATGTATGTGGGGGTTGGTATGTGTGTGTATCTCTATGTGTGTGTATGTGCTCAAAAGTGTGTGTGTGTGTGTGTGAGAGAGAGAGAGAGAGACAGACAGACAGACAGACAACTTGGGTAAGATTCTGTAATAAATCTAAGGTCAAACTGGATCTGAAATGCAGGTTGCTTTCCTATCATTTTCTCATGAGCTCTTATTACCCTCTCCTGTGCTACTGTGCCCATTGTAGTTCAGCCTGTGAATATGATTCATTCCAAATGACTCCTTCTCAGACTCACAAACACCTGCAGGTGAGAGTTCTTATCTATGAGCTTTGAATTCCCATGACAATTAACATAAAAACTGTTGTGCTTTCCTAAGGAAAAGTATGCTCTGTATTAATTGGTGCCATCAGGAATATGCAAGCCTAATTTCATACAGTAGATGAATGTAAACTCTATCATTACACTCACAAAATATAAACTTCTCTGAAATAGAAGGAACTTGTTGGAGACAACAATAGCACCTCTTATTACCTTACTTGTTGGTTAGAGATTGCAAATTAGGACAAACTGGCCAAAGTATTCTAAATGTATTAGAGTTGCATCTGCACAATATTCTTACCAGAATTTTAGGCTGAAATTACACTTTCTGATGTGACAACATGAAGAACAGAGTTACCAGTACCACAGACTGCCATTAAGAAAATCAGCCAAGTGGAAAACTTGACATTCCCATTCACTCAGAGCTTACCTAGGCTGTTGGGTTGTCAAAGTATCAATACAGAGTTTACATCTTGTGAGGTCAAGTGCAAATTTAAAATTTTACCTCTTGAAAATAGAAGTGACTCACTTTCTCTCAGCTTTTATTATTCTAGAGCAATTCCCTTAGAAATTTTTAATTTATATCTTCATCTCTTTGAATTATATGTAAATATTTTAACGAGCTAAGCCTGTTCTCAGTTTTGCAAACTAAAACTACCTTTCTGAAGGACATAGGATCTACGTATGAAGTATGTAAACAAAGTAGCACTTACCTCTCAGAGTCTGAGGAAGGAAAGGAGCTTAAATTGGATGAGCAGTGTCTCACTTCAAGTTATAAAATGATGGATTAGAAACCTGAGTTTATATTTCTTTTAAAGCAAGCGACTTAGCTGGTATGGATATTCAGTTCTACATACCAAGGGAATTTAAGGCGAGTTGTGTGTGATAAATAGAATTGTCAAGTCCTCATGCTTGAGGACTCTGTTTTGTTTTGCTTTTTCTCTCATACTGGGGCTTGAACTCAGGGCTTCTAGCTCTTGCTTCATCTTCTTTTTTTTCTTTTTCTTAGTTAACTGGAGATAATAATCTCACAGGGTTTTTCCTTTCTCAAGCTGTCTTTTAACTATGATCCTCAGATCTCAGCCTTCTGAAAAACTAGGATTACAGGAGTGAGCCAGCAGTTATCTGGAATTATTGTTTACTTTGAGTGCAAGTACGCAATGAATTGTATCTGATTGACTAGGTTTCCCCCCACCCCCAATTCTTGGGATCTCTTGTTAAATTTTTTTTATGGTGTGTGTTATATTCCTTTTTTGACTATTCAAAAATAATATTAAAATAATATTACTTCCTTTACTTTCTACCAAAGGTTTAGTTGTTGGGAGGAAATTTCTTTCTTAGTTATATTGCTGACCTTATGTATGTGAGCCTTAAATTAGCAAAAATTTGTAGACAGAACACTTGTAGGGTAATTTTGCATAGTGTTAATTTATACTTCAAGGTCCAACCAAACTATGAGTATCTTAAAGGATTTTCAATATCTTCTGTCCATATTTTTGTATGTCACAAAGCACTGAAAATACTGGCAAATGTGACCACTACAGAATCCTTGATTAATAATACTTCATTTAATTTGTCTTGTCTAATACAGTTAACTTGCTACCAAAACTTGTCACAGAGAATTATACCATGAGAATTTTGATTAGTAGTTTTCAGGGCATAGTAGCACTGTTTGAAGACTGAAACTGGAAATCGGCCCATCCTTTAAATCCCTTTGTCATGTTTATGGAGAAAGTCACAGCATAAGATATAGACACACCTGTATTAATCAACTTGAAGAGGGCTCTTCAAGGATCTTCAGTTTGAGATCAACTGCATAATCTCTGACATAGCTTCAGATATGGTTTCTTTTAAGCAAAGAGAGAATAATGGCTAAACAGTTTAAGTTCTTTTTTTTTTCTGAGTCTACCATGAACAATATCATTTCTTCTATGGATAGTTTTGGAGGCACAGTGGTATATCTTACAGTTCCTAAAGTCTTTAGTTCCTCAATATATCCACTGACCCATCATCTTTCCTTTGATGACTAAAAGGCTGGTAGAGAAAGCTCAGGCTATGGGACCTTTTTGAATTGTTTAATTGTCAAACACAGACTCCACAAAGCTACAACCTCATCAGACCTGAAAGTCAGGGCTAATATTCCCAAACTCGGATTCTGAGAATAGACAGCTTACACACTGACTCAATTGAATAAAGGAGTCCTCCGAGGAATAATACAGTAGATCTGATGGGAAGCAATGAGAATGATGGCTTGGAAACGGTTGTTTTAATTGACTTACCCCAAAATGATAGTAAGCTGTAAGCTTTGAAGATCTCTCTCTCGCTCCCTCTCTCTCTCTTTTTCTGGTATATCAATGAATATTTAATTCCAAAATGCACATTTATTCTGATGGGAATAGAACAAATATAATTAGGATAGGAAACCCATAATTTTCTAATATTTCCTAAGTCAAGCTCACTCTATGCTCTTTAAAAATACCAAAACTAAAGCCAGTTGTTGTTAGCTCACACCTGTGATCCTAGCTACTCAGAAGGCTAAGATATGAGGATTCCAGTTCAATGCCAGGTGCCAGGCAGGACACTCCATGAGACTTATCTCCAGTTAACCACCAAAAAAGAGTGAAGCTGTGGTTCAAGTGCTAGAGCACTAGCTTTGAGTAAAAAAGCTCAGGGACAGCACCCAGGTCCTGAGTTCAAGCCTCATGACCAGCACACACACATACAAATAAAAATATGGAAACTAGATATAGTAAAATTTATAAAAGAAGTTCCAGAAATACTGTTATATTGATTTATATAACTAGTTTTTGCCACAGAATATTCTTGTTTAATCAATGTTTATATAAAAACTTACTGAACGACTATATGTCATAAAACTTACAGATAATTTTAAGTTATTGCTTACACAACTCTTTCCTCTCTCTTGAGACAGGATGGAGCATCATCTTTTTTTTTTTTTTTTCTGGTCCTGTGGCTTGAAATCAGGACCTGGGTACTGACCCTGAGCCTCTCTAGGCCCAAGGCTAGCACTCTACTACTTGAGCCACAGATCCACTTCTGACCTTTTCTGTTTATGTGGTACTGAGGAATTGAACACAGAATTTCATGTATGCTACTCAAGCACTCTACCACTAAGCCACATTTCCAGTCCAGATACACATTTTTGCCAGTGTGGAAGGTATATTCTTTCTTTCTGTTTTTTTTTTTTTGTTGTTGTTGTTGTTGTTGTTTTGTTATTGTTGTTTTTTGGTCAGTCAGGGGCTTGAACTCAGGGTCTGGGCATTGTCCCTGATCTCTTCATCTCAAGGCTAGCACTCTACCACTTGAGCCACAGCACCACTTCCAGTTTTCTGGTGATTGATTAGAGATAAGAGTTTCATAGACTTTCATATGTCTGTCCTCTACTATGTTTTACCATGAAATATGTATTTAATTGAATTTCATGGCCAATGGGGAAAAATGAAATCAAAGAAAATTGGGCATATTGTAGGTCAACATATTACATTCAGGACAACTGGGCAAAGACAGGGTCAAACACAGCCTGACAATTTACCATGAGCTAACACTGTGAAACTTGGGCACAGTAACCTTGATTAGTGATCACAGCTGCTCAGCATGCAGCACTGTCTTCATTTGTCTGTATCTCAAGCTTATTGTTGCTTTCCTCATGTCTGAATGTCTCATCATTGAGTTCTTCAGTCCTGTTTAAAAGTAGCAAAGGGTCAAATCTAGCATCTATACATTCTCAAATGATCAGCTCATATTTGAATTTGTTTTAAAGGCTTAAACAACAACTCATCAGTTTTCTGTTTGTGCTGATTCCTCTTCTCTCCTCTGCCTGAGCAATTTTCTTGATGTTATTGTGAACACTGAGATAAATTCATAATAGGAGTCTCTGTGAATATTTACTCCTAATACACTGAGGTATAGGCATGTCAGTATATCTGAGCTTAAAACTATATAGGCCTGACTTACTTAATTTAAGGTAATTTTTTCCAAGTCTTTCCATGTCTTGTTTGTAGCAAGATATGCATGTATATATATTATATATTCATGTATATGCATACATATATTTCTACTAGATAAGTAAAATTCTGTTTCTACTATATTTTTCATGGTCCATTTATCTATTGAGGGTCATCTAGGCTAATTCCCTATCTTGGCTACAGTGAATCATGCTGCAACAAACATGGCTGTTCTGGTGGCTTTTACAGTACCCTGGGTTGTAATCTTTTGGATAAATGCTCAGTTGTAAAATTGTGGGACCACAGGGTAGTTCTATATTTAACTTTTTGAGGAACTTTCCTACTGATAGCCAGAGTGTTTGAACAAATTTACATTCTCACCAGCAGTGTATCAGGGTTCTCTTTTAGCTGCATCCTCCCCAGCATTTGTTATTGTTTGTTTTCTTCATGATAGCCATTCTAACTGGAATGAGGTGGAACCTCAATATTGTTTAAATTTACATTTCCTTTATGGCCATAATTGGAGAGCCTTTCTTCATATAAGCCAGGTCCAGAAAGACAAAGGATCCATGTTTTCCCTTATATGTGGAAACTAGATTTAGCTTCTAAACTTATAAGGAAATGTGTTGGTTGGGATGCAAGTGTATATAAAAGTATTCATTAAAATACAGTAAATTTGAGTAAGGTCCCAAATAGTGTAATTACTTAGAAAGGTAATATCAAAGTTAGGCAAAATAAAACATCAGAAAGGAGATACTTGAGAGGAGTAAGGTGGGGTCAAGGGGAAAGGAGTAGAAGAATGAATAGGAGAAGAAAGGGAGAATGTCATATATCCTACAACATTAAAAAGAGTGAGGGAAATGGTGGATTATGAAGATGGGTGATAATGTGACATTAATCAAGATATATTACACTCATAAGTGACTTTGTTAAATGGCAATTACATTGTAAATGACTTAAAGATAATAATAATACAACTGATAGGCATGAATATAAATCCCAGCTTTAATCCTAATCACTACTTGAACTTGGGCAAACTCTCCATAATGACAAAGAGCTAAAGGACATAATTTGAAGTGGTGATATACAAGTGTGGAAACTTCTTATTCTCCTTGTTCTCCTTCTCATCCCCTTCCTCCTCATTCCTCTTCTTCTTCTTCCTCTTCTTCTTCTCCTTCTTCTTCTTCTTCTTCTTCTTCTTCTTCTTCTTCTTCTTCTTCTTCTTCTTCTTCTTCTTCTTCTTCTTCTTCTGCTTCTTCTTTTGTGCCAGTATTAGGGCTTGAACTCAGGGCTTTGCCATCCCACTCAGATATTTTGCTCAAGGCCCATGCTCTACCACATGAGCTACACCTCTACTTCTGGTTTTTTTTTTTCTTTTTTAAACTGGTTAATTGTACATAAGAGTCTTGTGAATTTTTCTTCTAGGTATAGTCTTGAGCCACAATCTTCTTGTTCTCACCCTTCATAGTAGCTGTAATTACAAGCATGGGCCATTGGTGCCTGGTTAGAATGAGCGATTTTTCTAAACAAAATAAAGTATGGGGTTATTATGCAGAATTCTCAGAGAACTCCTAGAAAACAAGAGGTTAAATAGAAATATTCCATTGTAACAATAAGCGACGACATTGACCAGGCAAATCACAATATAGAAAACTAAAAACAACAAACAACAACAACAACAGAAAAACAGCCTACATTAAATGTGAAAAGTGCTTACTATCAATAGTCTTCTGGAGGATGCAAATTAGCACTCCACTGAGGTATAATTTAGTACCATTGAGAGTGACAAAAAGAAAATGATTAATGATTTCTTGAATTGCACCTTAGATCCACAGGCATTCTCAGAGATGGCTGGGATGTGTGCAAATGGGTGGAATGACTTGGGAAAGCAATTGACACTCACTGGTAAAAGAATGTCTACCCTACAACCAGTGTACAAAATGTTCACTGAAGCATTGCTTGTAATGAAGAAAAAAATTGGAGATAACCATAAATGTCCACAAAAAGAATCAAAGATAAATCAATTTTAGGGTATTTCTACAACAGAATCTTTCACAGTGATGAAAATTAATGAACAGGAGATAAAGTATCCATATAAATAAATTACAAAAACATAAAGCAAAGTAAAGAAAGCAAATTGACAAAGACTAATATGGTTTTAGTTCAGGTCCTCTAAAATGCAGGCATTGGGATAGGATTAAATGTACAAGCTATTGAAGGTGGGGTGGGAGGGACTCTTAGAAAAGAGAAAGAGGAAGTGAAAGGTACCATCCAAACAACAATGAAGGTATACACCCATACGAAGACAGGAACCAAGGTCATCTGCTTGCAGGATGTGCTCCTATTAGAAGTTCTTATTCTCAATTATTGGCTAGGAGCAGCCTGTTGGAAGCTGGGTACAAGTCAGGGATGGAAAAAAGCAGCAGCTATGGCAGTTGGGCATTTATGCTCACTATGGCCTGTCATTGGAGCATATATGGGAGGTGGGCAGCATGACAGGAGGTAGAAGTAAGCCCAGGTAAAGTTCTTACAGGATCTGGAAGCCATGATACAGAGTTTGCTACTTATTCATGCCCAGAAAACTTCAAATATATATATATATATATATATATATATATATATATATATATATATATATATATATTTTACCATAGAGGTGACGTGATGTATAGATGTGATGTTATGTATACACCAAATACATATGTGTATATACACACACACATTTACTGAAGAGATGATGTGATGTATAGAGGGGTTACAATGACATAAATCAAGTAATTAGTACATTTCTTTTTCAAACATATCAACCCTTCCCTTGCTCTTTCCCAGTTTTTCCCACCTGTCCCCATGCACAAGTTGTATAGCTCATTGTCCACATAGTGTCTAGTGAGTACCACTGCTGCCTTTGTTCAACCTTTGCCCCACCTTTTCTGTGCTTCCCCCTTATCCTCCCAAAGACAAAAAAATAGCACACAAGACAAAATAAAAAGACAACAAAAACAGTAACTACAACAACAAAAATTCTTGTTTCCATTGCTTGGAGTTCATTGTATAAAATATTATTTTGTATGGTCATGTGAACACAGCTATTGATTTCACCATGTAACTGTGGAATAACTTTTTTAAAATTAAACTTTTTCTTTATTGTCAAAGTGTGGTACAGAGGGGTTACAGATTCATATGTAAGGCGGTGAGTACATTTCTTGTTCTACTTGTTACCTCCGTCATTCTGCCCCCTCCCTATTACCTTCTCCTCCCGAGTTGTGCAGTTGATTACATCAAATGGTTTTGCAGGTATTGCTTTTGGAATGGTTTGTCTTTTTGTCCTTTGTCTCTCAACTTTGGTATTCCCTTTCCCTTCCCCAGTTCTAATACCCTTGTAAACAGTATCCAGGGTATTCAGATGAGATATAGTGGTAGTGGGGGAACAATCACAGGAAGGGAATACAAGGGAAACAAAACTGAACAAAACAATTGAACAAACAAAAGACAAGAAAAAAATAATAAAAAATACAAAAGGTACGGTTTCACATGGGATGATGATAATAGTTACAACAGTGGTATAACTCTTGTTTCTGTAACATGGAGTTCATTTCACTTAGCATCATCATATGTGATCATATGGGTGCAACAGCTATTGGGGTATTTTGATCTTCTACCATGACTGGCCTAGTCCTGTACTAGCTATTCCCTATGAGGGACACCATAGGATTTATGCTTCTTTGGGTCTGGGTTTTCACTTAATATGATTTTTTTTACAAGTCCTTCCATTTCCTTATGAATGGGGCAGTGTCTTTCCTTCTGATGGAGGCATAGAATTCCATTGTGTATATGCACTACATTTTCCTGATCCAATCATCTACTGAGGGGCATCTAGGTTGGTTCCATATTTTAGCAATGACAAATTGTGCTGCAATGAACATAGTTGTGCTGGTGGCTTTTGTGTGATCTTCCTTGCAATCTTTTGGGTGGATGCCTAAAAGTGGGGCTGCTGGGTCATTGGGGAGCTCTATGTTTAACCTTCTTAGGAACCTCCACACTGCTTTCCAGAGGGGTTGAACAAGCTTGCATTCCCACCAACAGTGTAGTAAGGTTCCCTTTTGGCCACATCCTCTCCAGCGTTTGTTATTGTTGGATTTCCTGATAATAGACTTTCTTACTGTGGTGAAGTGGAATCTCAATGTTGTTTTGATTTGCATTTCTTTTATGTCCAGTGATGTAGAGCACTTTTTCATGTGACTCTTGGCCATTCTCATTTCCTCTTCAGAGAAGTTTCTTTTTAGGTCTTTAGCCCATTTTTTGAGAGGGCTGTTAGTACTTTGATTGTTTTGGAGGAATTTAACTTTTTAGTTCTATGTATATTTTAGATATCAGGCCTTTATCTGTTGTATGGCTGGTAAAGATCTTTCCCAGTCTGTGGACTTTGTTTATCTTGGAAGCTATGTCCTTTACCCTGCAGAAGCTCTGCAGTTTGATACAGTCCCACTTGTCCAACCTTTCTTTGATTTGTTGTGTTTCTGGGTCTTTGTTAAGGAAGTTTTTTCCAATGCCAAGGAGTCCTAGAGTTTCTCCTACTCCTTGTAGTAGTGTTTTCAGGGTATCTGATGTTATTTCTAGGTCTTTGATCCATTTGGAATTGATTTTGGTGCAGGGTGATGAATAGGGATCTAGTTTTAGTTTGTTGCAGGTGTTGACCCAGTTATGCCAGCACCATTTTTTGAAGAGGCTGTTTGTTTGAACCCATACTTTTAGCTCCTTTGTCAAAGATTAGGTAGCTGTAGGTCTGTGGGTTCATTTCTGGGTCTTCAGTTCTGTTCTATTGGTCCTTGGGTCTGCTCTTGTACCAGTACCAAGCTATTTTTGTTACTATAGCTTTATAATACAACTTAAAGTTTGGTATTGATATTCCTCCTGCACTGTTCTTTCTACTTAGGATTTATTTTTTGCTATTTGGGGTTTTTCTGAATTGCTTCCTCTATTTCATTGAAGAATGGTGCTGGGATATTAATGGGTATTGCATTGAATTTGTAGATAATTCTTGGTAATATTACCATTTTCACAGTGTTAATCCTCCCAGTTCAGGAGCAGGGTTTTTTTTTTTTTTGTTTTTTGTTTTTTTTTGTTTTTTTTTTTCCATTTCTTGAGTTTTGCCTTAGTTCCTTCTTCAGGTTTTTAAAGTTCTCATCATGGAGTTCCTTCACATCTTTGGTTAAGGTTATTCCTAAGTATTTTATGAGGAATAACTTTTTAAAAATTCTTTGTGTCAAAAATATTCATGTCATGTTTTAAAAATAGCCACCACAAAGATAAAGAGAATGATCCTAGTTACGCAAAATTGAGAGTTATAACCTAATTCTATGTCCATCCACATATTGGAAAAATATTGGAACATGCTGTAGAATAAGGATTGAACTCTAGTACTGGGAAGAAAAGAATGGAAATGCGCAGGGGTGCACAAGAACCTTTATTATTGTTAAGTTTTATTTTTCAGAATCAAGAGGGTGTCTCTATTGAAACTATATTAAAAATTTTAATTGTCCTAGTGTATTTTCTTTTCCTTTCTTTCTTTTTATTTTCTTTTCTTTTGTTTCTTTTTTTTTTTTTTTTTTTTTTTTGGTCAGTCGTGGAGCTTGAACTCTGTGCCTGGCAATGTCTCTGAGCTCTTCAGCTCAAAGCTAGCACTCTCTCACTTAAGCCACAGCTCCACTCCCAGTTTTTTGATGGTTAATTGGAGATAAGAGTCTCATGGACTTTCCTGCCCTGGGCTGACTTTGAACTGTGATCCACAGATCTCAGCCTCCTGAATAGCTAGGATTACACGCGTGAGCCAGCAGTGCCCAGTTCCTAATGTATTTCCTAGTAATAATATGCTGAGTAATGCAATGGGTTACAAAAAAGTGTTTTAATGAAAACATAGATAGCACAGTGATATGTGCAAAATTCACATTTTTTACTTAAGTTGCATGAATCACTAGAGGAGGAAGAAGGTCATTTTGGGACACAGAAGAGAAAGTTGTTTCTAACAGAAGAGCTAGAATAATTGCTATGTTTGTACATGTCTAATGCCTCCATTGGGACTGTCTAGTGGGAGGGAAAGGAAGACTACTGCTTTACTGCACTATCATTTCTTTATTAATACATGATTGCTGGCGCTAGTATGTTACAGAGATACCTAAACATTTCAACAGAGAATTTAAACTGGCATCTAAACTCTAGCCAATTTCACTAGCCAATTTAACTAAGAGAATCGAACTTGAGCATCTGAATTCTAGCCAGGGATGGGAGAGTCATAGTAGGGTATCATATGTTGCAGTGGAAATAACAGTGTAAATCTTTTACTGTTCCTAACATGTGACAGGGTCTGCTGAATTACTCATGTAATTCTCTTGATTTTATAAGTAATTTCCTAATTTTGAACATTAAAGACACAAAGAGTTTACAAAAGTTGAATAATTTTACTTTCTGTATTTTGATGCTCATGTTTTTAGGAGTATAAATATTCAAGATATGTCCTGTGAATGGCAGATGCCATTCACGTTGTGAAATGACACTCTATACCTTATTATATTCTTTGCTCTGAATCAGTTTTATTTGAAAGAAATTAAGCGTACATCTGTCACTTGGTTAATGTGATCTATTCATTATTTATATTTTAGTTCATTTTTTTTCTTGTAGAAAGCATACAATTTTCTACAGTTTAAAAAAATCTAGTTTTAAAGTATGCAATTTCAATATCCAATCCAATGTACTCTGTCATTTAATTTAGAGGTTCAGACCATTCACACTTAATGTTATACTATTATTAATATAGTTAAACTTAAGTAATTATTTTACCATTACCTCGTATTTGCCTTGTTTTTTCTTAAATTTATTCATCTCTTTTTTTGTTGTTATTGTTGGTTGTGGAGTTTGAACTCTTGGCCTGGGCACTGACCCTGAGTTCTTCAGCTCAAGGCTAATGCTCTACCACTTGAGCCACAGAACCACTTCCAGTTTTCTGGTGCCTAAGAGTCTCATGGACTTCCCTGCCCAGGCTGACTTTGAACCATGATCCTCAAATCTCAAGTCTCCTGAGTGGCTAGGATTACAGGTGTGAGCCACCAGTGCACAGCTTATTCATCTCTTTTTACTAATCCGTTTGTAACATTTGTTGATTTACTTGTTGCTTCAGTGTGTATAGAACATATCTTTAACTTACAAGGACTTATTACACCCCTTCATATATAGTAAATGAAACAGACAAAAATCTTACTTCAATTTCCTTCACCCAGACTTTGTGCTACTTGGGTCATGCATTTTACTTCTCTATGTTATAATCCCTTAGGGTATTGTTGTTATTTTTCTTCATGAAAAGACTTAAAATGAGAGAAAATTGATATGTACTCACTTACAAAAAAACTATCTCTAGGACTCTTAACCCTCATGTTGATTCACAGTTTTGTTATAGTTTTCTTTTTTTCTTTTTTGCCTCAGAACATTTTTTCTTTTTTTTTTTTTTTTTGGCCAGTCCTGGGCCTTGGACTCAGGGCCTGAGCACCGTCCCTGGCTTCTTCCCGCTCAAGGCTAGCACTCTGCCACTTGAGCCACAGCGCCGCTTCTGGCCGTTTTTTCTGTATATGTGGTGCTGGGGAATCGAACCCAGGGCCTCGTGTATCCGAGGCAGGCACTCTTGCCACTAGGCTATATCCCCAGTCCTCTTTTTTTTTTTTTTTTATTATTATCAAACTGAATTACAGAGAGGTTACAGTTTCATACATTAGGCATTGGATACATTTCTTGTACTGTTTGTTACCTCATCCCTCATTTTAATACCATACTTTTGCAGTATGAGTCCACTGATGATGAATTGTTTTGACTTTTATATAAAAATGTGTCTTTTTGTTGTTTATGAAAGATTATTTTAATTTTTTAGCAAGGACTAGAATTCTCAATTGACAGGGACCTTTTCCTTTCAGTAACATAAAAGTGGTATTTTTCTGTCTAATTATGGGCTACTATTTCTTGGTTCTTTGTATGCCTGTTGGGCTTTTTTGATTGGATGATAGGCATTGTGGTTTTACATTGCTAAGTGCTAAATCTTTTTGAACCGTCATAAATATTCTTGAGTTTTATTCTGAAGTGTTAATTGGTCTTAAAATAGTATCATCCCTTCAAGATTTCCAGTAAAGGGTTTGTTTAAAAGGCCAGGGCAATTTCTATTTCAGAACCAATTCTTTCATTATTAAATCAATGCTGTTTTGAATATTTTATCCCATGCCTGGTTAGTGATGGGATTTTCATTTCTCTTTCAAGCTTCTGCTCTGTGGACTTGATAGGCTATACTCTTTTAGGGGTTCCTTTGCCTGAGTTTGAATAATTTTCTGTATTTGGTAAGACTCATTAAAAGAGTTGTGCCTTCCCAAATTTCTGAAATACTCTCTGTGTAGGTCTCTCCTTGCTAGTGTTCTGCTCAGTGAATTCTAGCTTTGTTGGGAACTTTGAACTCCTATTTCTCTCCTGAACTCAAAGGCTATCCTTGTTCTGGAACCTGAAGACTTTCTTAATGGAGTAAATTGGACAATCATAGTGCTTATTTATTTATCTTATTTATCTTTTCTCTGTGATATCCCATGTTCAATGTCTAAAAAATCCTATTTCATTATTTCCCTTTAGATTCCTTACACAATTTGAAAGTTCACAGGCATTGAGGTCTTCTTATCTCAGTGTCCTGTTCTATTAACCAGTCACCCTGAGTCTGGACCATCTGCGAGGCTCATCTCTGTTTTCTTAGTGTAACACAGTGCTTGGCGTATGGTATATTTTGAAGTATTTATTGAGTGAATAAGTGTTTGTAGTGGAAGAACAAGCTTTTCTTGTATTGTACCTGCATTAATATATCCTTTTGATAGTTTATACATTTTATTGTACAAAATAATAGGTTTCATTATATCTTTATATATATGTATTTTGATCATATTTCTCACCTCATTATACTCTTTCCTCCCTCATGTTCGTCTTCTCTTGCTACTGCTCTACATTTGTGACTTTTTTCTTTTCCAAAAAATCTTTTTCCTCTCTTTAGTATTTCTCACAATTACTCTATTTGTCCCTTAGCTAAGATCTCAGGTAAAACTGAGTAACGGAACTAGTGATTCCATTTCAGAAGGACCAGAAGTATTATATGACACAGTCATGATTTAGATTCACAGGTAATGGCACATGTACCAGTCATTCAGATAGAAATATAAGGGCTTGAAGGTTATAGTAGCAGCTATGCTACAGCAATAGGTAGGCTTATTACTGGTAATTATAATTTATATGTATGTATATATACACTAATTCAAAGGGGCATCATGATAAACTCTTACATCTCTGGAAATAGATCTTGGAGTTATTCTTTGCATATGAATACAAAAACATTAGATATCTTCTTGTATTGCAAGATAAACTATATATTCCCTCAGGCACAGACACCACTCTGTTTGGTTATGGTGGAGAGATAAGTTTGTGTTTAGCGAAAGAGAACTCTATTAGGAATTCTGCTTGCATGTGAATTTGGCAGCATGTGTAGAACATTGCTTGGGTTGTGGAAAAGTATCTCTGGCTGGTAGATTCATCTGGGAAAAGAATTTCACAATACAATGTGGTATGTGTGTTTGTGTATATAGTGTGTATGAGTAAACCTCTGTTCACAAAACTATTGTTTGTAATAAGTTTACTCTGAAATTTCTAGGAGAAACAACAAGAATAGCATAGAGGTTAAACAAGTGAGTCCTTAATTTAAGACTGTCTGACTAGGAAAACGGTCTCTAAATCCCACTACCCCACTGAAAAAGTTATTTAACTATTCTCTTCCCTCACTTTCCTCATCATTTTCTCATTAAAATGGAATTCATATTAGCAGTACATCAGGCTCCTATATGATAAGACAGTTATAATAGAACTATGGGATCATAGGCATCCAACAAATAGTCATTCTTAACATGAGAGATTGAGAGTGGGAACATGGAGGTAATGTGCACAGTACCCTAAATACATTCTCACACTTACAGTTTCTCACTTATTCATTTCTCAGCTCAGGATTGCCTTTAAGGGAACTGATAGGTGTACAAGTTGTTATAAGCAATTCCTCAATTTATGTGAAAGATGAAGACCTTCAGAGATCTGGAAATGAGTTTGGCACGGTCATCTTAGCATTGGAACCTCAGTTTCATTTCCTTTCTGACAAGAATATTATTATTATTATTTTTTTTATTTTTTTTTTTTGGCCAGTCCTGGGCCTTGGACTCAGGGCCTGAGCACTGTCCCTGGCTTCTTCCCGCTCAAGGCTAGCACTCTGCCACTTGAGCCACAGCGCCGCTTCTGGCCGTTTTCTGTATATGTGGTGCTGGGGAATTGAACCCAGGGCCTCGTGTATCCGAGGCAGGCACTCTTGCCACTAGGCCATATCCCCACTGACAAGAATATTATTAAACTTTCTACTTCGCCTTCCCTCACAAGGTTGTCACAAGATGGAACTCCTTATAAATTATGAAGTGCTGTGGCTATCTCACATCCTTTTTTTGGGAGAAGCTCTGTATAAATTATAAATAAAAAGCACTATGCAAATACAAGGAATTATTACTGTTGTATGTTCTGGATGTGCCATCTTGATATATGCATCCACTTAAAATTACTATTTGCTGGTGTACGGAAAAAAGTCTCTTGTTTTGAAGGATTATGTATACTATGTGTTGCATGAGAGAATGAAGTACACATATATTAAAAAATGTGATGCCTTGTGAGAAGTTGATTGTCTCCTGGAAGGAAAAGGAAAAGAACTGTCTTGAGCTATCCTGAATACCAACTCATGTCCCAGGGTCTACTGGAATGCCTAAGTACCGCTGGCTAAAATCATAGTAGCCATTAATCAGTCCTAAGACGTGTGACCAAATATGAACATGTAGATTCATTATTGGCAAATCAGTTCTTCCAATACAGAATGGTCTTGGAAAAAAAGATTTCAGGTTGATCCGTAGTTATCATTTTCTCATTAAAAATAGAGGTAACGTTGTCATGGTGTACCAGTTTTGACTAGCTGTTTCCCTTTCTGGCTTGTGTTTAAGAGGTAGCAAGGCCTTAGAGAACTTATTTGATTTTTTTTTGAAGAGAGATGGTTTTGTGAAAGGTCTCAATTATTTTCTTAATAAAGCCAACATTCCCAGATTCAGTTTACCAAAGCTGTCTTGTTTGGTCTTTGCTTACTGAGGACATTTTGTATTCCTGTTTTATGTTAGTAGCTTGCATTCCTGCCATTCTGAGAAATGTTCAGTATTCTGAACAATCATGCTGTCTCTCCTCATGAACTTGCTGTTGCTCTGACAGAAATATCCTTCCTTTAATAAGCCTATCCTCCATTCTTCCCCAGTAAATCTCATTCATTCATGAACAGGAATCCTTCACATGTGTTCGTTCAAGATGGCCATGACAAGTCAGGTGGATAAGAGCTGAGTCATACTTTCTTGTCTCTTATGGGGAATACTGACATCTAACAAAATAGAGAAAGGAGATGCTCTTCATATATCTACAAACTTTTTTCCAACATGTTAATCACATTAAGTGTTTTTGTCTCTTCAAGGGAAGATTGTATCAGATACATGGAGATTTATACTAATTAAGCTTATCCCTGATAGAATAAGAAAACAACAAACAAGCAAAGTAACAAGCAGGAAAGAAACATTACCTATTTAACATGAATCCAACTGCCAGTGTATTTCTAATGGGGAGTATGGCCTAATTTTTGCCATTTTTAAAGGATTTTGGTTTTCTTAAGTCTTGATTGAGTGATTAGTTTACTAAGGAGTTACATTGTCATATTATCACCTATTGCAGACATCAGGATTCTGGAAAAGGAAAAGAAAACCTTATAGGCTAGGAATAGAAAAAAAACTGTCTGTGGGTCCTTTCTCCGTAATAGAAAACTAAGTTCATAATTATTACAAGTATCTGATAATGGTCATACTGGACACTGACTTGCTACCATGAACTTTGCATACCTCACTATAATCCCAAAGTTGTTTGTTGCTCCATTAATATATATACATGCATATTTATATATAGGTGTATATATATATATATGAATCATGACTCAAAAAGGTAAAATAATTTGTTATGACTTCGTCTTTATTGTGAGAATGTAACAAGATTAAGTCATAAAATGGAGAACCGACTTCTTACTGCTTTCTGGCCCTGGATGTTTAGGAGAGTATAGGTTCCTACAAAAGCCAGGTAGACTTAATGTTTAATCCTCAGGCTCTGTTTTGCTTCCCCAGAAGTGTGTTGATTTCCACATTCCTTTACTCTAGTATGCTTTTGTTTACTGATGGTGTAGATGATTCCTAGAGGTAGGAACCTCTATTTGTATACTTCAGTGTCTGTTCTGTGTACTACACATAGTCAGAAAGTCTTTAGCCAATGTGGTAGAACAATCAAAATTTATTTTCCACCGTGTTGAATTTCTTCCTTTGCTTCTCTTTCTTAACCTGCCTTGCACCTAGCTGTCTAACTCATTAAGGTCACATGACATACACCAACTCTTATACTTCCTTGTTGCTGTCAGGGTGTGTGAACAATGAGAGGATATTAGAATATATCTTATTCCTTATTAAGAAGGCATCTAGGGTTGGCTATGTTGGTGAATTGAGGTCATTACTTTTCTTAAGGTATCCTGATCCTCACGAATCAATCACATTCTGGTTTGTTTAAATACCCTTTCCCATTTTGAATCCTTTTGACTAAAGAGAAACTATGATCCCTCTGGCCTCAGGTTCCTCCTTTCTCCCTATAGTTCCCTTCTCCTCTCCAGGATCTTTGTAATTAGTTCCCACGTAAATCCATGCCGCTAGCATTACCCTAATTTGAGTGGTTTATCTTTTTCTGCTTGGAATATCAAAGGAATACCTTTATCCTTGATAATTAAATTATGAAAAAAAATATATTCATGTTGAAATAGCTTTCTCCTGTGTACTTTACAAGATTTGTAGATTTGATTATTTTCTGTGGTTTCATAACAACCTCATGAGATTGGCAAGTCAGGTGATATTAGCCCCATTTTGTAGAGAAAACCAGGAGTTGGATAAGACAATTTATGTTCAGGGTTACAGAACCAATAGTTACTCTTGAATCTAAACCTTTGGATTGCAATTGCTGTGTGTTTATTCTATCATCTTATTTTTATATGAATATGAGCTAATTTGATTAGAGCCACTCTATTTTGCTTTTTCTCATTTATCTCTAAAGCAATAGATCTTAAAAGAATGACATAAACAGAAGAGGAACAGTCATGTGCTATTACCTAGAGATTAGGAAAAAAACTGTTAATAAATAATGTGATCTAGATTTTGTATATGAAGAGCCACCTTCGATAAATTGCAAAACATTATTATGAATATGTTTTCACACCTTAAATCAACAAACAGTTCAGTATGATTTATATAGTTGGGATAGGCTAAAGCCTCACTAGTGTAATAGCTGATTCATTTGTCTTAGCAAGTATCTTGTTATTGGCAATCAATAATGCAGCTGAGATGACTGATGGTCTTATTTCCTTGTAGTGCCTCAGCTGGTCTAAATTACTCATTTGGCACATTGCTTTTTGGAAGATGTAAGGAAAGCAATGATAATATGTTTGTATTGCTTAGATCTATATCAGAGAGGGGGAAAATGGGTGTATTGTTCCCTTGACCCTGATCTTTGTGCATTATATAGGTAAGGATGTGTTTTGCAGAATCATTGTATCCTCAGCTACTTAGGTGAGAATGAATGAGGATATGATGTTTATAAAGTGCTAGTCCTAGTTTTCAAAATGCTAAGTTAACATAGGCTTAACTTCATTATTATTAGGAGCTGTATTTACTGGCACACATCCTTTCTCCTCCCAGCCACTATGAGTGTATGTCAGAGCTCTGCAAGCCACAGTCTGCTGTGATTTATCTCTTAGGATGACTTTCTTTCCCATTAGACAGGAAGACCTTTGAGGATGTAAACCGAATCATTTATCTTGGGAATTCCAATGCCTGGCACAGAGTCTGACTTACAATAGTCACTTAGTAAGTATTTGTTTGTGACTGAAAGACAGAAACAAATGAATCAGGCAAAAAAAGTTTAGCATTTTCCTTATACTCTCAAGTTATTAACAGAAGCAGATGAGAATGTGCATAAGAGAGGAAGGAGAAAAAAGAAAAAAGGGAAAATTTGGAGAAGGCTACAGGAGGTATGGTTGTCCAGGACAGATCGGGACATTCATTAAGGCAGAAGGTGAAGAGAAGATTTTGTGATTAGGCATAAATCGTAATAACAATTTTTAGAGGGTGCATTGAAAGTATCAGAGTGGATGCTGTGTATAGAATTGGAGTGGTATGGCTTTGGTAGTTTTAGGACTCCCCTACATATTCCTTTGGGACATGTGACTCCCTGGAATTAAAAGTGGTCATGGGTCTTGTATCCCCTTCCTGTGGTTGTACCCGCACTATCACTCTATCTTATCTGAGTACATTGGAAACCGTGTATACAGGTATTAGAACTAGGAAACTGAAAGGGAATACCAAAATTGAGAGACACGGGGTAAAAAAGACAAAAGATTACAAAAGCAATACTTGCAAAATGGTTTAGTGTAAATCTACTGAACAACTCATGGGGGGGAAAGGGAAAGGGAGAAGGGGAGGGGAGAATGAAGGAGGAGATTACAAACAGTACAAGAAATGTATCCAATGCCTAATGTATGAAACTGTAACTGCTCTGTATATCAGTTTGACAATAAAAATGAAAAATAAAAAAAAAAGAGTGGCCATGGGGCTTGCTCAATGTCATGATGGCCACTGTCAGTGATGCCAGTATAATGAGATGTGATGTTCCTCACTTCCAGCTGAAAGTTTTATAAATTAGTACAGAGGTTTCCATGCTAATTCCTCACTTCCTTGGCCACTAGCGACATTAAGAAGCATATAGACTACACAGCCTGGGCTCCTAGACCAGGGCCTTCCTGCTGATTTGTGAAAGCCATAGCACAAGTATAGAAACTCCATCTTAATTCTGAAGTTTCCTTCTTAATTTCTTCTTTTTTCCTTTTAATTGACATGTATTAATGACATAATATTTGTGAGGCACAGTGCAATTACTCTATACATGTTTATAATATGTAGTGATCCTATCAGGATAATTAGTCTTTTCTTCTCCTTAAACATTTAGCATCTCTCTTCTTGAAGCTTTCACAAAATACAGTTCCAGGCATGGTAGGACTATGGAGGTGGAGGTAGAGGGATTTGGAAGTTCAGGGCCAGCTTGGCATGCACAGTGAGATCCCTGTCTCAAAACATCAAATGTGTGTGTATACACATACATGCATACAGATATATATATATATATATCTTTCCTGTTGCATGTAAGCAATAATCATTCTCTTTTGCTACAGAATACTTTATAGCCAACTGAATTTGGCCCCCTCCCCCATTATCAGCATCTTTCCATTCTCCTTTCTCATTACCTCTCCTACTCTCTCATAATCATGATTCTCTCCTTTGTAATCAAATGAACTCCTTTAAGACACTCAATATTTTAAATGTCACTTTATTTTTGAAAATTATGCTCAAACTTTTCAGTGCATCTAGTATATGGCATTTCCTTGTCAATTTGGCTTTATTTTGGGGAGGGGGTATCAGTATTGCAACCAAGTAAAAGTTTCTGGAACCCAGTTGAACTGATTAGGGAAAACAGTGGTTCCATTACTTTCCTCACTTGATAGCATAACCTTAGGCTTCGAATTACAGTGATTGAATGTGAATGAGATCTGGGACTTTTTATTTTATTTACTTTTTCTGTTCAAATGAAATGAATATGCATTGTATCAGGAAGGCAGACAGAGCTATTACAAGTGCAGCTGAGAGCAATTAGTTCTTATTTGCTTAACACCGTTCCTTAATGCACAATTGTAAAACTTTTCACAGGATGTTTTAAATGTAATCAATTTTTCATTGCTGTTCCCAATAATTCAAAGAGCCTGACATTTGCAATCAACCCAACTTTGGTCGATACTCATTTTCTCTTAGTTAAATAGGAGTTTTACTCAGGGACACAAGTGATGGTTTCTGGAACTGATTCTGGATATTTATTGTTTTGTGAGGGCTTACACCCAGATTGAGGGGGTTTGTAGGAGAGACTGGTGTTAGTCCGTGCTGAACATACTCCATATCTGGGATCTGGTGTTGGTCCTATGGGAATTCACAAGCTGGCCCTACCTACTGCTTTTCCATGAAGCAATTTCCTCCTTTGTAAAATGAGATTTTCTTTCATTGGGTTGTGTTAGAATAAAATGAAATAATGAATTGTGAATCAAGATACATTATATAGTACACAATAATTCAACCCAACCAAAGCTAAAAGGGAATTCCGAGATTCCCATTGGAGCCCCCTGTATAATTTTATTGGTTTTATAATTTTATTTTTCTTAAGTGATATCAGGATACTGTACTGTTTGCATCCATGTGCATTAGCCTCATTCTTTTGTTTTTAGGAGCAGGTTCTAAAGCAAGGACAATAGGTTAAGACTCATAGAGAAAAATAAGAGTATTTCAGGGTTGGTTTGGGGGAGAATAGATGCAGAAAAAGATGCACAAGAAGTAGCTTTTCAGCTTTTTCTCTTTTAAAATTTCTCTTTCATATTGTACTGTGGTTTGAATGCAGAGTCTAGGGCTTGCTTGGCTTGTTTGCTTGGCCAACCCCCCAGCCCAGACTTTTGCTGGTTATTTTGGAGATGGAGATTTCTGCCTGACTTTCAACTTCAATCCTTTATATCTCAGTCTCCTGAGTAGCTAGGATTATGGATGTGAATCAGCAAGCACCTGGCTTCATGTCCTTTTTCTACAGTTCTCACAGGCTTTGCTTCTCACTGCTTTTTAAAACATCTTTTCATCACATTCTAAGACAGAGGTTGGCAACTTATAGCCAGCCAGAGGCAGTAGCTAGCCAGTTGCCCTATTTCTGTAAGTGAAGTTTTCTTGGAATATAACCACTGTACTTGTTCATTTATGTGTTGTCTATTACTGCTTCCATGCTCTAGTCACAGTTTCTTAGGTACTTGTAATAGAGACTATGTGGCCACAAAGGTGAGGGACTGACCATCAGGCTATTCATAGAGAAAGCTTTCTGACATTTTCTTTTTACTTTAAAATATTATCTTTAAGCAGTTGAAAGAAGGGGTTTCACCTCAACATGTCAGTTGATGAGTACAATCTATCTTGGTCAATGTCACCTTTTCATTGTTCTCCCTTTTCTCTTCAAACTCCAGCTGTTGCAAATTACCTGCTTCCATTTTCACATATTTACATTGAATATCATTATTATATTTACCCATGCTTACCCTTTCCACTCACCTGCTCCCTCCCCTTAATCTCCCCCCACTTCACCTGCATATACCATATTTTAGACAATATAAACTGCATATATTATAGACAATATGACCTTTGTATACAATGCAGTAGACAATATGTCTCTCTATCAATATCTATCTCTATCTCTATCTATGTGTGTGTATATGTTTAAAACTAATAGTCTTCAAAATGGCTTGTTTACTAGGTGGTTGACAAGGTTACCCACTAAGAAAAAAGAAATATATCTATTACGTTTTATTCTTACTCATGTCTCCTAAGGTTTTTAAATAATAGTCTTTAATATCTGGTGTGCATCATGACATTATTTGATAAAAGTTAATTACATGTATGGATGTATGTATAAAGTGTATGTTTATAAACTGTTTCAAAAGTACCATGGTTTGACTTCACAACTTTATATTTAGTGAATTTTGCCCTTTTTAGGTCTAGTTTATTTGCCTATAGCACTGCCTCCTGAAGCCAGGCAGCACAAACAAGCTTCAGTTCCTATGGGGTGAACTACTGAGGCTCTACACAGTGCTTCCCTACTGAGTTTTATTTGGCAGCTTAGGTGTGTTAAGTGTATTTGCAACTTATAATATGTTTAACTTTCAAAAGATGGGTTTACAAGGATGTCATCTCATTGTAGATCAAGGGTCTATTTTCACATCTATTCAATCCCTTATCTATCTATGTAGTATCTATGTATCATCTATCTATGAATCATCCTATCTATCTATCTACCTACCTAGCTACCTACCTACTTAGTTGTATACAGAAGCAAGGAAGACAGAGGCAGACATAGAGAGACAGAGATGGAGACAAAGACAGAGTGAAACTAAACATTTTATACCAATTATTGTATGTGCCCATCAGAGTTAGATACTGTAGAGCCTACAACTATCAGGCGTACAACTGTCATGTTATATATCATGATAAAATTTCGTGAAGACCTCACTGTAAGAGAATGTACTTCATCCCCTCCACCCCCCCCGCCCCGAACCCACTCATGATGTATTTTTCGGCTCTCATGTAGATCTGGGTCTCTTACTTTGGAGAAGAATGGTATGTTACATATGAATGTTAATTTAAAGAAAGATATAAAATATAATAAAAATTCAACAGAAGAAAGAATAAGAATATGCTGGGCCTCTGATTACTGAAACTGACAAATTGTGGAAAATTCAAAAAGAATAAGCAATCAGACCTGCCTTATTTCTGAATTTTAAAAGAGAATAATATTTCTCTTTATCATTTATCTTGCCTGGGATTTGAACAAATATAAGATTTCTGGCAGCAGTTATTGATTCTTTAGTATTTATAGAAAAATTACACATGTTTTGCCAAATGTGATATTTAGGAAGTGAGTTGAGTTCTGTAAATCTGGAGTACTGGTGAGTCTGCTACCAGAACAATTTGTAAAATATGTTAATTCTGATTAATAAGTAATAGATATGCCAATAAGGTACTGAGGTGGAACAATAAATAGATTGTGAAACCAGCATGAATAACTTGATTCTGGCAGGACAGGAGGGGCTGAGCCTGGAGGCCTTTTCAGCTTTCTGGGGGAGATGTGATGAACGTAACGACAGGCAAAGTAGCTGCCACTGGGCAGATCTGCCAGTGAACATTCTGGTAATGGGGTAACTTTTTCTGTAGAATTTTTTCTGTCTGAGTCTGTTGGATTTCTCCATCATGTTAAAAATGTAGGGAGGAAGGGTGAGAAAAGACAGTCATTCCAATCAATCTATATTATGTAAAAATTGGACTGTGTCACTTGAGGGTAGGAATGGGAGAGGGAAAATGGGGGAGAATGATAGAAAAGTTGACATCGATCAAGATGCACTGTACTCATAACTTGACTTATAGAATTGTATACATATGCATATATACTTATACATACATATATACATGTATTTATACAGATGTATTATATTATCTATTACACACACACACACACACACACACACACACACACACACACACACACACTGTGCTCATTGACTCATGCCAGAAATCCCATCTACTCAGAAGGCTGACATCAGAAGCGTGCTTGTTTGAGGACCATCTTGGCAAAAAAAAAAAAAAAAAAAAAAGGGGGGGGGTGTATCATGGCCCCATCCCAATACACAAGCTGAGTACTGTGGCCTATGCCTGTCATCTTATCTATGTGAGAGGTGTAAGTAAGAGGCTCAGGAGGCTGGACATAGGCATTGATAGTAGACATGACACATATATGTGTATAGATGTATATATGTGTGTGTTCATGCACACATGCATACACATTTATACATGTGTACACAAAATCTACATATGCATATGAGAGAGAAAGTCTATTGCTATGTTATTGCTATGTGATGAAGTTTTTTAAGTAGTGTAGGTTGCATAGGGAATTGGGAGGATGGATAGAGACCCTAAATGTTCACTCTATTTTTTTTTCAAATTTTTATTATCAAACTGATGTACAGAGAGGTTACAGTTTCATACGTTAGGCATTGGATACATTTCTTGTACTGTTTGTTACCTTGTCCCTCATACCTGCCTCCCTCGTCCCACTTTCCCTTTACCCCCCTGAGGTGTTCAGTTCACTTACACCAAACAGATTTGCAAGTATTGCTTTTGTAGTTGTTTGTCTTTTTTTACCTTGTGTCTCTCAATTTTGGTATTCCCTTTCAATTTCCTACTTCTAATACCAGTATACACGGTTTCCAATATACTCAGATAAGATTAAAGAGATAGTGTAGGTACAACCACAGGAAGGTGATACAAGAACATCATCAATAATAGAAGCTACAGATACAGATGGGACATTGAAAGTAGTTACAACTGTGATATAACAATCATTTCCATAACATGGAGTTCATTTCACTTAGCATCATCTTATGTGATCATAAAGTTATAGCTATTGGGCTCTTGTGATGCTCTGCTAATGAGTTGCCTAAACCTGTACTAATTATTCCCAATAAGGGAGACCATAGAGTCCATGTTTCTTTGGGTCTGGCTCACTTCACTTAGTATAATTTTTTTCCAAGTCCTTCCTAAAATCAGAAATTTCTGAGCCAAAGGTTTGGCCCTGGCCAAACCTTTGGTGTAGATATTGGACTCAAGACTTCTCACTGGGCAAGAGGAAAGACAAAACAAGTAAAGTGGATCTTGCCTTGAATATACTGAAAGAACTAGATGAAACTAAATCTGGAGAAAATGATATTCCTGACACTTTTTTATCACTGACCACTTTCCCTTAGCAAAGTTATACCCTAGCTAATAAGCCTACTAAAGTCTCGTGGTACTGTAAACCAGAGTCAAATTCGATTTGGTCAGGCTTGACCCAAAAGTACTAGGAGCAGGTCCGATTAGAGGTGGGTAGCCCTGCTAGAGTTCCTGGCCTTGATGCCTCTTCCTCAATTTTCAGGAGCAACTGAGGGATGTAACTTGGTATTTGGGTAGTTTGCTTGTCTCTGCAGACCAAATCCTGTGTATCAATCTTGGATCTGATCATTGATACCTGATAATGGAGATATGAAAGCCAGTATCTTTAGCTTCTTGATCTATTCATCCTTAACCCAGATACTGTCTTCATAACTAGTCATACACATGATTTTCTTCCAATGAAGTCTGATCCTCAGTACTGGCACTTACTCAATAAGTAGATTTCCTAGATTCAGGATAGTTTTCAGGTATACTTGTTTAGTAAATGATTTATTCTATTTGATTGCATATCAAAATTTCTCTCTTTATCCCCCATGTGGCTAGAAGAATCAGGATATATTAGATCCTGCTAAGGGTTTTAAGAAGTCCCGTAACAAAGAATCTGGCTTTGCTCTCTAAGTCAGGCTTTCTCAAACTCACCAGGCCAAAGAATTTCTAATGTAAGCATATATTCTATTTTTTTTGCATGTATTTCTTTTTTTTTTATTAATTGGACATAAATTTTTTTACAAGGTGTTGTGCAAAGAGGGTGCAGTTACATAGTAGGGCAGTGTGTACATTTCTTATGATATCTTACAACCTGTTTTTCTATCCCTTGTCTAGGTCAGGTTGACATATATGCAATATACAATGTATCAAGAACATATATTCTATTATACTATCAGCAAAACAAGTTTTTTTTAAATGTACTATAGAACTTTCTGTCTTTTATGACAATATTAAAATAATAACATCAGTGCCAGATAACCAATGGTCAACCAGTTTTTGCCTTCATTGACTCCCTTGTTGTTTTTATCTCAGGCCCTTGTGTAGTTTAAAGCTTCTGGCACCTAAGAGCAGACAAATGGTATTCCAAATAATTGAAGCAAACTCTACTCTTAAAAAAAAAATCCTCAAGTTATATTAAACATTCATGGAAAACCTCAACAGTTGATGGCAGTGATAAATAGTATTCTGGTAATAAAGATAAGAAAAGCACAGATGACAAAAGTTGGGATTTTTTTTCTGTCTGGCACACTAGACCAGGCTTGTTCATTGACTCTGTATTCCATGGACAGGGCACTTTTTTGGTAAAGTAAGGCAATAAAATGTCACTGACCCAAAAGGGTTAAAATGTGTACCTGCAGGTATTTGCTTGATGATCTCACAGACAAAGTAGCAGATGAAAAAGTAGACTGAGTCCACAGTTCTCAGTGTCCCTGGTGATCCACAAAGATATCCACAGCTCTGTAGTGCAGGCACTGTTGAGAGGACCTGCTGAGTTTACCATGAGATGCTCTTGAAATAGCTCCTCACATTGAATACTACTCTGGCTTGCTATTTCTTTGCTATTGTTGTTTGGTGCTTGCTAGTGCCTGAAGTGGGAGGCAGTCACAAATGAATAAAACTCCACACCTGCCCTCAAGCTGTCAGACTAAGATGAATAAATTACGACTAAGAGTGAGAAGTAGAACTATGAAAGAATGTGGGAAAGAGGTTGCATAATGCTTACCAGAGAGTGATTTCTAGGATCAAAGAGATGTGGTTCAGGTTTTGGTTCTGCTACCAGTGGGAGCCTCAGTAAATGACAAACTCCCCAGCCTTGTTTAATTGTGTGAAAAGTGGGATCATACTGTAGTGACAATTGCAAACACTAGCTATTATTATTACTGTTAGTTATTATTATTATTCTTAAACTAGCACAGAGGAAGGTAGAGGCAGAGCTTTGTGGAGGGGATACCATCTGATGTGGTCTACTCACTTACTCTGGGGAGGCCTTTCTAGCAGGTTCTGGATATCTATTGCATGGAGGGCAGAAGTAATTGAAAGCTGAGCTTGGTGCTTTTGAATGAGGTGTCGATGGATCCTCCTCTTGGCCTCTGTGAGGAGTCTTACTGTAGCAGAGCCTGGATGTCCATTTCTAGGCTTCCTCAAGGGCCTATCTGGGAGAGCAGTGCCCGCTTCTGGCTTAGCAGGCTAACAGGAAGTAGTGGGGAGTGTTTTTAGCCTTCCTTGAATGGAGCTGGAATGAACAGATCATGCAAGGTGTGAGATGTGTGTTCTGATTCCATGGGGAAGTTTCAACCCTGCTTTTTGTGCTATCGATTGAGACCATAGATTTTTGTGCTATAGATTAGCCTAGAACCTAAACCTTATCCCAAGCTGCCAACTGAAAAAAGGTCCTCAAGAGATGTAAGAGAAGAGTTGAATGGTCCATGTTCACACCCTGATTACACTGATCTCACTCAGATATTCCATAATCATCTCCCAATGTGGAAATTCTTTGTTTAATCACATTTGCAAAGTTCCCCCCTGCTTTTTTTTTTTTCATCGTGTAAAGCAACATATTCCTCACTTCTGTGATTCAGACATGACATTTGGAGATGTAAGCAATTATTCAGTGTATTACACAGTCCTTGCTCTTAAAACATTCCTAGCTGGGTAGGTTGTCTATTCACTTGGGGGACTGCAGTAGAGAGGTGGGTATTATGACTGGGAAATATAAAACAAAAGAGAGACAAATAATGTAACTTAGAATTTGTTAGAGTTAAATTCAAAAGAGAGTGTGAATATGGGAAAGGCAGGACTAAGTACCATGTAGACAGAGGTGAAAATGAGAAGTAGTGTGAGTAAAAGCAGATCTGCCTATGGTTTATGCATCTCCTTTGTTTTTACCTCAGTGCCTTTTGCTTGTCTTCTTTCTTTAGTTTATAATACCTCTTTTTATGCCTTACCTTCCAGTGAATGTCCATTCAGGAAGTTTATATCCATACTTTATACAGTGAATCTCCATTGCTCCTCATCTATACACCCCTTAAACTCAGTTTTATCTTTAACTCAGTTTTATCTTTGTATGCAGGCTCTAAAAAGCTTGTTAAAATTATCCTCCTTTTCCATTTTGAGCTTATGGTTAGGATCAATTAGGGACTGTGTTTAACTTTCCTCACTCCACCGCTCTGGCCAACTGTTCATGCCAACACTAGGAACTTAATACACTATCAGCAAATACCTTATGAATAGTTGCATGAAAAACAGCACATCTAAATTTAATTTTCTGTTAGTTTCTCTGGCTCCAGTTAGACTGAGGAAACCCTGATAAACATAAGATATATTGATGTTTTAAATGTGATTTTTAAAAAAGACACAGTGAATCAAACTGTTCACCCAATTTACTTAGAGTGACTATTATACTAAAAATGTACACAATGGCTAAGATAATATGCTTCACTGATAATGATTCATTATACTGTAAGTTGATTCAATATCAACCTAAGTGACTTGTGTGAATTCATTGATTTGTTATAGAGATAAATGAAGGATAGATGGCAGATAATTGGTTGGGTAGGAGAGCGCAGATCTATAGATATCATTATTCATTATTATGTAACTGTGTTAAGCAGCTCTGCATCACTAAAACAAATATGTAAGCCAATACATTTATATAAATTTTGGCTCATGGTTTCTGAGGGTTTCAACACCATGATCTCTTGTCTTTGTTACTTTGGATGAGGTGACACTTCATTTCGGGGGACACATGGAAAAGCAAAACTGTTCACCTAAGCACCAGGAAATGAAATAGAGGAAAAGACCAAGGTTCCACATCCCCAGGGACCCCAAAACATTCTTGTAGGTCTCTTCTCCTAAGAGATCCATCATCTCTAAATAGCACCTGCCTGGGGAGTAAACCTTTGCCACATGAACTTTTTTTTTTTTTTTTTTTGGCCAGTCCTGGGCCTTGGACTCAGGGCCTGAGCACTGTCCCTGGCTTCTTCCCACTCAAGGCTAGCACTCTGCCACTTGAGCCACAGCGCCGCTTCTGACCGTTTTCTGTATATGTGGTGCTGGGGAATTGAACCTAGGGCCTCGTGTATCCGAGGCAGGCACTCTTGCCACTAGGCTATATCCCCAGCCCCTACCACATGAACTTTTGAGGGACCCTTAAGATCCAAACTATAGCAATAGCTATAGCCCTAATTTTAAATTTAAATATCAAGTAAAGGCCATTGAGAGGGTATTGTGTAGAAAGAATTCAAAATTTTAATTATATACAACCTTAATAATGTCCATCTACATGAGATCACACTTTCAATTATCTATACTACTAATGTGTGTCTCAGTCTGCCAAAAAATGTGTTTCTTACCAAATACACTAGGGTGGATAAAATAAGACTCCTATTCCATTCCCCCAAATAAGTTACTATTTAGGGAAACCATTTGAAATTAAATAGTGTTTATGGTAATTTTGTTTCCTACATGGTTTCTTTATTTTTAGTTGGTGTAATCAACATGTTCTGAAAGAGGCCATACCAACCCCCTTGAGTAGGAAGTTACCCGAGCCCCTCTCCCTCCAGGACATGAGGACAAACCCACATCCTGTTATCTACTGTTATCTAAACCTTGCAGCCTGCAAGCAGGGAACAAACAAAAGGCACCAGCCCTGTCCCGGGAAATTGTGTCCAAAAGGTCACTTCCCCATTCCAAGGATCCGTGCGCACATGCAGCTTGGCACTTATCCCTTACCAGCCCAAATTAGGATTCCTTAAAATGATTGGTAAACGTATGTGACTCAGTGTAAAATGATTGGCTGCCTGCGTGCAGACCACGATGTGTTACTTTAAATCTATTGGTTACAAATGCGTGGGCTTTACCCTAACGGATAATAGAGTCCTATATAAGGTCCCCCTCAGAAAAGCTCGGGGCTCTCAGTTGCTGACTGGTTTACGGTCATGCTGTGAGCCCCAAGCCTGCTCGAATAAACCCTTTGCTTTTGCATGAGAACGTCTCTTGGTGTCCTCCATTCCGTGGATGCGCTTCTCGACCCTTTCAGTTCTGGCAGTTTCTTGTGAATTGAGCTGTTATAGTCTTTTAGACTAACAAAAATATCACTTCTTCCTCTGACCAGTTCTCACAGGCTGTGCCTTCTCTCAGAGTTTGGCTCACTCTGATAATACTGTTTTTTTTTTTTGTTTTGTTTTGTTCTGCCAGTGAGTGTTCCTTTAGCTTCCAAGAACATATTCTATACTATATTTGTTTTCCTGTGTAAGACCACCCGGATGAATCCATAATTGGTGAAACCATAATTGATTTCTCTTCTCCCTTTAGCTCTGTCATTAACAGATGATCAAGAATACAAGTAAAGTAGGAGCCAGTGGATCATACCTGTAAACTACTCAGGAGGCTGAGATATGAGGATTGTGGGGGGTTTTTTTTTGAGGATTGTGGTTTGAAGCCAGCCAGGGAAGAAAAGTCTTTGAGACTCTTATCTCCAATAAACTTCTCAGAAAAATCTGGAAGTGGTACTGCGGCTCATATAATAGAGAGTTATTCTTGAGCACAAAGAGACTCCAGAATAGCATCCAGGCTGTGAGTTCAAGCCCTAGAACCTGTGGGGGGAGGGAAGAATTCAAGTGAATTTCTGATTTGGGCAGTTGAAATTGAATCTCAATACGTGATTAGATAAATTTTATAAAATGGAAAATAAAAAAGGGGCTGGAAATATGGCCTAGTGACAAGAGTGCTTGCCTCATATATACGAAGCCCTGGGTTCAATTCCTCAGCACCATATATATAGAAAAGGCCAGAAGTGGCTCTGTGGCTCAAGTGGCAGAGCAAAAAGAAGCCAGGGACAGTGCTCAGGCCCTGAGTTCAAGCCCCAAGCCTGGCATAAATAAATAAAATAAAATAAAATGGAAAAAAAAAGAATTTTTGATCTTTGAGTATTCACTTTCAATGCTATTTGATAGATATCCAGCCTACTTGTCTTGAACATTTGGAAAGTACTTAACTCCATGAGCTCTCCCCTGATATCTGACCCTTCTTGTTCCTTATTTAGTGAATAATTCCACTATCAATTTAATTGTCCAATCCAGAAGTCTCCCATAAATCCTTGGTCCCTCCCTCTCCCAGATTTCTGACAATCAATACAATATCTTGTCATGTTAAATTGCATTTTGAATGTGTCCTGATTGCATCATCTTATTTTTCATATTGACCTTTATTAAAAAAAAGGTGGCTATATTGGTCCTAACCACAATTGCTCTTTTTCAATCAATTCCTTACTAGTCAGTCAGAGTGACCTTTAAATATATTCTGATTATGAAAACATCCTTCTACCTACAAATGGTCAATGGGTTTTGGTGGCTTACAAGATAAAAGAGAAAAAATGTTAAAATGGCTTACACAAATCTACATAGTCTGAGATCTCCCCCTTCATGACATGCAGCCAGCCTCCTCACTCTGCCCACCACCACTACCCTGCACTAGCTGCATGCTGTGTTTCCTAGTTACTGTTCTTTCCATCCTTGCTTTTTACCAAAGTATCCTTCCAGTACTCTTAGCAAATGCTACCCTATCTATCCTTCTTTTTTTTCTTCTTCTTTATTGTCAAAGTGATATACAGAGAGGTTACAGTTTCATATGTTAGGCATTGGGTACATTTCTTGTACTGTTTGTTACCTCCTCCCTCATTATGCCTTCTCCCCTCCCCTTTTCCCTCTCCCCACCATGAGTTGTTCAGTTGGTTTACACCGAACAGTTTTGCAAGTATTGCTTTTGTAGTCGTTTGTCTTTTTATCCTTTGTCTCTCAATTTTGGTATTCCCTTTCACTTCCCTAGTTGTAATACTAGTATATACAGTTTCCATTGTACTCAGATAAGATAGAGTGATAGTGTGGATACAACCACAGGAAGGGAATACAAGAGGATCATCAACAATAGAAGCTATGGTTTCACATGGCATGTTGAAAGTAATTACAACAGTGATATAACACTCGTTTCCCGGACATGGAGTTCATTTCACTTCTTTCTATTCTTCTTGAGTAATGGTTTCTTGTCTTTCTGTTTCCATTACTTGCTCTCAGAGAAATCCCAAAGTCACTGAGGAGTGAAACTATTCCAGGGCTAGCAGAGTACAGGGAATTGCTTCTTAGCACATGTTAGAATAGACATTTTAGATTGCCTTGCCCAAATATGTAACTTGTGTCATTTCCCCCCCCCCCTCTGATAAATTGTAAGTTCCCTGAGACCAGGGCTGTGTCATCACGTTCTCCCACAGTTTGGTATAGAATAGAAATGGAATGGATGAATGAATGAATATCCCTTATTGACTCTCAATGTTTCATGTCTCAAGCAAAATAGGATTTACATGTGAAAGTGACAAAAAAAGAATCTCTTAGTAGTTCACAAAAACAAAATAACATGTAACTATAGGGGGAAGAGATGGAAGTGTGGCTCTCAGTTGAAACCTCAGTACCATGAAAGAAAGAAAGACAGAGAGAATCAGGGAGGGAGGGAGGGAGGGAGGGAGGGAGGGAGGGAGGGAGGGAGGAAGGGAGGGAGGAAGAAAGGAAGGAAGGAAGGAAGGAAGGAAGGAAGGAAGGAAGGAAGAAAGAAAGAAAGAAAGAAAGAAAGAAAGAAAGAAAGAAAGAAAAAGATAGGGTTTAAATGTATTTCTAACGGTATCCTTGAAGAGGGTTTAGAAGAACAGCACCAAAATTGCAGAAGTAAAGGTTTAATAAATACACCAGCACATATAAAAATGTTGAAATGCTGTAGGAGCTGGGAGGTGGGCTCTCACTACAAGATCCCTTCAGACCAAAGTGCTGGCATGAGTTGGGGCATGAGATCCTTGGGAGATGTTGAAGAACTGCACCTACTACAAAGAGGGGTCCAGGGCAAGTTCTGCTTGGCTACTGTGACAGTAGAGCAGAGTGTTGTGAGGAAACTTTTAGAAGACTGAAAATCAAGAACAGGTTCTTTAAACAACCATCGTGACCTCTTGAGGTTATGGATTTCTGCTGCTTTTCTTTTTTTTTCTTTTATTTATTTTTTTTCACCTGTCCTAGTCCATGAACTCAGGGCCTGACTTCTTTTTTGCTCAAGGCTAGCACTCTGCCACTTGAGCCACAGCGCCACTTCTGGCCATTTTCTGTATATGTGGGGCTGAGGAATCAAACCCAGGGCCTCATGTATACGAGGCAAGCACTCTTGCCACTAGGCCATATTCCCGGCCCCTGCTTTTCTATTTTTTGAATCTCCTTTTAGTTCCTCTTGTTGGCCAACTGACTTAGACACACACAGAAACAGATGATGGTGGTGCTAGCAAGTTGACAATTGAGAGTGAAGCCCAGAGCAGCTATTGCTTGATTCCATTCCAGAAGTTCCTCTGAGAATACCCAGAACTGAATGAAAAGGTACTGGAATTCACTCTTGAACTATACCTCTTTTCCCTTGAGTTTCAAATTGTAACAAAAAAAGATCTTAATTATCAGAGGTAGAGCCTAGGTTTTCTGATCTTTGGGGATTGTTTTCAAATAAACATGCATGAACTGAGTCTAAAAGGGCCACTAGAAAGTAAATGAACTTGACCTTGTAACTACATCAAAACATTTAGTCTTTTTGGCCTAGAGTTTCCCTATTTATAAAAGAAATGAAATTCCTCTCCCCGCATGGTGCCACGAGGGTAATAACTATAGTGTTTGTTTATTATATGTTTATTATGCATCATGCCTAGAGAGATTGGTGCATTAACTCTTATCCATACAATCTCCCACAGAGAAGAGACTACAGAAGCAATAATGCAACTTTGGCTTGTTATGAGATATAAATGAGATATTTAAATGTGATTTGCATACATTTGTCTAAGACCAAGGTATCTACAGACATTTGCCTAAAACTTGCCCTAATGTTATGTGTCCAGTAAAGAGAAATATAAGGCTTTGATATTTTATTCTTCATAGAGATATGTATAAAAATATTATGTAAGGTATATACTCTTTATAAATAAGAGAGATTTACAAGTACATAAACAAGAAATTAAATTACAAATGTTTTATTTAGCTATTCATTTTTCATTTATTATCTCTCATTGATAACTCTGTACAAGGATCAGCAATAAATAATAAGGACAGCATGCAACTCTAATCTTTTTGGTTGATTTTCATTTTTTTCATGTGTGTAATTTTATTTTATCCCAACTACTTAAGGTAATTTAGCCCATATTTATCACTTTCAGTTATGGATGCAGAAATTACAACTATTGGCTGGTTAATAGGTTAATAAAGAACAAATTATATATATAAGTAATATAATATATATTATATGTAACATATACAATACATAATATATATGATGTATGTATATATAATATATGGTGTGCTTACAACATTTAGGGAATTTTCAGCCTTTTTTATAGTCATGAGACCTTTTTCTACAGATATAGGCAGGAAATCCTAATTCACAAAGCTAAATATCTGAACACCTGGCAAAGACATTATAATCTTGCAGTTTCAAGTCAGAACTGAATCATTACAAGCCACTGACTCTTTTCTAAACTTGTATTCTAATCAATAGGCATTTTTATATTAAAACACTCTAGTTCTGGTAAATATTATGGAATTGATCAATATAAAAGGAGTTGTCATTTATATTATACCAATATGTTGTTCAATAATTTTGTAGAAAAAATGATCATTCAAATGCTGTCATGTTTCCTTTTCTCCAGAAAAACTAGGTACTACAACTTTAGTCATTTCATGTTTGCTTTTATTTACTAACCCTTTGGTTCCTAGAAGGATCCTGTTGTATTTTTGTGTTTCTGTAGGTATGTATTCACATATAGATGTCAACCTAGTGGGACTTTATCTAAACAAAACATGTCTATTTCATATGCTAAAAACTCAAGTCAGGAAAGATTACAAAAGATTAAACTCGTGATTATCTCTGCTTTCTGTCATGAGAATTAAACTTTTTTAAACATCTCAGCCCCTGGATTGAATTCTGCAGTTTCTCCTTATCTAAAAGGTTACTCATTTCCATCCTTAAACTTGCTGAACAATTTACCTCAGTAATATTCCTTGATTCAGAGTTCCATAGATTAATTTTTACATTATATAAACATCACTTTATTTGTTCTAAATGCTGTCTCAGTCTTATATTATGGGACAAGGTTAATCGAATCACACCATTCGTTTTTTATAACATGCTCACTATTTCATATACCTTCATCTCATGCCTTATTATTCCCCTTTCAGAGTCTACCAAATCACATGCTACATTCAGAAAGTATTTCAAAATTCTCTGAAAAGCTAAATTGCTCTGAGTTTGGAAATTGACATAAATATTATTAATAGCAGCTTCCCCCTGTCATAAGGAAGTCTGCTTTAAGTATGAGCACATATACAAATGGGAAGAACTTAAAGTCACAACATTTTAGTTAGAAGTGACTGCATAGGCTCTTTTCAAGCACGTAGGATTCACAGAATGCATTTGCAACTGAACATTAGTCATTGGTGTCCAATAGTGGAGCAGTTTTGGTATAAAGGTGGTGAAGGTAGATTCCCACACACCCAAGAGTGCTAATAGAATTGAATCAAAAGTAGATGGAGGATTATGCTTCCATGGCATGTGAGAGAAAAGTTATGCTACTTTATGAAAGATAACTCACAAGAAGACCTTGAAGAAAATAGAAGTTACCCATAATAACTCATGAACATACTGTGTTATTTCATAGATGAACGTATTTGAGTATTGGGTTTTTATCATTTATTGTTTTATCTAAAGGGACTACCAAATACTTTTTAAACTTGATACTTCAATCTCTCTTGGTTTCCTTCCTTCCTTCGAATATTTAGAACTTACTTCCTTCCTTCTTTCCTTCCTCCTTCCCTTCTTTCCTTCCTCCCTCCCTCTCTCCCACTCTCCCTCTCTTCCTGCCACCCTTTCTTCTTTCTTTCCTTTCTCCCTTTCTTTACTTCCTCCTTCCTTCTTTCCTTTACTCCTTTCTTTATAGAGCTGAACATTAAGGAGCAATAGTGGTGGTGACTCAGTAAAGGATATCAGAAACCAAACGGAATGAGGAAGCCATCCACCTACTTGGGCAGTGGTGGAAGATTCTGAAAGCATGACCCATAATATCAAAGCCTGAGCCCAAGCAGAGTTAAAACAATATCAGAGTAAAAGAAAACAAAAAATAATTATTTGGTGCTAACCATCAGTGTTTAATGCTTATAATCCTAGATACTCAGGAGGCTAAGATCTGAGGATGGTGGTTTGAAGCCAGCCTAGGTAGGAAAGTCCAAGAGACTCATATATCCAGTTAACCACCACAAAAGCTGAAAGTGGAGTTATGGTTGAAGTGGTAAAGTGGTAGCCTTACACAAGAAAACTCAGGGAGAGTGCCTAAACCCTGAGTTCAAGTCCCTGGACCAACACACAAACAACACAGACACACATACACATTCACACAATAATTACTTCATAAAGGAAATAGCAGTGCAAATTATGTGGGAGTGTGTGAAGAAGGCCAAGAAAGACAATGACACTGTGATTTGGTGGCAGAGAGTAATTCATGTTAATTTCCTGGTTTTGATAATTGGAGTCCTATCAGAGAGCATCGTTTCTAGCATATTCAATATTAATCAGAAGGGTTGAATCATCATGTGTGCAACCTTTCAGTTGAAAGGAAATTCTCTTCTTGCAAGTCTTATGAAAGTATGAAAACATTTTCAAAGGAAAAACTAGCTCAATTATCATAATTTTGTTTTTTTTTCAAATTTTTATTATCAAACTGATGTACAGAGAGGTTACAGTTTCATACGTTAGGCATTGAATACATTTCTTGTACTGTTTGTTACCTTGTCCCTCATACCCCCTTCCCCCCTCCCCCTTTCCCTTTCCCCCAATGAGGTGTTCAGTTCACTTCCACCAAACAGTTTTGCAAGTATTGCTTTTGTAGTTGTTTGTCTTTTTTTACCCTGTGTCTCTCAATTTTGGTATTCCCTTTCAATTTCCTAGTTTCAATACCAGTATACATGGTTTCCAATATACTCAGATAATATTACAGAGATAGTGTAGGTACAACCACAGGAAGGTGATACAAGAACATCATCAATAATAGAAGCTACAGGGCTGGGGATATGGCCTAGTGGCAAGAGTGCTTGCCTCCTATACATGAAACCCTGGGTTCAATTCCCCAGCACCACATATACAGAAAATAGCCAGAAGTGGCGCTGTGGCTTAAGTGGCAGAGTGCTAGCCTTGAGCAAAAGAAGCCAGGGACAGTGCTCAGGCCCTGAGTCCAAGCCCCAGGACTGGCAAAAAAATAAAATAAAATAATAATAATAGAAGCTACAGATACAAATGGGACTTTGAAAGTAGTTACAACTGTGATATAACAATTGTCTCCATAACATGGAGTTCATTTCACTTAGCTTTCAATGATTATGTTGTCATTATTATTATTTTTTTTTTTACCTTTTAGTAAAGAGAATGTAATTGGAAAACAGAAATGTAAATAGACAAAGAAATGGTTAAAAGTCTCTGGGCCAAATGAATTAGAAAGTATAAGGCTAAAAGATACATTACAGAGTCATTGTCTGAAATCTCTGAAAACTCACAGTAATTGAATCAAGGTCAGAAGATTACTAGTGGGGAGATCTTCTTTCATCCCAAATGGATTAGGAAACTATAAGCCTCTAAGTGTGATGCTTACCTCAAGCAGTGTTTTGGAACAGGTTATTAAAGATACAGCCTGAGGCATTTAGAAATGGCTATGATTATCATTTTGAGCCACTTGAACTAACTATAAGCAAAGTCATACTTTTATTTCCTCTTTAAAAAAATACAAGAAAATGTGGCACATATGCACAATGGAATTCTATGCTTCCATCAGAAAGAATGACATTGCCCCATTCGTAAGGAACTGGAAAGAGTTGGAAAAAAATCATTCTAAGTGAAGTGAACCAGAACCAAAGAAACATAGACTCTATGGTTTCCCTCATTGGTAATAATCAGTATATGTCTAGGATAGTCCTAGCAGAAGATCACAATAGCTCAATAGCTATTCACATATGAATACATAAGATGATGCTAAGCAAAATGAACTCTTAAGTTATGGAAATAGTGGTTTTATCATTGCTGTTTATCTTCAATGTACTATGTAAAATTATGCCTTTTTCTTTTGTTATTCTTCCTTATGGTTTTTCCCCTGGTATCACTGTAACTGACTTAGGTACCCTGGGTATTGTACATACATTTAGGGGAAGTAGGGAAGAGAAGGGGAACATTAAAATGGAGAGACAAAGGGTAATAGCCGAACCAATGCAACAGCAATATTTAGAAGATAATATGCTGCAAGCCAACTGTACAAGTTGGGAAGGAACTGGGGAGGAGGGAAAGTGGGAGGAAAATGAGGGAGGAGGTAACAAGTTTGATAAGAAATGTACTCACTGCCTACATATGAAATTGTAACCCCCATCTGTACATCACTCTGACAATAAATTTTAAAAAATACATGTAGTTTTATGTTTATAAATCATCTTGTTGGAGTTTTTTATTCTCACTGAGGAGATAAATTGTTAAGAAATTGTCTCATAATTAATCTTCATGAATACTGTTAGTTTTCAAGAAGATTAATTATGTACCATCAGAAACAAATACTGTACAGAGGTAAAGGTGGTAAAAAATGATTGTTAAAGGCAGGGGGTTTGAGGACAAGAACAGAGAAAGGAAAGAAGGAAGAAGGAAGGAGAAAATGGGAGGGATTTTATTTGAGTTTTTTTAGGGTTTTCATCTTTCTGATTTCTCAAAAAAATCATTGGCACCATTCTCCTGCTTTTTCTTGTTTGCTTGCTGCACTCTGTTGTCCTCATTAATTAATTAATTTTGCAGGCCCAAGGATCCAACTCAGGGCCTTTTTCAATTGCTAGGGAAGTGTTCTTCCACTGAGCTAAATCCTCAATATCTATAATCTATTTTTAAGATCTGGTAAAAATCCTTCTAAATCATATAGGAATTAGGGTGTCATGATATTCTTTTTCTACAAAAATTATCTTTTAGTCAGGCATGGTGTAGCATCCCTGTGACTCCTACTCAGCTACTGAAGAGAATGAGTTAAGAAGATTTGAGTTCTAGAGTTCTAGGACATGCTGGGCTACATAGAGATGTCCTATTTTATAACATTTGTTTTCTAAGCCAGGTTCCACTATCTCATGCCTGTAATCCTAGCTATTCAGGAGACTGAAATGAGAGGATCAAGGTTCATTCAATGCCAGCTGGAAGCAAGAAAATCCATGAGACTCCTATCTCCAAACAAGCATCAAAAATATGGAAGTAGAGATTTGGTTCACATGATAGAGTGCTAGCCCTGAGCAGAAAAGTTCAAGGACTGCTTAAGCCCTGAGTTCAAGATCCAAGACCAGTATACACACATACAAAAAGTTGTTTTCTAATTAGTTTCCTCGTAAAATGTCTTTGAAACTTGGTGAAATTTTATTCACTTATATATGTGTTAAATAATCTATTAACTCATTAGTGGCTTTACCCAATTACTATAACCAAGGTAATCTAACCCAATTTTTGATTAATTATAGTGATCATTGGATTGTTTTCCTGACTCTACACTTTTTACTCTGCTTCATTCAATTTTTCATGCAGCAACTGAGTGATCTTGCCAAAATGCAAATCATACTGTGCCCCTGACTTTGTTGTTTAAAATAACGTAATGACTTCCTATTGTCCTTGGAATAAAATCCAAATCCATTAGCCTGGACATATGTAGGTGCTGACCATGCATACCTTTCTAACTTCATTTTTTAAACTTTTACTTCTTAGTCATCAGGTCTAGCTATTTATTGTTCTTAACACCTTCTGAAATATGCCCAAGTCATCCTTTCCACAGGCTTTGGAATTGCTGCTTGCACTCCTTCATGTGACTTGTTTCTCTTTTTCCAGGCAGTAGTTCAAACATCATTCATCAACAGGTCTTCCTTGACAACCCAAATTAAAATAGTTCCACTTAGTAGACTGTGACACACTACAATTGTTTTTGTAATTGCTATATCCCCAGGGTCTAACAAAATCCCCAACACAACACAAATGTATAATGTGTGTGGTTGAATTATTTCTAATAGTGTCTGATATTGTTAACACTGTGTTCCTCAAGCATATGAGCAGTACTTCTTTCTTATTTTCTGTAAGTATAAGTAAAATAAATAGATATAAATACAAAAGTGTGTAGGTTAAAATATCCACTGTTGTCTTTCAACGTTTCAAGTAAGCACAGATATTTGAAGATTTTTGTATAAAGATGGCAGAATGGCCTTGTTATCAATGATTGGAAAAAAAATTAGGGTGTAAGTTGGTAGCTCAGTGGTAGAGTTGGCACGTGCATATGTGAAGCTCTGGATTCAATCCTCATTGTGTTCATACATACATACACACACACACAAACACAGGCTTATATAGATAGTGAAAGTGATATTAAGGGAGAATGAAACTCATTATATACTGAAATGAGGAAAATTTGAGGTTAAAGGAAAATTGTTGAGTTTTGACTTATGCTAGTGACAGTTTGATTGTCACCAGAACCACTATTTTTCTAGCTCTGACATAATCTGAGAGCTTCCTGTCTGTATCTGCTAACTAGGACAAAATCAGATGTCTATTTCATAGATTCTCTCACCTTTTACTGAGTTGCTTTTTTTTCTGTTGAGAGTTTTTAACCCTCTGAACACATACTGTTCCTTTGGGATTTTTGTATGAGATGTGTCATCCTAAATTATAGGCTAAGTATCTCATAATGCCCTATTTCTCATTAGTTAGCAGGCTGGACAATTAACTTTCAAATGTCCATGGTGAGCCACTGCCTCTCTGAATTTCTCTGATTCCCAGATTCCAAACAGTTTCATCATATCCCAAATGCTGTTAGTCTCACTACTTTCTCTAATTTCTTAAAGATCGAATAGCCAACAAGAGGAAGAAGTCCATATCAGGGCTATGCTCCCAGGTCAATGAGACATCTACAAGTCTCAGCCTCTTGAGTAGCTAATATGACAGGCGTGAGCTTCTGGCACTCAGCTTTCTTATTTATTTTATACTTAAATGATGTTAAACATATAAATGACTAGATGAATGACCTACTTTAGAAAGCATTGTCTTGTTGCTATGCACATGCTGAGCAAGAGAAAGCATTTATTCTTCTTCTTTTTTTTAATTTCATAGTTTTATTCAGACAAAATTGGACAAAATAATGAGACTCACAGTGGGATTTACAGACAGAGCAGAGCATGCACGTACCATGTTCACCTACCCTTCTAACTCTCCGCACCTCTTCGTGGTCACCTTCCAAGTTCTTAATAGTTCCTTTTCTACTTTCAGGGGTTTTTGGCACAGGTATTTTATTCATGCCTTGTACATACCAGACAGATGTTCTATCAGGTGAGCCTCACCTCTAGACTTTCCTTTTTTGAGTAGGATCTTGCTTCAACCATGGGGCACACCCAGACAACCCTATTTATACTTCCTGCTTATGCTGATATGACAAGTGTGATCCACCTTCTCCAGCTTTTCATTGGCTGACTCTTGAAAACTTTTGGCCTACATTGCCTTTAAATTCTGATTTTCCCTATCTCTGCCTTCCAAGTAGATAGTATTATAGCAGCCATGGATGAAAGAAAACAAGTACTGCTTGACTTAATCTACGCTTCCATTTTCCTGAAAATGATAAGATTTTACTATTCTATTGGAGGCTCATTGTGTTTAGACCATTTTAAAATCTATTCTACTGACACCCAGGCTAGTTTGTTATATGGGCTATTGTGGATACTGCCATGGCATGCATTTATATCTTGTATGCTGACTTCATTTGCTGATACATACCTTGGAATGGAACCTCCAATTTTGTTTTGAACAGTAGGCTATATATTGGGCCTTCATTCAGGTAGTTGAGATATTTTAGTTGGAGAGTTGGGATCATTTACATTCAGTTAATACTTGTAATAGGGAGGTCAGATCTGGCCAGTGCCATCATTAACTGTGGAGGGACTTCAGGTTGACTCCAGCTCAGATAAGAGCAGAAGCCAACTCCATCTCCACTAAGCCCTCCACCACCCTATTCAGGGAAGCTCCCCTTTATTATGATAAGTTATGTAGATTGACTACCTGAGGCCTGGGAGCTTCAAGGGAACCTGCTATGAGTAGGCATATCTACCTGCATCATGTGAGCCCTGCCAAATCCATGCCTCAATTCTAACTAGAATGATAGGTTAGTTCAAATAGATATTATGAGACAGACTGTAACTCTATTGGCCACCTGTGTGCGGCCTAGCATGCTCTGTAAGTGTTGTATCTTCATTGGTCACCTGCGTGTGGCAAGTTTGTCTGTGATGTTTGCCTTATAACTGAAGTAGAGTGGGGGTTCGCTACAATGAAACAGGGTAACTGAAGTAGAGTGGGGGTTCGCTACAATGAAACAGGGTTCCCCCCAAGGGAGGGGATTCCTGGTTCCCCCAAGAGTCCACCACACAGTCTCCAGCTACAAGGTGACAAAAAGACAGTTTTACTGGGGAAGTAAAAAGTGAACAAAAAGTGAACCGACTGGCCTTGGTTGCAGCCCGGACTCGGGAGCTGAAACTGCCAACCACGTGTGGAGCCCAGACTCGGGAGCTGGGCTTGTACACACCTGGGCGGCCCAGACTCGGGAGCTGGGACCGCCCCCGTGTGGCCTTCCAGCCTGGTTATAAGGCAAACATCACAGACAAACTTGTCACACGCAGGTGACCAATGAAGATACAACACTTACAGAGCATGCTAGGTCACACGCAGGTGGCCAGTAGAGTTACAGTCTGTCTCATAATATTCATTTGAACTAACCTATCATTCTAGTTAGAATTGATGCATGGGTTTGGCGGGGCTCACATGATGCAGGCGGATATGCCTACTCACAGCCGGTTCCCTTGAAGCTCCCAGGCCTCAGGTGGTTAATCTACATAACTTATCATAATAAAGAGGAGGACACAGGTTCTCTTGAAGCTCCCAGGCCTCAGGTAGTCAATCTACATAGTAAAGGGGAGCTTCCCTGAATAGGGTGGGGGAGGGCTTAGTGGAGATGGAGTTGGCTTCTGCTCTTATCTGAGCTGGAGTCAACCTGAATTCCCTCCACAGCTATTGATGGCACTGGGCAGATCTGGCCTCCCCATTACAATAACCAGGCTGGAAGGCCACACTGACATGTGGTTCCAGCTCCCGAGTCTGGGCTGCACATGTGCGGGCGGTCCCAGCTCCCTAGTCTGGGCCCTGATCCTGCACTCGTGGTCGGCAGTTTCGGCTCCCGAGTCTGGGCTGCGACCAAGGCCGGTAGGTTCACTTTTTGTTCACATTTTACTTCCCAAATAAATCTGTCTTTGTGTCATGTTGTAGCTGGAGACTGTGTGGTGGACTCTTGGGGGAACCAGGAATCCCCTCCCTTGGGGGGGGACCCTGTTTCATTGTAGCGAACCCCCACTCTACTTCAATACTGAAAGATGTAAGAGAAAGCATTTCTTCACTGAGTTGAAAAGTGATTTCTTGACATAGCCCTATACTGTTCTTTAAAGTGAAATAATGAAATATAATGAAGGGTGATTTTGGAAGAGAACTGTGCCTGTTGACTGAATAATAATAGGTTGGGGGGAGGGGCCAGTAAGAAAGGAGGCAAAGAAGCCAGTCCATATCAAAGAAGCCAGTCCATATCAATCATTCTGGTGCTGGATAAGGGATGATAGTTACTTGGAATAGGGTGGATGGAGCTAGACAAGGGCATTAACAGGAGGATTTGTTCACTGAGTCCATGAGGGTCATGTGCAAAGTAAAATGAATGCATATTTTCTCTTTGGCATCATATTCTATCTTGTACTCCCAGTTTACTCTGACAACTGAAAGTTTATCTTTATTTAGACAAATGGAAAAGGACTCCATGGGCAATTTAAGAAGGTCAATGAATCATCTGAATTACATCAAATCTTAAATTTGTACATACTATTTTACTAGGAACAAAGTCCACAAGTTTTTATCATATTTGCAAAGGCATATCTTGAAAGGAAAACTATTAAAAGCTTTATTAGTTCATTATTCTGCAAAATTTTCCTGTCATAAATCACCCCCAAATTGAGTGGCTTAAATTACCATTAGTTATTCTCACTTACAGGCTTGTGTTTAATCAGAGCGGGCATACTGCTGTTAACTGGGTATGGATGTTTTCTATTCCAGGTCATAGGTCAGGTCACATCCACTCATTTTGTCACACCAATTCTATGGCAACGATAGAATGCAAGATTGGAAGTTGAGCCTCACAGACACATTTCATGCTTCTGCTGAAGTGACCCCTGCTGACATTCCATTGACCTAACATAACCTCCCCCCACCCCCTACCAAGATAAGAGGTAGTAAGGTGCATGGCTTCTTCAAGTGAGAGATACTGTAAAATCACATGACAAAGAGCAATAAGGTCTTATTTGCTTATTTTTAACTTTTTATTTCTCTTTCAAAACTCATACTCTCATTGAAGTCAAGTTGGCACTTGTTGGAGACTGGATGTACCTCTTACCCCTCATAGCAATTCTTTGCCTGGACATTATCTTTGAACTTCCTCAGGTAGGAATCCTTATCTTTGAATGTAGCTTGAAAAAACTAATTTGGGACTTGGAGATTTTTCATTCTAAATAAACCTAATTCAATATCTACCTTCAGGACATATGAAGATGAAAGTGCCTCATGTGTGTTTCCTTTTGAAAGTTTATAGTAATGCCTCAAAGAAAGAAAAAAAAATTCAACAGAACCAATATACACAAACTCTGGAGAGATATGTATCTAGTCTTTGCAATATTATTTCAGTTGTCTATAAACTAGATAACTCTTAGAGTGAATACAAAACAGTCTTTGTTCAGAACACTTTCTCTTCCTCTCCAGCTTCCACACATTCCAAACAAGAACTATCTTATCCTGAATGTTTTGAATCAAAATATGCATCATGAGATGATTTTCATAGAAAATCAACTATCAAATCCCACTCTGTCTCCCTCTGCCAGTGGGATTATAAAGCTCATCTGTGGAATCAGAGACTACTTTAATCACATCCAGTGAAACTTCCATCAAAACTCAGGCACAGGAAAGCCTTTTGGTTTCAGATGTATTTAAAAACATTTTCTTTCAATATCAGAATTTTTTGAAGGAAAAATAATGCTTCTTTCTGAAAGCATCTTTTCTTGCTTTCATTAAAACTTATGCAGATTTTAATCTTATTTTTTCTTCCTCATCAGGGTAAAGATTGAAGCAATCTGTAATTAATGTCTTAAAATATGTGATAAGATTTTTAAACAGACTTAGAACAGTAAAAAAAAAAAAAAAGTTACATACCTGTCTGGAGAGTCTTGCAAATATTGTTAGAATGCTTCAACAGTTCTACATTGCCCTGTTAAGGGATATGAAGGTCAGTGTATCAGTGCTTTAGTGGCTTTCCTGATAGTTTCAGGTTGATCAATAATTAATCTTGGATGTTTAAGGTATGTTTTTATTTTCTAGCAGGGCATTCACTTAGATGACCTCTTTGCATTCTCTTCCAATTTATACCAAACCGAGTTGACTTAATTAAATAGGATTCTTTTTCTTCCTTCAAAGTTATTTGTGTCGAGGGAAAATGGGTATAAGTGTATGTCTGCCTATTGATTTCTTTCCTTGTTGAATGTGTGAAGGGATAAATACCTTATAAGAGTTTCCTTTAGCATAGCAATAAAGAAATGACCTAATTTCAAAGGCACCAAAACATAGGAGGTAAATACAGGACTCAGTTTGGTAGTTATAAACTGACTTCCTGGCTTGCTTCCTCTGTGACTTTGGGTTAGGGCGTAAACTTAGTTTTCTGCAAAGCATTTTGTGGGGATCATGGCAAATCATGTTTGTGTCATCTTCAATTCCTGTCTCAAAGTAAAGATTTAAAAACATGTTGGAATAAACCTCTTTATCTGCTATCTTTGTTTGTCTCTTCAGAAACTAGAGGATATGGCAATAAGGATAAATGAAATATTGGCTTAACCTACTGAACCAACATGAGAGTAAATTCACTCTATACAAAGACTTGTTGTACCTTCTAGGTTAGGTGGCAAACATGTATTAAATGGTATCCTAAGGAGGTTACAATCTTAAAGTAACTTGTCAACAAGCCCTTTGTTACCAAGGTCCATCTGATGTCTGAAAATGCATAGCCAGAATCAAATAGGTTATTCTTCCAAGAGGGAAGGGGGACTTTAAATAAGTAGAAGGAAAGAAAGACCTAGTTTCATTTTACTACTTATATTTGATTTATCTTTTGTATTGGGGGCTCTATCCTGGGTATACTGAGAAACAGCAATAGTTAAAAAAAGAGGTAAAAAGAAATCCTTTGGTGACCAGGGGTTCTCACATAAAGCATTGGTGTCAAGAATTGTATTCTTTGCTCAGTGACTGACCATCTGCTCTTCACTGCCAATGAGAGGTCTAAGTGGAGGGACAAAAAACAATGCTGGTGATGTGTGGATGAGAAGGAAAAATGTCAGAGGCCATTCTGAGAAATGTGTGAAATGTTTAGTAGACAAATAAGAGGAACACTCCCATATTCTTGCTTTTTTTTTTTTTTTTTTTGGTAGGAGAGAGTGAATGATCAACATAGCATTGCAGGATGCTTACTAAACAAGTTAAAATGTAATTGATTAGAGGCAAAAGAGAAGTGAAATCTCTATTTATAGCTAAGTCTGTGTCTATCAACCAATATCTATATCTCAAACACGTGCCTATTAATTAGATCTCCATTCTCAAGAAAACCGAACAGCCCATTATTAGAGCATGAAGGACAATTTTAGTAATTAAGAAACATAAAAGAACCATGAGATCAGCTGTAGGACACTACAAAGGCTATTTAAAAAAAATCTTGTTAACATCTTCTCAATATTGAACTTATCATTAATTACATCTCAAGTGCCACTGACTATCCTTCAAGTCCGAAGTTACTGGCACACATTAAACAAAAAGAAAGAATAATTCAGTTACTATCTTCAATAGGTGTGTATTTAACTCGCTTACCTATTTCTGAAGTGGATCTATCAGAGCCAGACAGAGAAGCTGATGTTTTCAAATATCTTGAAAACTTAAAAAGAAAATGCTGACTTTTCAGAAACAGAGTGAGGGCAAAATAACTGGATGGCTATTATTTAGAGGGACACTGTATTTTTCTGTTTTCTAGCAAGTGTCTTAGAAAGCCATATTCTTTTGGATCGCTGAACCTTTCATGCGACACCCATGTGACATGACTTCCTAATGGTGTTGGAAGTTTTTAACGTCTTCTTTGCTTGGAGGGCTCAGCAGATGGTACATGGGCAATTGGAAATGGAAGCTCTTAGATGGGCTGTTTCATGGGTGGCATTAAGGAATCATTTGGAAAGATGGCAAGGGGGTGTCTCATATTAAGGAATGTGTCAGGAGGGGTAAAATACAAAACCCTCCAGGTCTACAGCTCTTTGCCTTTGGGCTTTACCTGCTGTGAGATTCAGGGAACATCCCTAATGATTCCTTTTTCCATTCACATAGTATCTCTTCATATCCTTCCTCTCTCATGCCCTTGACTCCATAAATGTGATAGCTGAGTACTTGGTAGATAATTAGCTTCAGATTCATGAAAGGAAATTCTATCCAAGAAGGATCAAAATGCAGCCCCAAAACTATACTGTGTATTAGCATCTTGGGATGTTTTTTCAGGAAAGAAAGGAGTGGTTTTATTTAAGATAGGAAAGATTTGTTATGCTTCAGGAAATATGTGTGTGTGTGTCTACCTGAATCCATAATCATAAAAGATTTCTGATGTGTTTTTTTTGTGTAGGATCAAAAGTCTGCCGTTTTATAGTGTTTTGCATTTTGACTGTAGCACTTGAGTTGTCGTTTTATTGTTTGTTTGTTTTGCCAGTCCTGGACCTTAAACTTAGGGCCTGATCACTGTCCCTGGCTTCTTTTTTGCTCAAGGGTAGCACTCTGCCATTTGAGCTACAGTGCCACTTCTGGCCATTTTATATATATATGTGGTGCTAAGGAATCGAACCAAGGGCTTCATGTACATGAAACAAGCACTCTTGCCACTAAGGCATATTCCCAGCCCTGAGTTGTCATTTTTTTTTTAACAGCCTACAACAGAAATATAATACTAGGTTGCCAAAAAAAAAAAAAGAGTATGAATGGCTAAATGGGTTGACCAAGGTGGTGGGTTAAAAGACTGCCATTGGACTTGCTTTCAGTCAAAGGTCAGGCTTCAAAAACAGTGCTACACTGAACACCTACATAGGATTTGAACAAGGCAATTCCATGAGACACAGGACAGTACCCCTACTCATAGGAATCTCTTTTGAAAAAAAAATTTCCTGACAAAAAATTGTCTATTAATTTTATTTTTACACCAATCATTTCTTTTAAGTAGGGATACATGAAATGGTTTTATGGTTCTACAACCTTGGTCTGACCATACTTACTCTTTGAGATTACTAGGTGTGTGTGTGTGTGTGTGTGTGTGTGTGTGTGTGTGTGTGTGTGTGCACGTGCGAGATGGGCAGATCACTGTGCCAGGCTGAGTGTCTTTGGTCCATAGGGTTTCTTGGAGGATGTAAGTAGATCATGCTAGATAATTCTCCAGATTCTAAGATCTTGGTTCCTGTCTCCATTAGCTTAATTGTGTATATTCTTAGGCGATGTAGATAGACAGACCTCACTGATCTTGTCCTTCTTATTAAGATTCCAGTCCTATTATGTCAGGGTCACACTTTCATGAACTTATTTGAATCATAAAATTTCCTTATAAGCCTCATATCCAAATATAGCCACTTGGAGATTAAGATTTCAGGAACAAAGTTCTATCTAATACAGATCCTACACAGTCAAGCCCAAATTGAAGTACAATTCGCCTGTGATTTTTAAAAGCATTGCTTGCAATGGAAAGAAAAAAAATGTGTCCATTGGTCAGTATCTTGGTTTGCTATCCTCATCTGCCTCATCACCTTTATTCCAAGCTGATAAGATAAACTGCATCTGCAGCCATCACTTTTTCTAAGGGATCTGTCTTTTCTTAGGCCTATAGTTAGATCCATTTTCTGAACGATGTCAAATGAATATCAGAAGGAGCTAATGAATTGTGACAACAAGGCTGTCTCATACAGATAGGGTTTGTGGGCTCCAGCTATGCACGTCTCGCCTAATGACACCAAACCTTTGGTCCCAGAGCCTCCTGTACAATTTGTCAGAACCCTCAAATTCAATTTTCTGAGTGTCTTGTGTCATTTTGACCAGAGAAACTTTCTTCTTATCTTTATCTGGACTTGGTCAGTGTAGGTCTCCATTCTTCCTTTAGCTTTACATCGTAATCTCCTCTCTGTCTCTTTTGGTATCAATTGCAATTTGTAGTCTTGTCTGAAGCTACCAGCACACTTCACAGATGGTGAATTGCAGTTGAAAGTAATGGGCCTATTCGGCTCAGCCCAGAGAGTATATTAGTGTCTTATAGCCTATAATGGCTGAACATTAGACATTGTTCACACTGCTCCAAGGTCATCTGTAGGGCTTCTGCTCCCACCCCTTCATCACTTCCCTCCATTTCTCTCTCCACCTCCATCAGATTTGAATTATGTCATTAGGAATGAGTCCTGGGACTATAGAGCAATGAGTCTTTGTTACTGGTCAATTTTGCTCCAGCTAACGGAGCCAACTGCCTGAACACTTGAAAAGGTATTCAGTGAAGTGATAGAGCCAAATACTACTGCTAAGAGCTCCTGGGTCTTCTCATGGAGGGAGTGTCAGCCCTTTGCTCCAGGAGGTATCATTTCAAATAGAAAAAGCAGAAATTCAGCAGCTGGTAGAGTGTGTTCACAGAGCATGTGAACTATTAGTTACTGTGTGGACAATATGGTGTGGGCAATTGGGATGCTACATTCTGAGATTAATCCTCATTAAATCAAGCAATGTATGTGAATATGCCTGAATTAATAATCAGCACATAATAATGTAGATGTTGTCTTATTTCCTCTCTCCTTCTTGCTCCTATCTCTCTCTCCTTCCTTCATTTTTTACTTGCTTCATTCCCTCTTTCTTTCCTTCCTTCTTTCCCACTCCATTTTCTTTCATTCTTTTCCACTCTTATTTCCTTCTCTCCTTCTATTCCTGTCTCTCCCATTCCTTTCTTTCTTCTTTCTTTTTTTATTTTTGTCCTTCCTTCTTTCTTTATCTTTTCTTTTCTCCTTCCCTTCCTTCCCCTTTCCTTCCCTTCCTTTTCCTTCTTACTTTCCTTCTTTCCTTCTTTCCTCCTTCCCTTCCTTCCTTCCTTCCTTCCTTCCTTCCTTCCTTCCTTCCTGTCTCCATGTTTCCTTTCCTTCTTCCTTTTTCCCCTCCTCACATTCCTGATCTTCCACACTGATTAGGAGACACTAAATGGCAAAAAAGTCTTAGATTGATTCTATTCTATATTTGAGACATAGCTGGACATTTTCAAATTCATGTTACTCCTTGTTTTTATAGCTTTGACATACTTTCACAGGAATCCCTGAAAAATATTTCGGAAATAGTTTGAAATTTGACCTATTAAGTATCATATTGTGATGGTGGTCAAACCACAGGAATGCCTTGGCCCAATGTCACTACGGAGAGTAGTATTCCTTCTCATCATGTTCCTGGATGGGATTCTGTCACCCTGATGAGTAGGGAAAAGCAGAACAAAGCAACCCACACCTAGAGGATTCTCTGTGGTCTCTGAGTATGGTAGTGTATTCCACTAATGAGAAAACTGAGGGCAGTGGTACTAGGAAGAAATTGTAGGTCTGTCTCTTTCACTGTTAGGCTGTTTGAGGATTTTGGGATTTCTGTAAATACCATTCAATCCTTGGGGATTGTAAAATAATCATATTCCACAAACGTTAATTTTACTTATTTTTTTCCTTCTTTATTGACAAAGTGAAGTACAGAGGGGTTACAGTTTCATATATAAGGCAGTGAGTATATTTCTTATTCAACTTGTTAAATCCTCCCTCATCCCCCCCTCCATCCCCTTTTTCCTCTCCCCCCAAGAGTTGTACAGTTGGCTTACACCAAATGGTTTTGTAAGCATTGCTTTTGGAATGGTCTGTGTTTTTATCCTTTGTCTCTCGATTTTGGTATTCCCTTTCCCTTCTCTAGTTCCAATACATGTATATACAATATCTAGGTTACTAAGGTCAGATACAGTGATAGGAGGGGTAAAACCACGGGAAGGGAATACGAGAGAAAAAAAAGGGCACAGTTTCACATGACATGTTGGAAATAATTACATCAATGATATACCACTTGTTTCCATAACATGGAGTTCACTTTGCTTAGCATCATCTTATGTGTTCATAAGGGCATAGCTATTGGGCTATTGTGATCTTCTGCTATGACTAACCTAAATATGTACTAATTATTCCCTATGAGGGAAAGCATAGACTCCATGTTTCTTTGGGTCTGGCTCACTTCACTTGATATGACTTTTTCCAAGTCCTTCCATTTCCTTATGAATGGGGCAGTGACATTCTTTCTGATAGAGGCGTAGAATTCCATTGTGTATATGTACCACATTTTCCTGATCCACTTGTCTACTAAAGGGTTTCTGGGTTGGTTCCATATTTTAGCAATATCAAGTGTTTATTCCTATACAATAGAATATCTGGTCTCATGTGGAAATACAAAATCAACTGACAATGGTGTGTGTGTGTGTGTGTGTGTGTGTGCGTGTGTGTGTGTGTTTGTGTATGTGTGGTTGTTGTTACTTGCTGCTTTCTAATTAAAGGGTTATCGTCTCCAGTATATTCTAGAACACCCTTCTGATAACTGATGTGTGTAGGACTTGGTGTTTGGTATGATTCTCAATAGATTTCTTACAAAAAATAAACTCCATATCAGAATTTGCTTCTAGAAAATTTGGCAGAAAACCAAGGGTAATCTTAGAAGGCTGACTATCACGTGGTGATTCTAGCACTGATTTGCTGGCAGAACAGCAACAGGAATCCTGTCTCCAGTTGTAGATTGAGCATTTCTGGTCCCTGGCATGATGCTGTACCACTAAAATTGTTGATGCTTTCGCTAGTGTTGGAGTGATATATGGTGTAGGTGGAAGGGAATGTATTAGTTTGGGTAATCTCACCATAATTTTACCAGAATTACAATTGAAGGGATTGTGGAACTGAATATTGATGGAAAACACCAGTGATACATCAAAAGAGAAGATTACAAGTTCAGATCTATTAATCACATAGGTGAAGCAAAGGATGAGAGTCAGAGGACTTCTATGGAAGTTTTTCAAGGGATAGCATCACCTGTACCTGGATATTTATCTAAGGGAATAACAGTGATTGGGAGTAGGGAATAAGAATCAGTGTATTCTATAATCACAAATACTGCTTTTGCCTCTGCACCTGGAGTGAGCAGGCAGCTGACATGTTCACCATGAACCCTATATTATTATACCTACCAGTCATATAGTCTAGTGGACACAACACAATCCATTGCAAGATGTGGTTGGTGCTTCTGGAATCAATTCTGTGCATATTCAGAGGTCATAAGTTAGCTGCACAAACAGGTGTCGCTGACTCCTATATCATTCTCCCTTATTGCATTGATAATCTTATCACTGTTCAAAACTTTTGTTCTCATGGGGAATTCCTTATGATCATCTGGTAGAGAAGGAAAAAAAAATAAAACAACAGAAATTTATGCAAAAGTCAGCTTAGATATATCAGTGCAAGCCCATACTAGAGTGTGGATGATTTTTAGCTCAACTCAAATGGATGGAGTGTAAGAAGTTTAGCTGATTAGTTTGGTCATCTTGAATTGCTGTATGGGTTAATTGGAAATTTCAAAGGAGAAAAATCACAAGATCCCAAAAGGCGATCTTGAGAAGTTTCTATGAGAGAAGATAAAACGCATACAATAAAACACGATGGCAGAGGCTACAGTTTTGCAAAATACAACCTGGATTTCCTTTCATTAAGCATGACAGACCCAGAACCATTGTGGAATGTCAACATTCCATTAACAGAGAGCAGCAGAGAGCATCTTCTCTGAAGACAAGCCACTCAGCTAGTATCTAGGTGATCACATTAGACTACTTACCATTATGCAGTAATTCACACCTATTTTTCCCCAACCATATCCCTCTATAGAGTCCAAGATGGCCTTGAGTTCATGGTTTTCTGGTTTCCCTTTTCTAAATGTAGGGATTGTAGAAATAAATAACCATTCTTCACTGCCCAGATTTTGAATGACATATATTTTAAGAACAGTTTTCTATTTGGGGCAGTAGTGGTACATTAACCCATTTTCTAATGAAACATCCAAAATAGGATTCTATAGAACTCTTCTTTGAACCAAAGGACCCACCTAACAATCTAATGATCACACTTCTACCATGCCAAATCACTGCCCTGATATAGATCTTCTTAAAAGTATAGTTCTACTACCCACTTGAAGAAAGGACTCTAAAAACATAAGGCTTTGTTCTTCAACTGTGACACCTACCTTAAACCAGTAGCCATTGTTTCAACAGTAGGTAGATTATTCAGGCAGAGAAATGGAAATAGGTAAGTATCTTACTCACTATCACTCCTAGGTCTTGCATGTGGGATTCGTGTTTCTGAAGTTTACAACTTTAAGCTCTTTAAATACACATGTTCTCATTCCTAGAGAGGAGATACTTCCCTTAATAGATGAATGGGTTAAGAAAATGTAGTGTATATATACTTATCTATCAGAAAGAATGAGATTGTACTATTCATAAGGAAATGTAAAGACTTGGAAAAATTATTATATTAAGTGTAGTGAGCCAGACCCAGAGAAACAAAGTTGCATGGTTTCCCTCACTTGTGGTAGCTAGACTGTGTCTATAGATCTATAAGTAAACACAATGTAAATGATTTCAAATAAATTAACTGAAGTATAGTAGAATCTAGAGAGATCTCAAATATTACAATTATTTAGAGAGATTAAGTCAAGGCCCACCTAAATAAGTACCAGGATATTGCAGAATTATAAAAAGATCAGTGTTTGATACATACTGGTAATAAAAGCCTTATAGTAAAAAAAAAAAAAAAAAGTATCAGGAAATGGTAGGGCCAGTGGGAGAGAGGTAGACAAATGAAGAGGAAAAAGGAGAGAGGATGCAGTCAAGAATTCATTGTATATGCCACAAAAGTAAGAAAACTAAGGGAAGAGGTCAGTTGAACAGAGGTAAAAATATTGAAAGGAAGACTAAGATCAAGATGCATATCCTAAAATCTTAGGGAAAGTGAGGGAAGAGGTGGGTTGGAGGGTGGGTGAGAATGTTGAAAGGGATGACAATGATCAAGACACTATATTCATAAGCTGTTTTGTTGAAGGGCAACTCCTTTGTACTTAATGATAGGAAAATATTCAAAAATAAAAGAATCTCATGACACTTAAAGTTATGGCAAAGGGTTTGTCACTTGGATCTTCTCATGGCAATAGGTCAATAGGCATAGAACAGACTTACTAAACTCAGAAGGTTCATCGACCTAATTGCCATTAGGAAGTAATGTTTCTGCCTTAAGACCAGTTTGCACTTAAGTATCTAAGAAATGGTAACCAGGGCCTGGACCATGGTGATTTCTGCAAGGTACCTAGTGAGAACCATTTAGGAAAGCATTCTTTTTCAGAAGTGATTCTAAGAGTGAAAGAGTGAGGATTGCCTTAAATGTTCCATCCTATGATTCTTGATTACCTCACTCTAGTCCTTGCTTGGTTCTACACTCCTCTTCCTCTCACGGGGTTTTCTCATACAATGGTATATATCCTATTCCACTCAAAGTAGGGAAACTAGGACAGTACAATGCATGCTTTAGATATCTCTGCAGAATCAGGCTGAGGCTGTGTCTTACCTGTAGCTGTCTTTAGTTTCCCCTGTTCTGTCCTGATTTACTCCAAGTTTCTTCTTAGATGACTCAACAAATCACTTCCCATAGAGAGACTGTGTGTGTGTGTGTGTGTGTGTGTGTGTGTGTGTGTGTTTAGATCCTTCCAAGGAGTATAAAAATTCTGTTGCTGTCAGAAAGCTGACCCATAAGTAGGGATGTAGAAGTCTCACTCAAGGCTAATAGCTTAGTATAAAACATACAACCTAAAGGTATTTTGAAGTGAAATCTTGTCCCAGATGCCTATTGAGGCTCTCAAAACTGGATGGTTAAGTGACAGACAGACACTCACACATACACTATATAAGCATAAATCCATATATATATATATATATATATACATATATATGTATTAAATGTAACAGAATACATATATATGGATTTAATCATACACAAATGCATTTATAAATTTACATCTCTTAGCCCTATATCTTGTTTATTCAATAAATGACACTTTTGTTAAATAATAGTGTAACTAGTCTAGAATAAAGAGTACTAACTTTGTTACTGATTAGAGTTAATTTATAGAATACAGCTTAAATATTATATATCAGTGTATAATCTAGGTATCTGTGACTTTCCCTTGGCTTAAGCTTTATGACTATTAGTGAGCAGTGTTGGGAAACTTTCAGAATTCCTCTGGGGGACAGAATATGTGCATACTGTGGAGACAACACACTTTATTTTATTGTTTTACTCCTTCCTTTAGCCATGTGATGAAATTATATTATTTTATCTTTCTTTCCTTAGGCTTGCTCATCTTCTAATCTGAAAGTTACAGACATTCTTTTTCTTGTATTGACTATATGTTAAACCTGTGTGTAGCACAGAGAAAATACCCAAATAAATTCTTATAGGATAGGTAATAAATGGAACAAAATATAACTAGTTCTTGGTGCTATTAACCTTGAAGTAAGCTAACACATAGTTCACCCAATTGTTTCTCTGTGAGAAGCTACTCAGTACCAAATTATTTGCTACCATCTAGAGCATTTATCTTTTTAACTTTGAGCTAAATTCAAAAACAAGGTTTATTTATTTTCTATCTCTTGAGACCTTTTTTTTTTTTCCAAATTTTTATTATCAAACTGATGTACAGAGAGGTATCTGTCTGTCTGCCTGCCTGCATGCCTGCCTGTCTTTCTGTCTCTCTATCCATCCATTCATCATCCATTAATGTATATATCAGCTTCAACACATCCATCCAACCATATACACATATTTACATTTGTCTATCAGACCACCCACCTATTCACTTAATTATTAAACTATCCATCTATCCAATTCTTTCTAATTTGAAAAAAATTGATTTAATTGCACTCCTGAGCATAGCTAAAAGATTACAAACCAAGATATGGTAAAGCCACGAGTACGGCCATTTTTATTGTACCACTATTCACTGTAGTCAAGGTGTGGAATCAGCCCAGATGTCCCCAGTGGATGAATGGCTCAAGAAAATCACACACACATACACACACAATGGAACTTTACTCATGCATTAGAAAGAATGTATTGTACCATTTGTAAAGAACTGGAAAGATGTTGGGGTTCAGCTTTGACCTTGAGGGGGAAGGGCCGAGGAGAGCGCTCCCGAGGAGCCGCCCTTCCCCCAGTCCTGGGGGAATGCGGAAGCAGGCCACAATTCTGTGGGTCCAGAACCAGAAGAACTGGCTTTGCAACCAGCCCCCCAACTTTCTCGCCAGCCCATGTGCTTCCCATTCTCGTGGGCTTTTGTCCCTGGGGTGGTGCTATCCAAGTGACGTTAGCTCATGAGGGGGTCCTATGACATCTCGCCAGCCTATCGCCGGCTCTTTGGTCGATCACCCCTTTTCTCATTACCCTCTACTATATCAACTGCTAGCCACTCCCTTATTAAGTCAGATTTGCTCTTGAAGCGTCTCCGAGATCCATGTATGCTTGGCTTTCTTCAAGGGTAAGGAGGGAGGTAAAGCGATCTCATACAGCCGCGTGCACCTGAGGTCTTTCCTGAGCCCCCCCACTCCACTCTGGCCTTACCTGCAGGTCGGGTGACCAGGGGAGAGGGTGAGAAAGGGAGCGATTAGAGTAGAGTATAGCCTGACCCCCCGTGCCAGGGGAGGCGACCCGAGCCGGGCAGAAAGACTTGGAAAAAATTATGTTCAATGAAGTAAGTCAGGCCCAGAGATATAAAGAAGGCACATTTTCCCTTGTAAGTGGAAGTTAATTTAGCTTACAGACCATAAAATAATACCTTGGGTGATATACAAGTGTATTCAAAAGTGTTCACTGAAATATGGTAGATTCAAGGGTGATCTGAAACAGTGTAACTTCTTAGAAAGACAAAATCAAGGTTCATCAAAAATAAAACACCAGGAAGTAAGTACTAGAAAGTTGTGGCAGGGTCAAGGAGAAAGGGATAAAAGAATGAAGAGGAGAAGTGGAAAATGCAGACAGACAAGAATCAAATGTATATTCTAAGAAGAGTGATGGAAGGGATGGGTAGGGAGGGATGGGTGAGAATATTGAAAGGAGTAACATTGATCAAGATATATTATATTCATAAACTATTTTGTTACTGGTAACCTCTTTGTATAAGCACTTACATAAACACACACATATATGAAAAGATATATGCGTAAGAAAAAATACATATACATATATATAGAGAGAAGCTTAAATTTTAAAGAAGTAAACACTGGTTACATAGTTTAAAAGAGAAAAGATAAGTAATGGCAGTGAATATTACAGAAATACATTATTTATATACATAAAAATAGCATGTGGAAATCCACTAAAAATTCTTTAAAAGGTAGGGGAAGGAGAAAGGGAGCTTAGAAAGAGGTCTCGTTAAAGGTGTGAATTTCAATAGCTCAACAGCTATGTGCATATGACCATAAAATATGATGCTACTTTAACTCCAAGATATGAAAACAGGAGGCGTTTCTTCACTGTTGTTGTTTTTAATGTACTATGTGAAGTTATTTCTTTTTTGCTTTCATTTTTTCCCTTTTGTTTATCCCTTGTTGTCACTGTATTTGATTTTGTTACCCCGTGTGTTGTATATGTGTTTATCTGATTTGGAAAAGTGAAAGAGAACAACAAAATGGTGAGACAAAGGACAAAGGGTGAACTAATGCAACAGCCATATTATAAGAGAGTGTGTTAGAAAGGAATGTTACAAAATGACAGGGGAAGAAGGGAGGGAAAAAGGGAGAAAAATGAGGGAATGTGTAACAATGTACAAGAAATGTACTCATTACCTTACATATGCAACTGTAACCCCTCTGTACAGTACCCTGACAATAAATTTAATTAAAATAATAATAATAAAGGTGTGAATTTAAGGTATAAATGTGATCAAAGTACATTTTGTACACACACATATATATGTGTATATATGTATATATGTGTATATACATATATATGTGTATATATGTGTGTATATGTATATATACACACGTGTATATATACATATACACACATATATACACATATATATATAAACATTGCAATGGAAGCTATATAGTTAATTTATACTAATACAAAATATTTTTAAAGCATTGATAAAACCAAAAAGTGATTATCCCCTTAAAATAGATTGACAGGAAGGGAAAAGAATGATGTGTTGTGGAAACACTAAAACAAAAGAAAGCGGACACAGTCCTGCTAGTATAAAACAAAGAAGATATAAAAGAACTGATCATTACTTGACATGAAGATTATTTCAAGATAATAAAAGGAAACTGTCATAGGAAGTTATCTTTAGCAAATAACAAATCTTTAACATGTATAAGGTAAAAGTGAACAGAACTAGAAAAAATAATATCGTAGTTATGTTTTAAAACAAATATGTAAGCAAACCAAATCCTCTTCCTTTGGGGCTCATCAGCTGAGACAGAAGGGAGTTTCTTAGAGGATCACTTCTACATCATCTCCAATAAAGTGAGGCCAATAAACCTTTGAAGTATGGGAGTTGAGGAATAATTGTTTCTCTCAAAAGTCATTTAACATTGAAAATTAGGCATGATACACAAAAGTAAAGATAAGGAAGATGTCAATAAGGGGTTACTCCTTCAGTGATGAAAATTCCAAAAAAAGCTCCAAGTTAGACAAATTATACTAATTGCTTCCTAATACTCTACTCCTTTTCTGAGATATTTTCTCTTCCTCATTTCATCCATTGCACACCCAGGTAATTTCAGCTAAGTGAAGACTTTTGATTTTATATTCCTAGCATCACTGTATTTCAACCTTAGATTAATCCCGAGTGCCTAATGTAATCAAGTTATGTGTTGAATGAATAAGAAATGATGGGAAAAATGACAGAATCTGAGGTATTAATGATAAAGATAAAGGTAAATTATATTTCTGTATATAACTTCTTGGAGAACTTTGCTACAAACTAGTTTAAGCAAATCCCTACATATCTTTGGTTTTTATTTTTATTTATATTTTATTGTAGAGGTGATGTACAAGAGAGGTTATAGTTACATAAACCAGGTAATGAGTACACTTCTTTTTGAACAGTGTCACCTCCATCATTTTCTTCCATTGCCCCCCATCTCCCCTGTCCCACAAGTTGTATAGTTTTTTTTCCATCATAGTGTCTAGTCATTATCACTGATGAATTGATTCACCCTTTCTCCCACCATTTCTGTGCTCCCCCTTCCCCTGACTAAATCAGATAAACTTTTATACAAGACAAAGGGTACAGAAACGAAAAACAGAGACAAAAAGGTACAACTGAAGGAAAAAAGAAAAACACTAAGTGCAAACAGTACAACAACAAAAATCCTCTTACTTCCATTTCTTTGAGTTCATTTCAATGATCATTTATATATGATCATACACATTCATTTTCTATGATCATATTCATATAGCTATATAGCTTCTCGGCCTTTTGGCTACAATCAAATGTGTATCTGTTCTTATTAGTTTAATCACTACATTTTCTAAGGAGTAAGTTCGCTTATTTAGGAAATAATCATGTTCAGTGGTGATTGATGGCCAGTTCTATTCCAGCAATTATTTGACCTCCGGATTTCAGTAAATATTTTAATTTGATGAGAAGCTCAATCTCTTCCTCTTTACCTTGCTGCCTCCTCTGTTTTTTAATTCTGTGCTGCCTGAGTCCAGAAAGCACTCCATCTCATTCTCTTGCATGTCTTTGTTTCTTTTCTGTTCTGGGTG